>NW_021939396.1:19705523-19978775 GCF_001715985.3 Manacus vitellinus
TGCCCCTGGGAGGTGTCTCAGCTCCGTTCTGGTGTCTCCCCAGTATAACCGTGCTAAGCCGGGCCGCGGTGTGCGACGGTCAGGGGAAACCGTGTGGTCTTCTGAAACCCTTGTGTCTCATCAGTACTCATTTCCAAAAACAGGTGTACCATGTTAAATACAAGCCTAAGAAGCCCCTTAATGTTTCTCCCTGAACAGTGACATGCTGTACCCACAGTGGAGAGGCACATGGCAGTCAGTCCTGTGCATGCCCTTGGATGTGTGGAACCAGCGGGTGTTGTGCTCCTCAGAGGCTGTACAGCGCAAGCCGTCTCTCTCACGAATGCTGGTGGTCTTCCCAGTCTCCCTGCTAGCATGGCTTGCACTGCCTACAGCTAGCCTGAATGCTTTGGGAGCTCATGGGATGTATGTGCAGTCTCTTACTAGGGTTCATAGTATGTGCCACATGACAGTGCTGGCTCTGCCAGCACCTTTAGCTTTTTCCTTGGCTACAGCTGATACGCAGCATGTAACTGTGATACTTGCACATGTAGCCCAACAGCTCTTGCTGTGGGGTGATGGTTGTATGTTTGTAAATTTGTTAATTATTTCCTAGTTTGCTGATTCTGAAATTAATGGAAGAAATTTTGGTACCACTAAGCAGTCTTTGTTGTCCATTTGCTTTATTGACATCAGCAGAAGAGTTGTTTCTAGCAGTTGCGGAATAAGTGGGATATGACGTATTGGAGTGTGTCCAGCAAAGAGCTGATGATTAAGAGACTGCAGCATCTGTCATATGAAGAGAGTCTGTGAGTGCTTGGTCTCTTCAGCCTGGAGAAGAAAAGACTCCAGAGGCTCTTGTGAGTGTGTAAATAGCTGATGGAGGGAATAAAGGAAACAGAGCCAGGTGCTTCTCAGTGGTGTCCCATGATGGGACTAGGGGCATTGGTCACACACTGAAACACGGGAGGTTCCATTTCCATGTAAGAAAAGAGTTGTTTATTCTGAAGGGGGAGATAGTGAAACCTCATCTGGATGTGGTCCTGAGCAATGTGCTGTGGCTGATCTTGCTAGAGCGTGGGTTGGCCTGTGCCCACCAGCTTCAGCTCTTTTATGTGTTTGAGTCACATTGTCTGAACAGGGTGAAGCACATACACATAATAAACTGGATGCCCTTTGTTACTGTGGTAAGTGTTGACTGTTTTATGTGCCATCATAGGATTAAGTAAAAGATCTGGGGTGCAGATTGAGGGCAGTGTTGACCTAGTGGTTGTTACTTTCTCCTGCTCCTCATACCCCTGCCAGTGCCCTGTGGAGCCAGGAAGGCAGGGCTGGGAAACCATTTTGCTCCTTCAGCACGAGGTGGTGGCTGCTCAGAATTCCCAGCAGTGACCAGAATGTGCAGTGCATCTGAAATCGAGTTAGAGAAGATCTTCCCTGAATTTTCAGCTGAGTTGTGCCAAGACATGTTGGTACATGCCTGTGTTAACAAACAGGCTAGGTAACGAGTATTACTCTGGTAAAACTTTTGCTGAGAGGAATGGAAACCAAAATGGAGAGAGATGGGACTGTCCTGTAACTAGCAGCCTACCAACTTGGAACCTGCCTGTGAAACTCCTCTCTACCCCGGAGGGGGATAGTGGAGGTCAGATGTAGGCTGAGTGGGAGGTTTCAGTATGGTGTAGTTTCTGTGGCTGATCTGTCCTTTTTCAAAATTAAAAGCCCAAAACAACTAAAACCATGTAATTAAAAAAATTTTTTTATACAGTTTGTAAAACTACAGGCCAGTCAGCCTGATCTGAATTCCTGGAAAGGTGATGGAATCTTCAGGCCACCTCTAAGCACGTGGAAGACAGTTATCATGAGCAGTCAGTGGGAATTCACCAAATGGAAATCAAGCTTAAGCAACCTGAATGCTTTCTATGATGGGACAAGTGGCTGTAAGACAAGGGGAGAGCATTGGATTTTGTCTGCCTAGACTTCAGTGAGGCTTTTGACAGTGTCTCCCGTGATATCCTCATAGGCAAGCTCAGGAAGTGTGAGCTGGATGAGTGGATGGTGAGTGCCATTGAGCACTGGCTGAATGGCAGAACTTGAAGGGTTGTGATCAGTGGCACAGGGTTGGAGGCCTATAATTAGTAGTGTCTCCCAAGGGTTGATACTGGGCCCAGTATTGTTTGACTTATTCATCAATGACTTGCATGAAGGGGCAGATGCCTCCCCAGCAAGTTCATTGACATCACATGACTGAGAGGAGTGGCTGACTCCCCAGAGGGCTGTGCAGTCCTTCAGAAGGACCTCGACAGGCTGGAGAGATGGGCAGAGCAGAACTATCTGAAATTCAACAAAGGCAAGCGCTGGGTCCTGCACCTGGGGAGGAATAACCCCCTTCACCAGTACAGGCTGGGGCCACTGTGGAGGAGGATCTGGGGGTCCTGGTGGACCACTGCTGTCTATGAGCCAGCAGTGGCTGGGCTAACAAGGAAGACTTTTGCAGCGTTTCCATTTTTAAGGATGATGATAGATGCAGAAGCAGATCGAGATGTTGGCTGCCTGGCAGGCCCTGAGAAGGTGTGTGCTAAGACAAGGTGCCATCCCCGCTGAGCCCAAATTCTTCCAGTGGGTTACTGAAATCATCTCTGTGTCCTGGGAAATACAAAAGGTCTTGCACTCTCATGGTCTTCAGCAGAGACTTGGCAAGATGATGCTGGGAATTTGTCTCATGTAGTTGAATAATACTTAAAAATATAATAAAGTGGTAAAATTGTAACCCAGAATATGCTTCCTGATATGTTTTCTTTGGGAATCTGTGGTGCCTATGCCAGTTTTGCAATGTGTGTCTGGGTTTTATTTGTTTTCTTAAAATGTAAGTAGCTATGTAAATAAAAAAAAATGTAAGTAGAGTATTTTCCAAGTTGAACTACAGGATTACTTTTTATTATGTGAGTTGTTACAAGCAGATGGGTAGGGAAAAGACTTTGGCACCTCCTAGGAGGGTAGTAACAATGGTATTCAAAACCTTTAGCTCCCCTTTCCTGCTGTATTATGTGTAATACTTCATATACTGCCTGTGGTTGGTTATCCTCTACAGCAGTGTCAGTGGGATCTTGGAACTGACCCAGAAAGGCATCCTGCTGGCTAAACTTCTGATCAGTCACCAGCCCCTCTGGAGAGGTTGCAGTATGCTGTCCTGACAGCTCTTCACAATTGTTGTCTTCAGTAGGTGCTTGCTGATGTGCCTGGTAGAATGCTGCCTGGAATTGGTCCTGGCAGTAGATGTCCTCAGCTGGAGGTGAGGTGAAGGCCCTGCTCATAGAGTGCCCTCTCTGTGCTGCCTCCTAAATGTCAGCTGTCCCCTCTTTGGCCAGGCTGGGAGCTCTCTGAGGAAGAGCTGTGCTCATGTGTTCTCTGGGAGCCCACAGAAGGATCAGGGTGGAGATGAGTGACTCCAGGCAGAGGTTTTCCTGCTACCAGCTGTTGGAAAGAGAGTCACATAGCTGCATATTGGCCCTTGAGGGAGAGCCTCCAGAGCAGCCTACAGCGGTGTGCGGGCTGCCCTCTGCACACTACAGGGTTGCATACACAAACCTCCATGCTGAGACTCGCCGTGGCACAGGGCTGTCCTCTATCAGTTGGGATTAGTTTCTGTGATCTCATGGCATTTTTAAGCAAGTCCATCCAGGCCCCAGTGGCTCAGTGTAAAGCAGATGTCTGTGGGGTACCCTGGGCGATGAGCCTGGTGGAGCTGTGCTGGCTGTGGGCTGCAGCTCTGAGCGGTGACCTCACACGTGTGAGTACCACTGCAGCTGATGTTGTCTCCCAGGGCAGGTTTCCTCCTCATGTTGCAGAAAGGCTTTGTCTTTGGCACACAGGTGTCAGGCACTTCCTGGCACAGGCACAGCTGGGAGAGGGTGTTTGGTGTGAGCTGTGCTGGAAAGAGCCGGTGGACAGGCAGTGCTGCTGCCCCAGGAGCACGGATGGAGGGCAAGGGGGCAGGTACCCCAGGGACTGGGCAGGTGAGTGTCTGTGTGACACGGGTGGCCTTTGAACCACACCTTTGAGATGTGGGGAAGAAGAGGAATAGGTCATGGTAACTTTAACCAGAACTGTGCTTTATTTTCAGAGCTCCCCACCGAGTGCTGCTGAAAATGGCTCGGACCTTGATGAGGAGCCTCTTCTCAGGAAGAATCACCGCCGCTTTGTCATCTTCCCCATCCAGTACCCAGACATATGGAAGATGTATAAGCAGGCTCAGGCCTCCTTTTGGACAGCAGAAGAGGTGAGCCCTGGGCCCAGTGGGTTGGCACAAGGCACTCAGACCACTGGTGTCCTGGTGCTCCTTTCCCAGCTCTGCTGCTGGCTTCTGTGTTGTAAGGATTGGAGTTAATGGCATAGAACAAGGGATGCCAGCACCAAAACAGAACTCCCTTCATGGACAGTGGAAAGCAAGCTGCTTCCACAGGGCAATTCAGCAGAGCTGATTTAGGTGTTTGGTTTAAGATGAGGTGGAGTTGTATCCTGGGTTGTTCCTCTGGTTATAGAGTGACCCTAAGCTGGATAGCTGTGAACTGTGGTCACATAGCTCCTACCCTGCTGTGATGTCTGAGCCTGCAACTAACTCCTTCCCCTGTAAGATGTTCTGGGCAATTTCAGGTGAATTCTGGTTTTTAATGTTAGGCATCTAATTTCCAGAAAGATTGTGTTAATCAGAGACACTTGCTAAAAATGACTCCTGATTGTTCTGGTGAGATGCTTGCCCTGTGTTACAATGCCAGCTGTAAGTTCTTCCCTGAGACTGCTGGTCAGCCAGACCTGAGCAATACTTGGTTTGCTGTCCTTGCAGCAGTGGAGACTTCTGAACACTGCTTTGCTTTGGAGAGATTATCTACAAGGGGAGCTGTTTGTTGCAACTCTAAGCTTATGCAGCCTTTGCTCGTTTGTGAGCAGTGATCTGCAACTGCAGAGAAGTGAAGTGAAAGGCTCTAAATAGTCCAGAAAGTGTCCTGGGATGATGAGGAGCAGTGGTTCATAGAGGTACTATTCCATTGCCTGCCTGGAAGGCTTGCTGCCCTGTTGCAGTAAACGTTGATTTAAAGCATTAAAGAAAAGGCATTTGAACTCCTGCCTCACCAGCATTTCCCTTTTACTATGTTACTGGTTCCTTCTTACACTGTCCTACCATCTGTGAGTGCATTTCCAAACGAACTGGAAAGTTAACTGTAAAACTGGTTTGTATGTGTTTTTAGACACATGTATAAGTGTACATGTTTATATTCACACATGTGTACATATATATATATGTTTTTAGGCCTCTGTATTTTTCACACCTGGCCCTACTTAACTGTTGCTGTGGTTCAGAAATCCCTCAAACAAACAAACAAACAAAAAAGGCCCATGGGAAGGAAGCTGTGGTTTTCTGCTATGTCTAGAGTTTGGTCTGGTAGACAAGAGCAGTTGCACAGCTTTTGCTCCATGCCGTTCTTCAACAGGATGGAGGCTGAACACCTGCCAAAGGCAAAAGTCCCCTCAGGCCATCTTTTGGCACACTTGGGTATAGCTTGCTTGGAGTATCAGCATTTATTTCAAGTAAAGTTTAAATGCCTCAGAGTGAGCTCTGCTTATTGGTGCATGTTCATACTCATGACAAAAAGATAGTAATATTTTTCAAAATCTGATTTATTTATTTAATAGACACTGATTTTTATTCCATGTTACAAAAATACAAGCTGTGAAACAAGCACATGATATTACTGTTGCAGAGAGAGACAGCAGTACTTCAGTGTGTCTGTTGTCTTTTACAGTCACATGTATTTAAATTCTCTGCATGTAAAGATTTGAGAGCAAATGCCAAAACTCTGCCTCGGTTATTTGACTGGGCTGCTTCTGTTCTTACAGAATGACAAAGTCAGAAGTCCAATAATGTTTTTCTTTTTTTTTTCATTAGGTTGATTTGTCAAAGGACCTTCCTCACTGGAACAAGCTCAAAGCAGATGAAAAATACTTTATCTCTCATGTTCTGGCATTTTTTGCAGCCAGTGATGGAATTGTAAATGAAAACCTGGTGAGAAAGATTTACAGAAGGATTGAATGCTTACTCATTTTATTGGCAAATTGACTTTTCATTTTAGCTTTCTCACATTAATGCATAGCTTTATTAGATGTGTACTTTTTTTCCTTTCCACATCACCTTTGCCAAGGGGAACAAGCAGCTTGTTCTTCTGGGAGCAGTATTTGATTTAAATTGGGTCAACTGGGGTCATCAGGACTCCAAATCACATTACTCTGGGTACTGTTTTTAGGTTCAGCCCCTGCTTGTCTGTGTTGATGCACATTTCTGAATGACTTAATAGAACCCCACATTTTTTCCTGTACTCATGTCAAATGGGAAGTAGCGAATACAGACCATGGCTGTGCCATGATCTGTACGGCCCATTTTGGTAAAATCCATTTTGCTCTCACTGAATGGCATCCTAGGACCTTTCAGGGCTGCAGGTGAGTGCTGTTAGAAAGGTGGGGAAATCTTTCTGCTGCAGTCTGTTCTGGGCTGGAGAATATCTCACCACAGGTTAGCAGTGGTATCTGTCTGCAAAGGCCCAGTTTAAATCTCGAATGTTTATAATGCGTAGAATATACGTGCACATATTGCACGAACATGTCTTATGTCATATTGTTTATTTTTTTAAAGACCAACAAAAAGTCTGAGGCTTTGTTCAGTATGAAATGTTTAGCATTGCAATATTTTGCTATTCTACTCCTGTATATGTATGCTCTCATGCTTCAGCTTTCTATCCAATACATGTAAGAGATGTATTTACTTCTAGTTAGCTTGCTTTATTTTCCTCTGCACTACACCTGTGCTATTGACATACCTCTGAACAAAGTAGGACTGAACTGCTCCCATCTTGTCTTTGTGGCAGAGATCTTTTGTCTCTCCTTAAGCTCAGAGTAGTGTCATGCAGGACTGTTTTACTGTACTCATTGTCATGTTTCTGGTTTTGATAGGTGGCACGCTTTAGTCAGGAGGTGCAGATCCCAGAAGCTCGTTGTTTCTATGGCTTTCAGATTCTCATTGAGAATGTTCACTCAGAGATGTACAGCTTGCTCATAGACACCTACATCAAAGATCCCAAGAAAAGGTAAACCTCTGAATGTGTTACAGACCCATGGGAAATCTGTCACTTAGGCCAATGGCACCGTATTTGGGCAGCAGCATCTGTCTCCTGTTTCATACTGACTTACTGGGGGAGTTGGGGAAGGTTCCTTAAAGTTTTCAAGGCCTGCATGCCTGACCCCCAAAATATAGAGGAGAATTACTGACCAAAAGACTTATGTGAGAGTGTCACAAGGTTAGTTAATATTTGTATAAATCTTTGCAAGAATTGCAGACTCTGTGAAATGTTGTTAAAAGTTAGACAAACTCCTAATGGTTATTATGCTGATGTGGTTCTTGCTCTCATATCAGCAAAGGATTAGCCTGAGGAAATTGAGTGCTCATGATCCAGCTGGTGTTTGTAATATACTGTGATCAATGTATTGCATCCTTGTGACATTTTTGTTGTCGGTGCTTTTTCATACAACTTGAACTGCTTATTTTTGAAGGATTGGGTTCTTTGGATAGCCCAGTCACCTTTGTTGTCTGAAGAACTTGCTAGTCCAAACAGTAATACATTTGAAAAGTAACACTTTCCCTCAGAGACTCCACCATGGTGATGGTCAGCCAGAGCTTGGTTTTCCATGGTGGCATCCTGTGTGGTGACAGTGGGAGAACTGTAAAGTTTCCCTTCATCGTGGGAACAGAGTCTCTGTGTGTGGGAATCCAGTTCCTTTTGTTAAGCTGGGCAAAATGAGGTTTTGCTCAGTGGGTAGGCTTGAAGTGACTGGCTTCAAGTCTGAGAGGCAGTGTGTTATGGTGGGTGAGCACTCCTGGGATGGGTTTGAGTTCCCTTCCCCTCTCTGCATCTCGCCTCCTCTGAGCCCTTGGGTTTGTTCTTTCTGCACATCTGCCTCTCTCTGCCCTTGCTGTCAGATATCATGTCGTGATTTAACCTGTCAGGCAGCTAAACACCACACAGCTAATCACCACACTGCCTGCCCTCACCCAGTGGTATGGGGAGAGAACTGAGGGAAAAGCTAAAATTCATGGTTTGAGATAAAGGCAGTTCAATAGGATGGAAAAATAAAATAATAATAATGTACAAAACAAGTGATGCACAATGCAGTTGTCCATCACCTGCTGACTGATACCCAGCCAGTTCCCAAACAGCAGCTCCCAGCCAGCTTTCCTCTTAGTTCATGTTCTGAGCTTGACATCATATGGTATGGAATATCCCTCTGGCCAGTTGGGGTCAGCTGTCCTGGCTGTGTCCCTGCCCAGCTTCTTATGCCCCCCAGCCTACTTGCTGGTGGGGTGGTGTTGGAAGCTGTAAAGTCCTTGGCTTAGTGTAAACACTGCTTAGCAACAACTAAAACATCAGTGTGTTATCAACATTATTCTCATCCTAAATCCAAAACAGAGCACTGTACCAGCAACTAGGAAGAAAATTAATTCTATCCTAGCCAAATGCAGGACAGATCATCACTCCTTTGGGGTGGGAATAATCTCTTAACTTGGGTTAGTTCAGAGCCTTGCATAATGGGATCCTCTGTCTGGTTGAGCCAGAAGGGACAACCAGGGCAGATTTGCATAAATCACTGTTTTGATGTTTTACCTCTATTTTCTTCTGTAGGGATTTCTTATTTAATGCTATTGAAACAATGCCCTGTATCAAGAAGAAAGCAGACTGGGCTCTGAAGTGGATTGAAGACCGAGAATCCACTTTTGGTGTGTAGCTTCTTAAAAACTTTTTTCCGTTGCGTATTGCAAACTAATCCTCTGTGAGTAAGCTGCACCCTTGGAACATGAAATGAAGTTCTCCACAGATGTAGTGGTTTCTGGGTCTCTGGTTTAACTAAAGAACTAGAAGGAACTTCTAGTGAGCATGTATGTTTTTATCTTCAGCTAATGAAATATAGTAGTGGCAGTACCCCCTGAAATTGTGTTATGAAAAATGCTTATGGAATTCTCTGTCTTTTTTTTTCTTTGTACCGAACAACTCTGGTTTCTTCAGTTTTTCCTTGTAGACCTTATTTTTTAGTTTTGATTATTTCTTCCACTTGGCTCCGATTTTGTACTCCAGTGTTCAGAACTGGGTAGCTGAAGTCCAGGCATTTTCTGTGTTCTGTGTTCATTCCACATAGACAAATCCATGGGGTTTTTTTTGTAACTGAGGCTGGACAAAAAGACTGAAGAACCATCTGTTGCTGGTGTTTCTGGTTTGCTATTGGAACCAGGTTTCTAATTTTTGTATCTCATTTCAGAGCTGTGACACTGGCTCAGCTTCCATCAGCACAATACAGGGCATCCTTTCCAGTGTTCTGCATTCAGCTTACAAGGTCGACTCTGAAGGGCCAACTGTAGCTGAAATGCATAATGGGTGGACTGGTGAATTTTTTAAACCAAACATCCTCTGTATTTCAAGAAAGTATAGGAGATGGAGAGATTCAGCCTGACAAGCAAAACAAATCTGAATATCATTCTTTTGCAGCATCTGTTGTTCACACTGTTGCTTGAGTGGGGTTCTTTTTTGTTGCTGTACATTGTCCTGTCCTGGAGTGTCCCACTCCTTCCTCAGTCTCGCTTTGCTTGCTGTGTGTGGAGCTCCTTCATCATCTCCTTCATTTGGCTCCCAGCAGTGTGGGGTGTGCCAGGAATCAGAACATTCCCTAACTCAAAAAACTACACTCCCCCTGCTCCCTGCCCCCAAACTTCGTGCATTCCATCCACACTCATACTCAGTCTCGTGCATCATTAAACTATATTGTATGAGGAACCTTTCTCCCCTTCTCTATAGAAGTAAACTGGGAGATTTTTAGTGTTGCCAGAAAAATTCTTTCTGTAATAACTTCTGTGATACTTTTGTGTTGCTCTCCATGCTTTTTTCCTAACTTTCTTCAAATGAACCAGTAGTTGGCATATGTATCTCATAGAGGAAGTGGGACGTCTGGCTATTTTGCAGTTATTTTCTTTTTTACACAAAATTCTGTGCAGTTCTCACTGGGAAAAGGCACCAGCACTTAGTGCAAAAGCCCTTCATGTTAGAATATACCCAAGGATCTTGTGAAGTTTTTTAAAGTAGTGTACATGGAATGGTGTGTCTTTAAGCAGTCAGATGGTCTTATAGTCTGAAGAAACACACACCTGTAGAAAACAGGGAGAACTGGAACCAAAAATGCTATGCTTTCCTTGGATGAAGGGTGGGATAACATAAATAGTTTTTTGTGTCTTGATGAATTATGTTCTGTCTCCTACTCTTGTAAGAATATGGTTTTATCTAGATTCTCAACAAGCAGAAGGTGTTAGGTTTTTTGTTTAATTTATAGGAGATTGGGTCTTGTCTCAGGTTGTCTGTCAGTTACACAGCCGTTTTCCTGCCTTTTAGGAGAAAGAGATAATGGAGTACTAATGTCTTGGCCACAATTATGTTCTTTCACTTCTGACCCGCAGCAGTTTCAGTGGGTGCCCTCGTTCTTCAGTTCTGCTGGGGTTGCCTGTGGTTGAGTCCTGTTGGGTTTGTAGACCCTGTATGCCTCGGGATCTGCTGAAGGATGTGCTCAAAAACAGCACCTAGTGCTGCAAAGGGGATTGTTCCTCTCTGGCATTAGTCTGTCTGAGGGTGTATCTTGCTGATGAGCAATACAGTAATTTGTGTCTAACAAAAACCATGTTATGTTAAACAGGTGAGAGAGTGGTTGCCTTTGCTGCAGTGGAAGGCATCTTCTTTTCGGGTTCCTTTGCTGCTATATTTTGGCTGAAGAAGAGGGGCCTGATGCCTGGACTGACTTTCTCCAATGAACTTATTAGCAGAGATGAGGTAATGTGGCATGTCCTACATACTGTTTGGGAAAAGTGAGTTTCCAGGGGAAGGGCAGGATTATATTCATGAAGAATGCATAGTGTTGACAGAGAAAGGGGAAAGAAGCAGACTTCTAGCTATAATTATAGAATCATAAAATCATTTAGGTTGGAAAAAACCTCTAAGATTGCTGAGTCTAACTGTTAACACTGCCAAGTTCACCTCTAAACCATGTCCCTAAGTGCCACATCCACATGTCTTTTAAATACCTCCAGGGATGGTGACTCAACCACTTCCCTGGACAGGCTGTTCCAATTCTTGACAGCAATTTCCATGAAGTTGTTTTGATCTAACACCCTGTCTGATGGAACTTGGGGCCATTTCCTCTTGTTCTGTTGCTTGTTACCTGGGAGGAGAGGCTGACCCTCACCTGGCTACAACCTCCTTTCAGAGGTTGTAGAGAGCAATAAGGTCACCCCTGAGCCTCCTTTTCTCCAGGCTGAACACCCCCAGCTCCCTCAGCCACTCCTCATCAGACTTTTGCTCCAGACCCTTCACCGGATTTGTTGCCTTTCCCTGGACATGCTCCAGCACCTCAATGTCCTCCTTGTAGTGAGAGGCCCAAAACTGAGCGCAGGATTCAATGTACAGCCTCACCAGTGCTGAGTACAGGGGGACAGTCACTGCCTGGTCCTGCTGGCCACACTGTTTCTGACACAGACCAGGATTCCATTGGCCTTCTTGGTCAGCTGGGCACTCTGCTGCTTCCTGTTCAGCCACTCTGAACCAGCACCCCCAGGTCCTTTTCCACCAGACCACTTTCCAGCCACTCTTCCCCAAGTCTGTAGCATTGCATGGGCTTGTTGTGACCCAAGTGCAGGACCCAGCACTTGGCCTTATTGATCCTCATGCAGTTGTTCTCAGTCCATTGATTCAGCCTGTCCATATCCCTCTGCCTTCCTACCCTCCAGCAGATCAACACTCCCACCAAACTTGGTGTCTTCTGCAAACTGACTGAGGGTACACTCGATCCCCTTTCCCAGATTATGGATAAAGATGTTAAACAGGACTGGCCATTGGGGCCAGTAACATATATATAGCATATATAACATAACATAACTGAGCCCTGGGGAATACCACCTGTTACTGGCCACCAACTGGGTTTAACTCCATTCACCACCACTTGTTTGGCCTGGCCATCCATCACTCCCTTCCCCCACTGTTAGGATCGGGGAGAGAATCAGAAGGGTAAAAGCTGGAAAACTTGTTGGTTGAGATGAAGAGAGTTTAACAGGGAAAGCAAAAGCTGTGCACACAAGGAAAGCAAAACAAGGAATTAATTCCTGTGAATAAAAACGAACTCTATCACAGCCAAACTGAGCACACTAATGCATATAGTATTATTAAAAAGGTGAACTTCTTAGATTGAAGGGGATGTTTGTTTTCCTCTACTGTGAAGGGAGGCAAAGGCCTGGCTGCTCAAGGACTGGGGTGGAATTGCATGGTCCCCAACTGTAGTGGGTGCTGGCTGAAGCAAGAACCTGGCTAGTGTGTGACTCTGAGCCTTCAGGCAAGTTCAAATGGTCTCCTTGTACCACTCCCCACTTGCTCCTAGTTGTGGGTTCCGACGGTTGCAGTCAACCGCCTGCCTCTGTCACTAGGCCAGCTGTGGCAGGTCACTGCAGAAGCAGCAGATACTGACCCTCTCCATGTTCTTGTGTTGCTGCACAGCAATAGAATCTCCTGGGAAGGGGCAGCTACAGATCTGCCTTAGAGGGGAGTGCTTCTTAGCTTAAGATGTGAGGGGTCTGAGGGGCTGCATGTGATCACACCAAACATGGCAAGCCGTGTGCTGACAAGTGCCCCTTTCTTTCTCTGCTTCCTGCCAGTTGGCAGCTGTTGCTTGTGGTTGAGGCTTGTGCACCACACTACTGACATTGCTGTCAGCACTGAAAAAGTGGAAAGACCGGTTTTGTATGCAGTATAAGCATGCTAGTGGTTGTAACTTAAAAGAGTTGGTCTGAAAGAGTAAAGAGCTTTATCGTAATGGAAGTAATTTTCATGGGTTAGATAAACTGATTTGAAAGGAGACATCTTACAGTATGTCTTTAAAAGACACTTGAAGAAAGTGATATGATCAGTAAGTAAAACCAAACAGTTCTCCAGCCTTGACCTTCCTTGAGTTATTATGAACGGATCCATTTGAGTGAGGAAGGACTTGTTTGTTAGAAGGATCACTTACAGGTGAACGAGTGTAACTGTGCTTCTCTGCAGAGTTGAGCACCAAAAGACTGAATTTTTCTTGGGCTCTGCTGGCATAATTCCAACTGCAGTGCTGTTATGAAGGGCAAGGCTTGGTGCACACAGCACCTGCGCTGAAAACCAGGAAATGCTGTTACAAAAGCAATAGCAGTAAAAAGAATCCACAGTGGAAAGCTGCACAAACTGTTTTTTGATGCACGTGAACAGATAAATGATTAACACTCAGTATGTTTTTTGAGCTGGAGGCTCTGTTCCCAGGCTGTTCTTGAGCTGGTGCATCTCTGATTCTGAAAGGTGCAAAGCTGGTGGGAGCACCAGTCAGCAGAGCACACTGGTTCATTGGAGAAGCCAGGCATATCCTGCATCCTGCTAGTGATGTTGCCCTGGACATGACAGCAGCAGGCAGCTAAGGCTGTCCCTAGAGGCAGGATATTTCCCAAATTGTGGTATTTCAGGGCTGTTTCATGACCTGAATCACAAGGGTTTTATAGCCTTTTCAAAAAAATTTTCACTTCTTGGTTTTGTTTTGACCCTTGTTAATGGTAGTACTGGATTGTCTCGTAGCCCATAGTCTGCCAAATCCTTCTGACTGGTTTTCACTCCGGATGTGCCATCATGGTGCTTATTGGCTGTAATGACCACCTTGCTGTTGAGAGGAAAGACAGTAGCACAGTGCTCCTTTAGTCTGGCAGTGGTGGATATGGCTGAAGCCAGAGGCTCAAGCTGTAGCCATGCAAGTCAAATGGCAACCAAGGCACCTTTTGGAGTAGCTGTCTGGTATTGTGAGGGGTTGCTTATCTCCTAATGTTATCTTATCTTGACTGGAGGCTTTTATGGAAATCCTGGAAAAGAGCACAGTTTATGAGGCTCTGTGCAGAATAGCTGAGTGAAACATGAAGGTGGGATTAGTTGGGGCAGGGATGATTTGTTAGTCTTGGATTTGGTGACTCTAATCTGAATTTTTCTTTCTTAAAATACTGTTAGGAGAATCAAGGGAAGAAATGATACTGAAAGAACTTAAACCAAGTATTTTGAAGCGAAGAGTAGGTAAACAGTCTATTTTAACTTGCAGGTAGTTGTGCAGGTCTTGATGTAGGAGTCTTTCTGCAAAATCATCTCTTATGGGAGGCAGAGACCTAGCAAGGCTCTGTGTAGGATCCCTCACAACAGAGCAGCCCTCAACAAAATTTTACCTGAGAAACATGTATGCTGAGCATTATTTTGGCGTAGGTGGCATGTACTGGATTTGAGATGTTACTTAATTGTAAACTGAAAATATGCACTACATGTGATAACAACAAGACTGTCAAAGAAGCAGGAGGCTAGGAAGCTTCAATCCAAATGAGGCTGCCTCAGGGTAAGAGCAAACTATGAGAAGGAGGGTAAAACTGACTTATTTTTTTCATTGTTCTCTTATTTCAGGGTCTACACTGTGATTTTGCTTGTCTAATGTTCCATTATTTAGTGAACAGACCGTCAGAAGAGCGAGTCCGTGAGATCATCATTAATGCTGTTGAAATTGAGCAGGTAAGTCTGACTATGACAGCATTATGGGCAGTGCAGGACCAATCTGATGTGTGAAAATAAATAAATTGCTCTTTCAACTTTTGGGATTCCATATTTAATACTTGGCTTAGACCTGAGTCCCTGATGCATCATGCTATACTTTCCGTCTTCCTTAATGGTAACAGTAAGAGTCAGAGACTTTCTGAACGTGAGCCAGCAGTGTGCCCAGCTGGCCAAGAATGCCAGTGGCATCCTGTCTTGTATCGGGAATACTGTGGCCAGCAGGACCAGGGCAGTTATTGTCCTCCTGTACTTGGTACTGGTGAGGCCACACTTTAAGACCTGTGTCCAGTTCTGGGTCTGTCACTTCAGGAAGGACATTGAGGTGCTGGAGGGGCCCAGAGAAGGGCAACAAAGCTGGTGAAGGGTCTGGAGCACAAGTCCTGTGAGGAGTGGCTGAGGGAGCTGGGGGTGTTTAGCCTGGAGAAGAGCAGGCTCAGGGGAGACCTCATCACTCTCTACAACTGCCTGAAAGGAGGTTGTAGCCTGGTGGGGGTCAGTCTGTTCTCACAGGTGACCAGCAACAGGACAAGAGGACATGGTCTTTAGCTGTGCCAGGGGATGCTTAGGTTGAACAGGAAGAAGAATTTTGTCGCAGAAAGGGTGATAAGACGTTGGAATGGGCTGCTCGGGGAGATGGTGGAGTCACTCTCCCAAGAGGTGTTTAAGGAAAGACTGGACAGGGCACTCAGTGCCATAGTGTAGTTGACGGGGTGGTGTTTGGTCATAGGTTGGACTTGATGATCTCAGAGGTCTTTTCCAACCAAATTGGTTCTGTGATTCTGTCATTCAGTTGTCAGGCAACTGGGAGAAGCTGAAGCTGGTAGCTGGCTTCTTTCCTAATGACAGTAGGGAAGAAAGGGTGTCTTATTTGATATTGAATAGAATAGTTCCAGTTGGAAGGAACCTACAAACAATTATGTAGTCCAACTGCAACTGTCTCTTAGAGAAGAGTTTGCTTATCTTGGGCCTTTAAGGATCTTTGTTTCTTCTGCTTGTCCTCGGGAAAAGGCAGGGTCTGTTCTGGCCATGTGTACCATGCTGGGTTTTAACTCCCTCTGAGACTCATGTCGAGTTCTTTCACGTGAAGTGCTACCCATCCACAGGTACAAGTTTCTGCACTGCTGAGTGTTTGGCAGGATTTTAGTTTGGTCTTTCTTTTCTGTTGTCATCTAACTACTGTGATGATTACAAATTCCCCAGCTTTATCTCAACAACACTGACAGGTGCCTAAACATATACATGACTGGGTTCAGCTCACACGTATATCACTACTTCTCTGATCTCTCATTCTGTAATGTCTGGAAGCCAAGGAAAACTGGTGATTTCTGGATCTATTCCTGGTCCCACTACTATGGTCTGTAGGTGTTATTGAAGTTAGAGCTTAAGCTTATACTGAAGCTTAAGCTGGGGGGGTGGGGAAAAGCAGATGAGAGGGCAGTAATAAAAATCCTTGTGCCTTTTCCAGAGCAACATGCTAAAAATAAAGGAAGATACAACTACTGAAAACAGAAGACACTTTTTGAATTTAGTGATGGAAGACAACTGCCTGGGGAGCCTGGGACATCATAAATTCTGTTACTGTGAAGCACAGCTGTCTTCTCTCCTTTCTCTTCTTAAATTTCATTTATCTAAATGTCACCTGTATTTTAACTTCTAGGAGTTTCTGACAGAGGCATTACCTGTAGGTCTGATTGGAATGAATTGCACCTTGATGAAGCAATATATTGAATTTGTCGCAGACCGGTTACTAATGGAGCTCGGATTCTCAAAGGTAGGAGATGCAATTGCCCCGAATGCTGGCCTGCCAGTGCAGCCCAGGAAAGCTGTCACCACAAAACACTCTCTTATCATGCCTGGGAGCAGGTCATATTTAGCACATGGACTTTCTGTGGGTGACAGCTGAAACCACGGTATTAATATATCTGCTTCACTGTTTAAAAGAATAAGAACAGTTTAGGCCATTGTTTCTCTTCAGCTGCTTGGCAGGTTTGTAATGGAAAGAGTAAGCTGTGCTCAAGTGCTGCAGTCCTCAAAGAATAACAGGCAACTTGTACTGGTGAACTTCACCACAGACCAAACCCCTGGGAGTGGCAGTACTGAATTTGCTTAGACAGGTGTCCATAGATCCGACAGCATATTGCAGCAGGGATGGTCTAGTTTGAAGGGATTTTACTGTTTTGTTTGTTGGTTTTTTGTTTTTATTTTTAAAGCATTATTTCCTTATCAGAATCAGCACTGTAGTACTTTTTTCCTTCCCCAGGTCTTTCATGCAGAAAATCCTTTTGATTTCATGGAGAATATTTCTCTGGAAGGAAAAACAAATTTCTTTGAGAAACGTGTTTCGGAATATCAACGTTTTGCTGTTATGGCAGAAACAATGGACAATGTCTTCACTCTGGATGCAGATTTTTGATAAATAAATAGTGACTGCTTCCTGCTCCTCGTTTCCCTTTCTACTGTGAAGTTGACTTAATTTCATCTCCTGGAATCAGAGTCTACTGGGATTTTTTTTTCTGGGTTTTCGTGTTGTTTGTCAGAGGAGTAAATATATTTCTCTCTGTGTCATTTGAAAAAAAAAAAAAAGGAGGGGGATCATTTTTAAAAAATTTATATGGCTTTGTAAAAAGATGGCCTTTTTAAGATTCCCCTGACTCATCTGCTGTCATTGCTGTCTTTAAAAATTACCTGGATACTACTACTTTTTTAAGACTTTGGTAGTGTTTTAAGAAAGCAAACTGCATATTTACCTCATGTTATGGTATTTTAATCTGAAAACCAGATGAGGTATCACTCTGTATAAATGTTGCAATAAATTATTTTCATGTTTATAGATTTGGTCTTGAGTAAAAGCTCTTCCCTTTCATCCTGCTGCAGATAAAGTAATAATTGAATGGGGGAAGACATTATTCAGGTCGGAACTATAAACCCAGGAATAAAGTTTGATCTCCCCTCTAACCCGGGTTTTGTCTGAAAAATGTTTTACTCTGGTTGAAAAGGTGATGGGTCTTGGTAAGTGTTTAATTCAAATACATGCAAAATTAGTCTTACAGCTGTTACTGAGCAAGTCAGTGGACTTTGAATGATCCTTGAAAAGGCATACCTCTTAACAGAGGAGAAAAACCACATCCTGTAGTTCTTTGGCTTGTGCAGTCTGTTTTTCCCTGCTTCACTGATTAAGTGCCTTATTAAGCAGTCTGTAGTTGTGCTGAGTTGTAATCGGCATCTGACACTGGAACAGCCACCTCTGGGTGTTGTCCATCTTTCTCTGACATGCTGGGGGAAACCTCGGTTTCACTTGTGCATTGATGGGGTGAGAAGACATATCCCTCCAAGGGATTTTCCCTTGAGGTGCTACAAACATACTGCTTGGGCAGTAAGGAAGCACCAATAATGTATGAAGGTAAACCAAGTTGTGGGTTTAATGTGAACCATTGGAACCGTTGTCACAGAAGAAGAAGAAGGTATTAAACCTTTGAAAAACAAACCTTGAAGTAGTATGGATTAGCAGTATTTTACAAAGGACTGTTGTTTGGTTTTTGGTGTGTTCCAGTGTGTGCCTGAAAGCTGTTTGTAATTTTTTGACATCACATGCAGAGAATGGAGCAACTGAAGAATGGCTCACGTGCTGCAGTGATACTTGGGGTGGAAGGAATACTATTCAGTTGTAGATGGTTTATCTGCGAATAGACACGCTCATTTCTTTTCAAAGGTGAAGTGAGTGTTTACACAAGCTAGACAAAGCTTTATTAAACCCAAGAGTTTTTCATAATGTTCAGCATTTTGTGTGAGAGCTTTTATAAGTCTTATCATTGCAAACATCTTTTGCTGCTTTCGATAGGCCTGGCATGAGGTGAGCTGACAGCCCAGGGTTATCGGTGATGGGATGGTCTAAGTGTTATTTCCCTGTCAGCCCACATCAGCCATAGCCCTGGGTACCTGAGTTTCATAAACAGGTTCACTGCCTTAGCATAGTTCTTAGTGAACAATTGTCCCTGCTGTAAAAATAAGCAGTAAAACTGACTCTGTTTGGTCTCTGTAAAAGATCAGGAGGATATACTGATCATGGAAATGGGACAGCTTTTTTTTTCCTAGAGAGGAGCCTGCATCATTTGACATAAGCTACTTGGAGGAGGGCAGAGGGCAGCCTGGAGAATACAGAGAAAAGATGGAACCAGTGTCCCTAACTAATGTCCTGCAGCTGCAAGAGAACTGTGGACTCAGAGAGGAAAATCAAGCGCCTTTTGGAAATACTGTGTGGATAGGGAGAAAGAGAAAATATTGTAAATGGGTCTGTTGTTGAGTAATGGAACCTGTTATGTCACTGAACGCACTAAAAAGCATTTGTTTTGAGTGTTGTTAATTAAGATGAGAGTATAGAGAGTATTCAAATATGAAACTGCAATGTCCTCAGGTTCTGTAAATGTATATGAGATACCAAAGTCTGGTACAACAGCTCCCACTCAAATTGTGTGTAAAATATGTGTATAGTTTCAATAAAATGTGAGCGTGGAGAGAACCGTGCCTTTACTTACAAGTTTCATGCTTCCTTGTGAAATCCAAAAATAGAATTGGGCTGTGACAGTCGGTATTCACACCTTTTGGGTTGTGGAAGAAAGTTATGAGTGCTCCATACATTGTCTTGTGGTTTGAGAGCTCTTGACTTGCTATTTCTTGTTTCTGGGAATGGGGTTTGCAGTCCAGAGAGAAAACAGATGTTTTGAGTTGGGTTTTTTTGTTTGGTTGGTTGGTTTTTTGTTTGTTTGGGTTTTTTTCTGAAATTTTTTGTCTCAAGGAGAAATCTCCTAGGAGTCCCTAAGATTCAAAGAAGAAAGATTGCTAAAATATATTTTGAGTGGGTGGCCCCTGATATATCAAGGGCATCATGCCCTCGGGGCAGGCACCCTTACTGCCTGGGCACAGCATTGCAGGGTTCAGCCCCCTGAGCTGGGGCTGGCTAGGCACCCAGCACTGGGCAGCTGGGGCTGAGCTGTCAGAACTTCACACCTGCTGGTATCGGTGCCCTCAAGGCTGTCAGGTCAAAAGTCTTACTCCTGCTGCCCCTTTGTGCCTCCTTCAGAGGCACAAAGGGCACAAGATCCCTTCCTCTCCCACTAGTGGGAGAGAGTCTGGAGAGCTGGGTCTTGGACAGAAACCTAATGTGCCTGTGAGGGCTCTGGTGGACAAGGTGGGTCTGGCTCTGTGTGTCTGGCTCATGCTGTGGCCATCGCAGTCAAAAAAGCCTGATGGGGGCGTGTGAGGGAAGTTGTGATTTGTCGCTTCAGTATATGTGGTCTGTGTGCTCTGGGTTGGAGTAAGACTGACGTGTGACTTCCATTATAGTCAACGGGACAAAGAAGGTGCTTCTGGAGGGGTTGTCTCACGGTGAAGAACATATCTGCAATGGTCAGATGAGCAGAAACCTGTCTGGGGGCTACAATAGGAGCCAAGGCTCATGGGTACAGTCACACCTTTTAAATTCCAATTTAAACAAGAGGCCATTTGACTTGATTGTCAGTAGCCACAAGCTGACAGTGTGCTCCCAGCCCTGCACTCTGGCCACGAAAGCACTGTGGAGTGGGGTAGGTCAGTGACTACTCCCAGACCTTGCTGGAAAAGGAAAGAAAGTGGGTGAAAGCAGGGCAATTAGCAACCTCTTTCTTAGTGTTTCTGGATTGGTAAAGATTTTAGCAGCAGATGAGGATACTGTGTGCGTGGCAGCACCCTTGGATCTGTGGCCAGCCCCTGGCCGGTTGACACTGTGCTAACCCACTTCAGCCACATTTCTCATCCTTGTCTTTGAATGATGAAAGCTTTGAAAGGGGAAGTGTGGCCTCCCTGCCAGTCACCCCCCCCAGCCTGCTGGAGGAGCATCTTCCTTCTAAGCCTTTCCTAGGGGATGATCCGAACTGTTTTTTCCTCCTGGTGGAGCCCTTGAGTCAGCAAATATTAATGTTTCTGTCGCTATATTAGGTAGAGCTCCTTCTGGGAGTCAGTCGCCGGAGATGCTGATGTGTTAATATTATGTGTGCCGAGTATGTGTTTGCCAGGAGGATGCTTGTGTGCCTGGGGACCACTGTCTGCACTGCACTGAGCAGAAATACACATGTGCAGGTACAAACCATGTATGTGCATACGGGTGTGCATGTCTGGCACACAGAGATGTGTGTACGCACGACATGTACGCAGCAGCAGAGTCAAGGAGAGAGGCTGTCAAACGTCAGGTTTTAGCAAACCCTCTCCCTAAAGCAGAAGGGCAAGATGGGCACTCTAATATTGCTATTATGAGATGGTATTCCTGGTTTGCCTGCAGATGCCTGCCTTGCCCTGCTCCTCACTACTTGGGCACAGATGATGGCAGCAGCACAGCCAGAGACTTCTCTCACCACAGTGCGTGTAATCTGGCTCTAGAAACCAAGCCCTGAGGATAGAACTGTGCTCTGCTAACCGAAATCTTAAGCTAAAGTTTTTTGAACTTTAAATGAAGGTAAAATGAATGGTTGTTTTTGGCCAGTGTGGAGCACACATGCCTGCTTTCAACGGTAGCTTTGGTATTTGGCTGTGTGAGTGTAGTCACATGGACAGGCTCAGGAATTCCCTGTTGAATTTTGATCCTTCTATTGAAATAAGAGCATTTGTGAGTGACAGGCATGAGATTTCTATGACAGGCAGCAGTGCTGCCAATATCGCACTGGAGTGCTGCTGACCAGGGGCTCCTGCCCTGCAGATCCTTCTTCACAAATTTGCTTGAAGGATATACATGGGAAAAGTCCTTCCCCAGGACTGCCGCTGCTTTGCCAGCACCATTCATCACTGCATTGGCTCTAGTGTGGCTGCTGATGGGTTCACAAATCCTCATCTTCAATCCCTTTTGTTGCTGTAGTCCACAGTTTGGTAAATGTTACTCTGGGAATGGCCTCACGTAACTGCTGCAGCATCTCTAGTAAGCTTCTAATGGCATTAGGAGAACTGCCACAGTGAGCTGCGTGGACCAGCCTGGCATCAAGGGTGAGGTGTTGACTCCTGCCATGGGGACAGGCCATCTTTGGGCTTTGGTGGTGCCTGTTCCTTCAGTGAGTGTCTCTGTGCAGCGGCAAGAGGAGATCCTCACCAGCAGATACTGCTCTCACTGAGCCCTGTGTGCAGGACCAGTGCCTGAGGAAAGGCCTGCAGCAAAGCACGGGGCTGACAAACTGGGGGCAGATGCTGATAAGAACCATGTTTGCTGGCTCCAGCCTGGGCTCAGAGCAGGCTGCATGCTCATGTGGCTGGTGTGATTTCTTCAAGCCTCTCAAACAAGGTCTTGTTGCAGCTCATCCCTAAGTCACTCCTTTTTAGCGAGGAGGCTCCCAAAGTCACACTGCAGGCTCTGGGTAGACAGCAGAGTAGTTGGTGAAATTTTTTTTTTCTTGTTGATTGGCAGATCCAGGAGAAATGTTAAGAACAAGTCTTAACATCCAAGTAAGTTTTACTGATCTGATGAAAGTCTCTGGCACTGCAGTCTAAGCTGAACTTGAGAGTTACAGGGAAAGTCTGTCTCCCCATCACTGTTCCCTAGCCCACAGATGTGTTTATAGAAGAGATTATACTCAGTTTTTTTTATGAGGACATGCAAGAACCCTTTCCCCAACCAGTGGCCTTAGTATGCAGGAGGTTGTCCAGGCTCTCCACCTGTGCTGTGTCTGCAGATCTGTTACCAAACAGCCTGTCCTGGCCCCCTGTGTGCTGATGGTGGTCATCGTCAGTGGCCTCTGCCATGGGAGTTCTCCAGAGTGGATTGGGTTGTTTGCTGCTTCACAGGCAGCTTTGAATGCAGATTGAGGCACGTCTGTCAACTCCTGGGAAACTGGGACCACCCAGGGAAGAAGGGCTGGGGGATCCTGAAAGCAGTGACATGCTTTGAGTGGGAAAAGTATGACAGGCAAAAGATGTGCTGGTGACAGTGAGAGTGGCAGCTGGTTCACTCCTCTTTGCCAGCAGTTGTGTGACAAAAATGATCATCATACGCAGACTCGTATGGTCACTTATGTCCTGCAAAAGCCCCATCACCCCAATTCTGGGGAAATGAACCTGATGGTGAGTAGCACAAATATTGGCTAATAAATGTCTAATAATAGTGCTGAATAGTAACACCACTGCTACCATCTGCTCTCTTGGAAGTCATAGCAGAAGCAGCTTTGGGGGCCTGGAAAATCACAAGTGCTGGGAAGATTTACTGCTAGCATGCAACACAAGGAGCCCAGAGCAGACCTGAGGAGGCCTGAGGCCGGAGAGTTTCAGTCCCACCATGGCTGTTGCCACTCTGACCTTGGTAGTATCAATGCAAAGCACCAAGATCCCTCTGCTCTGAGCTACAGCCCCCATCAGCGGAGAGGCCCTTGTTCCCCAAAACAGGGCCTGTGCATGTAGGCAAGCCTGGGCAGAGGCAGGTCACAGAAGGCTTAGATCTCTTTGATAGTGTGCAAGTTTTGAGCTGGCTTCCCGCCAAGTCCCCGAAACTTGATAACAAGGACCTGCTTCCCAGAGAGGGAAGAAAAAAAAACAAACCTGACTTAAGCAACCAAAGCTATAGCAAAAAATATATATATTTTACATATAACACAGATATATACAATGAGAATATTATATACTATAACTCCAGAAATCCTAAACAGCTCCCTAAAAGGGAAGAGGGGGAGGGAGAAGGGAAAAGGACAAAATAGGACAAAAAGGACAAAAACCAAACAAGTCTACACAATCTAAAAACCCAGTAACCAGCAAACTGAAGAACTAGCCAAAATCTCACCACTTCCCTTGATGAGAAGCAGGATGGCTGGACACGGCCCAGCGCTCTCCCCTCACGTGTGGCAGATAACAGCAGTCACTGTAGGCCTCAGCTCCAGATAAGCCAGACCGAGACAGGGACCCACCGTTCTCGAACCTCGCCGGAAAGGAAGAGCGCGAGGTCCCTCCTGCTGGCTTTATTTATACCTCAAGTTACGTAAAGGAATAGCATGGAATACTTCCATGATCGCCTTCCTAGTTCCTTCCTGGTTACAAGCTGGTCTCCAGGAAGGCCTAGAGTGAAACCATCATAGATAGGATAATTTACAGCTTTGAAAAAAATATAATTTTCTACCAAACTGAATGTTCCATTACTAGGTCTCTAGCATTTAAAAGCATTTCTATGAGACTTTACTGGTTTATTTGCTCCTGTGTTAACTTTTTCTGAGCACAGGCTTGCTTTGTTCCTCATAGCACGTAGCAGGACTTGGGGTGTCCCTTGGGAGAGTGGCAGCTGTGGGACAAGTCCTTCAGACCAGAGCTGTGTCTAAGGACATCTAGAGCACCTTCTGATGCATGGAAACTCTCCCAACACCTTCCTATCTCTCAGACTTCTCAGCTCTGCAGGTGGGAGGAAATCTGAGTTGTTGGGACTGTAGGGAGAATGGGCATTAAATAAAGGCTGCAGGAAAGCAGGAGGTTTTCTTTGAAATTTACCTCAGCTGGTGAGTTCCTTTTGTCTAGTTAGCTGTGGAAAAGAGTTTTCATTAATGAATTTAAGCCAGGTTAGTGAGTAAAGGCTGTTCCAGTGCTGGCTGCAGAGTCACAGGGCGGTGATAAAACCCATGGTGCTTAGTCATCCCTCTGTGGGCTAGTGGGACCATGCCTGAGGGGTACTGCAGCTACTCCATCCTATAGCCACTACCCTATGTGCATGTTTTTTGATTAACACATTGGGAAAAAAGCATTTCTTGGTTCGTTTCTCCACAATTCCTGTTGTTACAAGCCCCTTCCATGCATCTGGTCCCATCTGTTTAACTTATCTTGTTAGCTGAGCAAGGCTTAGGGCCCAAAAATGTTTTCCCGCCTTCTCCTGCACTGAGCATGGTTTGAGGGCAGAGCAAGGATGTCACCTGCCTTTAGAGCCACTTCTGAGAGCACAGCAGCTGGCCAATGCCACAAACTCTGCAGCCAGATAGAGGGTTGAGCTGCTGAACTTTCCTCCTTGTGCCCCCCAGTCCTCTTGAGCTATTAGGTAGCAGTCACATCCATGGGGTGCATATCCTGCACCTGGCACAGGCAGGATGCTTTACAGCTCTCGATAGGCTGCTGAGGCCAGACAAAACTCATGGAGAAACATTACATGCTGCTGCTGAGATAAACACAGACATTGTCACAGTAGGACATGGCCTACTGCAATGTCTGTTTGCAACACAAAGTCACTGGATAAGAATTCCTCTGTATAATTGGAAAATAATTGTATTTTTAACTCGATTTTTTTCAATTTTTTTTTCCCCACTGTCTGGCTGTATTCACTTTGGGCCCATTAGATTTGCACGCATTAAAAACTTGAGTTTCTTGCTGGGTGTTAAACCTCTTCTGTTGCTTATAACATCCTACATGCGCTCTCGGTGCTGCCGCACTTTGTGGTATGATACCTGCCTAAGCAAATCTCTTTCTCTCCCACATCGATCAGATGGAAGTGACAGCATTAGCACATGCTGGCTGTATTTTAAGCTAAAATGGTCTTACCCAAAGCCTGTAAAGCAGAGACCAATCACTCCCACTTCTGTTTCATTTGTGTCATGGATGCTGATGTATTTCCCTGTTGCTGCTACACGTAGGTCTGAATTGACAGGGTCTGGTTGTTTTCACATCAACTGCGTAAAAAGGTCAATTTTTGCCTGGGAGTAGGAAAGGCAATTTTTCCCTCAAACATTTACTCTTGCTTGTGGGCCTGAAAAAATGAAGGTTACCACAATTGCGCATGCATCAGGGATGTTCAACACAAATGCTGCTTGTGCAGAGTGAGGGCTGTGGCTGGGGTGAGAAGCACTTTCCACAGACCTTGAAGATGGCAAGGCAGATCCTTACCCAGGCTGCTGGCGAATACAGAAGCATAGAATCACAGAATTGTTTGGGTTTGGAGGATCTGAAAGATCATCTAATTCCAACCCCCTGCTCTGGGCTGGGACATTTTCCACTAGACCAGATGGCTCAAAGCCTCATCCAACCTGGCCCTGAACACTTCCAGGGATGTGGCATCCACTGTTCCCTGGGCAACCAGTTTCAGTGCCTCGACACTCTCACAGTAAACAATTTCTTCCTAATATCAAATCCAAGTCTACTCTCTTTCATTATCATGTGGAGCCACTGGAAGCACTGAACCCTGTCAATGTCTGATAGATGTGAGACTGGAAGTGTGGCTTTGGTGTGCTAAGCAGCTATAAATTCCCATTCTCTGCTCTTTCTGCATGAAGTAATACTTATACACAGGTGAGGTGGAGAATAAGTTAGGATGAAGGTGGAGTTTGCACCATCCTGGGCAGGTATTCACCTTTCCTGAGGGCCAGCAGTGTTTCGGACTACCCTAGAACAAACACCCATTTAAAACAAAACCAAACCATAAACACATGAAGCTGCAGTCCATTAGCAGAACATGCCCAGAAGCAATGCTCTGCTCTGCTCTGCTCTGCTCTGCTCTGCTCTGCTCTGCTCGGCTGGGCTGTGCTGTGCTGGGCTGGGCTGGGCTGGTGGGGATCCAGCCCTACAAGCAGAGCCCAGCAGTGCCCCTTCCTCAACAGCCTGTTACCTGCCAGCAAGGTGAAGGCTGGCAGAGATTTCTAAGGGGGAATTTACAGTGCTGGCTTAAACAGCATTCATTCATTTCCCAATGGCCACCCTAAAGACCTTATCTGAAGCTAATTAATTGTCAGCAGCAGCTGTCCTAATTTTATCACAACTGCAATGAAAAATTCACTTTCAATGAAAGGCAAGAACATAAGACCATGAGAGGGTGAGAGATTTTGATGCAGGGGCAGAAGTACCTCTAGGGCCATGTCCAAAACTGCAGGGCAGCCCAGCTGCCAGCTGGCCTGAGTACCACCATGGCAGTCTTGGGCTGGAGGCAGGTGGTGGTGTTTGTAGGAAGGTGCTCAGCCTCCCTGCACTCACAGCTACCCTCCCTACAGCCCCTTTGGAGCAGCCTGCACCACATCCCGGTGCTTCTCCTGTTAAAAGGCTTGTGGTAAAGATCACATAGGTTATCCCTTGGCTCCTGGGGCCATTTCATGGCAGGGAGCATTTACAGGCTCATAAACTATATTTGAGAGCCCTTGTAGATAAGCCAATAAACTTTAC
Organism: Manacus vitellinus; assembly: GCF_001715985.3. Classification (NCBI taxonomy): domain Eukaryota; kingdom Metazoa; phylum Chordata; class Aves; order Passeriformes; family Pipridae; genus Manacus; species Manacus vitellinus. Next base: position 19,732,346 of record NW_021939396.1, read on the forward strand.
AGGAGTGAAACATGATTCCACCCACAAAGGGTTTTTACATCCAGAGGTTTTTCTCAGTGGCCAAATGTGTGGTGGTCTGGGATTGTACCGTGCATGGATCTGTCAGCAGAGATAAGCAGCGCAGGCTGCCCTTGCCCTGGGGTTTAAGGAAAAGGAAGATATTGTCTCCATGAAATGCAGGCACATCTGTGAAGACAGCCACAGCAAGCAGTGAGATCTGCAGCAGCTCTGTGCTGTGGCTCAGTCTGTTGGGACCTAAGTATGCCATTTACTGTCTCTCTATTTACATGTGCTGTGAGAGGAAGAATGAGAGGATCATGTGGAAGCAAATATACTTTACAAAATTAAAAATAAACCCCAGCCCCCTGCTCAGCTGTTCTTTGACATCTACTCCTACATAGTAGGAGCATCTCCTGTGACTCTCCATTAGTGACTGATGAGTTATTTTTCCCAAGGCCAATGGCCAGCATGATGCAGCACCCTCCCATGTGGAGGTGGAGGCCAGCTGCCCCAGGGTGCCAGTGGATCTTCCTGCTCAGAGGCTGGCATGGGCAGTGATGAGTTGTGCCCATGGGAGGGAAATGCCACCAAGAAACCTGGCATCTCCTTCCCTCCCTTCATCCCCTTGAGCAGGGCTCTCTGCTCCTGCCCTGGATGGAAACCAGACCTGTGTTCCTATGGCCCCTTGGGTGGGTACTGACCATCCCCTTCCTGTTTTGGGGCCAATGAAACGCTTTTTGCCCAGGACAGCTCCCTGAGGACACAGAAGGGTGCTGGTGCCATTGCACTGGGGTGTTTTATGCACCAGTTTTTGCTTTGCAGGGACACTGGGCTATGAGGTAGAGTGGACCATCTTTGATGGGCAGCTGTACGGTAATGCACTCAAATTGCATTTGTATTTCTACCTACACATTAGCATGAATCTTGCTTTAGGAGCCTAATTAGTGTAAGCTATGAACTGGGGTGCTTGAGGTAGAAACTGAAGTGGAAGCCAACTCTGCAAGCACCGGAAGAAGTAAATTAGAATAATCTTGATGTGACCTAGTTTAATTTAAACCTTCCTTGCATCCATGAAGCTTTCCCAAACCCGCGGAGTGTCAGCCACACAAGTTTTGGCTGTTGATTAATAAAATTCATGGAACCTGTTATGTGAAGAAATCAGGAGAAGATTGCACTTCATTAACTTATGTTCCCTGGGGATACGCAATATCCTTCTCCTGGGCTTCTGGCTAACATCCAGACTGCAGCTCCAAATAAAGTGCATTGTACAGGACTGTAGCCCCAAAGTAAGAAGTCCTCAAAAAATGTGATGGAGACTGGGACATTGATGGATGCACAGCAAGTTTTACCCCATAAATCTCCTGGGGTTTGCTGCCAGACCTGTGTCGTCCAACACTGAAGCCAGAAGAAAGGAGATACTATTGAGTTTTCAAAGTCCTTGGGGTCCCCTGGGTGAACTTTTGCCATTCCTCAAAGTGGCAGGTGGGAGAAGTTCAATCATTCACTTTTTGTGCTAAAAGCTCCCGACATATTTCCCAAGCACACTGTTGAGTAGGATCTGTAGGTATTAAGGGTAACAGGCAACTACAGTCGTGGTTGCTCTGTAGCCACTGCATTCCTGTCATTTGTTTAGCATGTTCATTCTCTTTCTTTTCTTCTGAAGTCATGAGACAACATAGCTTGTGCCCATGTGGCTACAGTCTTCTCTCCTGCACCTCCACAAACTATGCTGGTAGGATTTGTCTGTCTCTATCAGGAGAAGGCTCTGGTCAATGCTGGTCCCTGGGCTATACCAGAGCACCAACTAGAAAGGGGCTGGTGTGGCTAACAGGGACTTTATCCATGGTGGGGAGCATGCTGATGATTAAACTCTGTGCATGGCTACAAGACAGTACTTGAAATTGTTTCATCCCCTGTATACATAGGGACATATCACCCATGCATCTGGCATTAGCTCAACATCAAATCTTGCCTCTAGACCTGTGAAGGTGGCTTTCTGAGAAACAACTCGGGTTTAACCACAAGGCACTGGACTTGATTTGAGACCTCTGGGGTGCAGTTTTAGTCCTAAATCATCCTGGAAATTGGAGCAGATGATGAACATCTGGCATTAAAATATATTGGCTTCCTCCAGAAACAGAAATGGTTCATGATGATTATTCCAAAACTGTCACAGTTGAGCAAATGCTTGATAGATCCCCAACTGCAGGTCGCTTCTGAGGATTAGCAGATTTTGAATGCAGTCTCACATCTCTCAGGGAGTAGTACCTGGGGGAAGTCTGTTTCTACTATAGATATGTCATGGCTTTGCTTGGGAGGCAGATAATTGTTCAGGCCATGGGTTCATCGTCTCTGCCTCGTAAAACAAAAGATGCTTTTCAAGAAAGAAGAAAAAAAAGCACCATGAAAGCTCTTTTTGGTTTTCTAACCTGGGCCACTCAAGGCCAGGCCTCACTCCTCAGTTACCTGCTTCATATCTTGATTCATTAGCTCTGTCATATCTGCCTTATCTGATCTGTCAGACCCACTGCTTGGGATGACAGATTTGCCTCTGCATGGTGAAAAGTGCTCAGGGGATTTATTTTTAGCTTGCATGGACTTCAGCACCAAGAAGCCTACTGTGTATCTGATCTTTTCCCGTGTGAAGCATGTCTCACTCTGTGGTATTAGTAACAGTTCTTAATCTTGATCTTTCTCCCTACATTTTAGCATAGTGTTTTCAGTGGCTTCTGTGTTCTGGTTTGCTCCTCTGGAGCTGGGAGGGAAACTGGCACATACTATCTTACCTATCCCTATTTCAAATTGTCACATCCATCTAGAGGAAAAAAGCTCCGTCCTCCTGCCTCTTTGGAAGGTGGAGATGTTGGTATGCTATAGCAAAAGAATTTAAATGCATATAGGAGATATCAGCTGGGACCTGATCATCTCTTGTTACACCAGTGTAAACTGGGGAAGAAGGTCATGAATGCCGGGGATGTTACTGGAAGGGACTGATTTCTTTCATGTGGAGCTTCCATTCATATAACAAAACTCAACCCCAGGTTTTTTTAAAAGACCACATACACTACTACAGGGTCATATTACAAAACTGCAACTTTGTAGTTATGTATTTGAATTCTCGGAGGGTTGTTATTAGGTCTCAGTGTGCCTTCTTTTCCTCTAAAATATCCTTTTTCCAAACAATGTTTTTCCTATCACTTCATGTCCCTTTTCCTTCCCAGCTCCACTCCTTGCTCCTAATATTGCTGCCTGGCAAAGCAAGCTCTAGGAGGACGCCATGGGAAGGCACAAAGATTCTGACATTATTGTGATGTTTGCAGGAGTGTATCTACTTCAGTAAATTGAAAAGGGTCTCTGGGAAGTGGAAGTTTTCTCTAACAGTGAGGAATTGGCTGCCTCAGCTGGTTGTTTCCTCAGTGCCTTTAGGCTGGGACAAGACAGTTTAGTTCTGCTTTTAGGGTCATCCTCATTACCATTCACACAGACTAAGCCATGTGAAAATATATTAGATAAAATAAAGTACATCAAAGAGTTCTTTTCATGATTGTTTTAAGGTAGCAAAATCACTGTAACTTAAAGCAAAATCTCTATTTAGTTGTTAACAAATTACATCCATTTAAAAAAATTCAATACCTGTTCTTGATTAAGTTTCAAAGAACTGTGTGTACTGGATAACAAGAAGAAATTGCATTAACATCCATAATTTAATTTCTCATCAGACTTCAAACGAATTTTCTACTCACGTGAAACAAATTTCAAAGTTGTTATGCTTCATCTTCCAAGAGTTCCTTCTTTTTGAGGTTAGTGTAGAAACATATTTCACAAACCATGGGACAAGAAAAGTATGAAGTAATTCCCTTCAGCATCTTTCTTAAAAAGGCATAGAATTTTGACTTGTTTGCAAAAGAACATATGCCAAAAGGAAAATCTTTTAGTTAACCTGAGCAAAAATGTTTATTTATATTATCCCTTTCGCCTAAGTTGTTTCTGAAATATCTTACTAACAGGCTCAAAAAAAGTATTTTAAAGTAAAACTATGTTAGTTGAAAAGTAATGTCATTGGTAAAATATGGCAAAAATATTAGAAGTGTCCAGAAAGACAATTCAACAGTTTAGTGTTGATCTGAACTTTAGTTGCCTGCAGGAAATTTAGAGAGGTTCAGTAAGGAGGGCCTTAGACACAATTTCATAGTATTAAATCTATGTTTCCTTGGTTTTGCCAAGTTTCCACTGAGTCTGTAACAACCCTTCTGAATAAGAACATGCTGTTGTTGATGCTGTCTTGCCCAAAACTAATAATTCTGTGGTTGTATTAAAACTCTTCTCTGTCAATTACCATCTTTTAAAGAAACCCCAAAGGTTTTTGTTTTTAGTAATGTTCTGAGGTGCAAATAGATGACAGGAAAGATAAACAGTCTTGAACTACAATAACATACTGAGAAAGAGGAGACAAAATTGCACCTTGTATTTTGAAGGAAATAACATGGTGGGAAAGAAATACATAAAAGGAAATAACTTTGAACACCGTTGTAGGATTATCACTGCAATTTGCTAATATATTATTCAATAGCTTAGTCTCAAGGCAATGCCCAAACCCATTAAGTCTATAATTGGAATTTGTATGTTGATTGGGACCTATTTTGGTCTGTAAGTGTGAACTGCTCTTGTTCTGTAGAGAAGATAAGATTATTTGAGAACTCCTAACAAGAGGACTCATTAAGATAATTCTAGCTGGCTCTGAATAACCAAGAGTGTACCTGTTATTTTGCTAATAAATGTCATGACCACGAAGATTTCTATAAACTTCAGTGAAGCTGTGAGTCACAGAATGTTACATTTTCATTATAAGCAGGTTTGTACCTCATAAGGGAAATTATATGGTGAGTAAAATTTTGGCTTTGGCTACATCATCAGCTTGTGCACATGTAGCACTAATCAGTCACTGGTGCTGCAGGGTGGTGCCCAGGGCAGCTTCTGTGAGATCAAGTGGTACAGGGCAGCCTGGACGTGCAGTTTTAACATCTCACCTCCAGAGTGGGGCTGCATCCAGAGCATCTTGTCAGACAACACTAATTCCCATGTCAGGGAACATGTTTGGGAGAACATCTCTTGGTTGGGCCAAGCCCTGCCAGGAATTCCTAAAATAATGTCCACAAGGTGTCCTCCAGGAAAGTATCTTGATGCTCTTTTGATTTCCAAATAAAGCAACAGCATGTTAGTCTGAAAGAGAGTATTCTGAAGCAAGGTAAAAGTCAGAGAATGGTCAAACCCACCTGAGGAGAAATGAGGCCCAGTGTTTCATCAATTATGTTTTCAGTTTCTACCCAATGAAAGTCAGGTTTGGATTGTATTTAAGGCTTTCCTCCCCCCTCCATGTTTTATATATTTGTGTATTTGCATACGTGTTGGTGCCTTTTTTGTTTTATTTGCTGCCTATCAGATGTTTTCTGATGTTTTCCATGTGATCGGATAGGAAAAAGTATTTATGCCATTTTCTCTTTAATCTTGTTAAGTTTTCATCACTGCACATCTTCCCCAGATGCTTTGATTGGCTTAGCATACTACTCAAACATAATAAAAAATATATTTAATTAATAAAGATATGAGAAAGAAGAGCTCATCTGGACATGGTGTAGGGCAGCCTACACCGGATGGTCCTGGTTGAGCAGGGGGACTTGGACCAGCTGACTCCTAAGATCCCTTCCCACCTCAACCATTCTGTGAGTCTGTGAGGGAATGGGTGTGTGTGGGGTCAAACTGCATTACCACTCCCCCAGATTTGCCATGGCTGATAAAGGTCATGGATCAACACATTCTGGGGAAATGGTCATGGAAAGTGTTGAAAGTAGCCCAGTTCCCATCAGGCTCATCTCATGCTGATCCAAGGGCTGTTGTAGGTCAAATCTTGTCTTCCTGCTAGGGATGCATGGCATCACTGCCTACTGATTGCCAAAAATGCAACAGGATTTGGCCTCATTTGACAGCCTTGTGAGTGATTATGCTATATATATATATAAATTTATGTGAATAATTACTGTTTCTCTGTGATTTTTGTTTTACTCTAGAATGGAATCTGTTTCCAGTGCAATATTCCAGTAACAATATTCTTGTACATATGGATGTCCTATAATACCTTGCTACAAGTGTTTTCTGCAGTACAAATACATCAGTATGCCAGCAGGTTTGTGATCAGCAGAGGCTTGATTTTAATGGAGTTCAGATACAGCACAGAGAAATATGGCAGCTTAAGGTGAACAGTGAGGAGTAGGATTGTCATTATTGTAATTGGGCAAATGAGACAGAAGGAAATAACAATTGTGAGGCATGGAAGAATAGGACTGGTAGGGGTCTCAAGAGATCACCCTAGTCATTCCTGTTGGCTAAGGCAGGATGAATCATACTTCTGTCAATCCTTACATGATAGTCAAACCTGTACTTGGCAGGATATTCCAGTCTCCAGTGCTGGATTCCACCATCATCTCAGGCAGTGAAGTCCAGTGTCTCACTTTAGCCAGTCTAGTGCAAGCCTTCCTTCACACTATTTTTGAATTCCTTTACTTTCTTCTCATCAGGAATGCAACCCCCTCCCAATAACAACAACAACAACAATAATAATTTAACTCATTGTCACTGTGGTTTTTAAGTTTGAAGAATATTCCAAATAAGCTGTCCAGCCTTGGCTTTCTTGCCTTTCCCTCAGCCATCCTTCCCAGTCCCCTGGCCATGCCTCTCAGTATTTGGTACCTCACAAGCCATAAGTCTTAGGGACAAATGTCACAGATGTCATTTCTTAAGACATCTGGCTCCTCTCGTCAGCACTGGCAGTGCTCTGCACCACATGCTCTGGCCTTGGCAGTTGAGACATATTCTCTGTTGACCATTACCAGAAGAAGCCTTGCAACAGGAGAAAAGGATGGGGAATTTTCATCACAAAACAATGAAAAAGACAAAAATCAACAGGGACAGAGGACAAAAAGCACCTGAAGTTCAAACTGCCCAGAATGAGTTCCTCCATGATTACAAGTGGTCTAATGCTGGTCCTAGCGGAGCACCTGGCACCTTGGGCTGTTTTTCTCCTAAATACGTGATTTTCTGGGTAAGGGAGGCAGCTTCAAGTGCCCTCTGTTGAGATCCTGTTTGGGAGTTGAAATTACCATCCTGCTGTTACTGGCTACTCACTGCTAACTCATTCCTCCTAATCCTGGCTCAGCCATTGGTACCACACAAACAGAACCAGACTTTTTTTTTTTGAAAACATAATTTCAGGTATTTTTCTGGAAGGATTCCTGAAGGAAAACCTTCAAAGACCTTCCTTTGTTCCCATCTCTGCAGGTGATGATCTCTTTTAGTCTATGAACACACTTCTGCTCTCTGAGAGCAAGGTATATATATGGTTCCACCTGAGAGCACTAAAATAGGTTTGTTTTACTCCTGGTTTTGCATTTTTCCTTAGTACAGGCTGCAGAGATTTAATTTACTAAACTTGGGAAGTGGTTGTTTTGGACAGTGTCACGCAGTCCCCGTGTGTAGGGCTGCCAAGGCCAGGTATGAGCTGTCAGGGACCAGCCTCTGGTCAGGTTTGGCAACAAGAATCACCTCTTGAAAGTAGGTTTTGGGACCATCCTGCTATATTATTGTTTATTTTCAGACAACGAGATTATTAACAACATGGGACAAGAGGAGATAGACTCAAGTTGTGCCAGGGAGGTTCAGATTGGTTATTTCTTCACTGAAAGGGTTGTCAAGCATTGGAACAGACTGCCCAGGGAAGTTGTTACCTTCCCTCGAGGGATTTAAAAGACACACAGATAAAACCTTAGGAATATGGTTTAGTGGTAGACTTGGCAGTGCTGGGCTAATGGTTGGACTCGATGATCTCAGAGGTATTTTCCAACCTAAATGAAATCAATGTCTTACAGTTATTCAAATGAGTTATGAAACATCTCAGAAAAGTTTATGTAATTTCCATAAGGGCAAACAATTTTCTGGTCTTTGCCCTAAGTTTTCATGCAAGATAAACTTTTGTACCTGGTGTGGCCCTAAAGTACAGTCTAAATGGTCAGCCTTCCAGAAAATAAGCACTCATACAAGGACACTTGGATAACCTTAACTGTTGTTCCCTACCACTTTAACCAAAACATCTTGATTACTAGAGTCATACTGTGTTCCCACTGACATGCAGTTATCTTTACTGAATTCAGCTGGAGCTGCAAGGTGTCCTCACATTGCTTCCCCTTTTTTTTCTCTTTGCTTCATACAGTTGTCTTGTAAAACAGTGCCAGCTGTGACCATTGCCACCGTGCTGCAGTGACAGCTCAGGGATGCTGCTCCGGCAGGCCACGCTGCTCGTGGTTTGCCAGCAGCTTCTGGAGATGTTTCTCAGGAAAACCACCATGTGAATACACGTGGTGGATGCCCCTCACAGCTGCTTTGTTTTGTCATTCTGGGGAAGCTATTGGAAATGACATTCATCGTAATGTGTTCATCCCACAGAATTTAATTAGAAACACTCAGCTTTGATTGTTTGTTTTGCAGTCCCAGTAGCTCTATTTTGATAAGACTCTGTCATGCGAATCCTAAATGAAGCTGAGGAAGTAAATTACTGCATGTTATAGCTCTTGAGTTGCTGAGAGTGGGAGGTAACTCTGTGCTTTTCTTCAAATAATCACCTCATGCTTTCCAGGAAATTTCCTGCACTATTAGTTCTCTATGTCCTCAGACTCATTATTTCCTTTCCAGCATCCTCCTCACATGACTTCTTCAGGGGCTGATGGGGGTGCAGTGAGGACAGGGGCTATTGTGCCATGCCACTGACCCCTCCATCTTTCCACCCAGAGAACACTCAGAATGGGAGAAGCAGGGACAAAACAGGGCTCTATGCCAAAATTGTAGGCCTCTTTTTCTCTCTCTTTTTCTCAGTAAACCTTCAATTTTCCTTTTCATGCAGAGTTTGGGTGCTTATGCTGCAGCTCTGTAACTTGTCCATGCATGGCCCACTCCTTATATATAAAAACCTGCATATTCTGTAGCTCCTGCCTCTCTTAATGGTTTTCTCTACCTACCCACAAACCTCTATTGACAAGTGTAATTTGAAGCTTAGCAGGGAAGTAGATTTCAGTTATAATTAATGCATAGGGAACAAACCTAAGAGAGAGTTTTCCCATAGTCTCACTAATGCGTGAACTCTTGCTATGGGTTTTACAGATAAAAGTACCCTCAGAAACGTCCCAGGCCTCTGGATTAAGACAGATTTCTATATTTGCACAACAAACCAAAGCTAAGGATAGTGAAGAAGGTCAGGCTGGACCTGGAGGGGTCAGGTATTGCTCTTCCCTTGGAAGTCCCTGCCCTTCTGTCTCTGAGTAGGTACATAAGCAGATTGTGATTTGCTTTCTCTTCTCTCTCTTTTCTGTGCTAACAGCCTTTCCCTCAGTCTTCCTACCTCCTACTCTCACCCTGTCCTTGAATCTCTTCATTTTGCTCTTGGAAGTTTTTCTGCTTTTCTTCTGTCCTTCCCTTCTTCCAGCTTGATTTTCCCAAGGTGATCTGCCTTCAGTAAACAGCTGCTGAGCTCAAGGACCTGCTGTTGTTCCTGGCAGAGACAACCCATATAACCCACAGACAGACACTCCCCAGCCAAGAAATTTCCATACTAAGAACTTCATGACATTGGAAGAGCCAAATCTCCAAATCACAGAACAGAATCACTGAATATCCTGAGTTGGAAGGGACCTACAAAGATCATCAAATCCAACTCCTAGCCCTGCACAGGACCATCCCCAAGAGTCACACCATGTGCCTGAGAGCATTGTCCAAATGCTCCTTGAACTCTGTCAGGCTTGGTGCTGTGGCCACTTCCCTGGTGAACCTGTTCAGTGCCCAACCACCCTCTGGGTAAAGAACCTTTTTCTAATGTCCAACCTAAACCTCCCCTGACACGACTTCAGCCATTCCCTTGAGTCCTGTCACTGGTCACCACAGAGAAGAGATCAGTGCTTGCCCCTCCTCTCCCCCTCAGTCTCCTCCAAGCTGAAAAGACCAAGTGACCTCATCTGCTCTTCATATGGCTTCCCCCCAAGGCCCTTCACTGTATCTATTGCCTTCCTTTGGACACTTTCTAATAGCTTAATATCTTTCTTATACTGTGGTGATCAAAACTGCACACAGTGTTAAGACATTCATGCAAAAATGATAGTTTAATATGGGAAATGTTAATAGTATTTACATTTTATGCCATAGCATTTAAAGAAATGCAAATTGCCTTCTTTAAGTCTATTACATCATCTGGCCTCCAAAAATCCATCATAAGAAGCAGGCATGACAAACAGCCACAGAAGATCCCATGGTGGTTTGAAGCCTGCTGAATACACCACAGACAGCAACAAAAGCCTTTAGAAGTCAGCTTTGGCTCCAGATTTAAAGTGTTCCTTGGTTATATAGTTCTCTGCAGTGCTGCTGGCCAGTTTCCCCATCCCCACTGGAAAGCAGGCTCATATGAGTTACAGGGAGGAGCCGAGTGGTAGCTCTTCCTATTGCAAAACATTAGGGGGGGGGAGAGTCTCCATGCATGGGGTGTTGGGGTGAACACAAGGGCTGTGGACCATCCCCACCTCACCAAAACTCATGCCAGGAATGGGGCACACCTGCTCGCCTTGGCTGTGCCTTCCCTCCTCACAAGGCCTCGTTGAGAAACAAGCCACAGTTTGTTTCTAAAGTAGAAAGAAAATGTCAGGGAGAATGCTTAAAAAAGTGGAAAATGAAGACTACCACACAGCTGCTCTGCCAGCTCAAAAATGTTTCAGTGCCATGAAAACAACATCCTTACAAGTGAAACCTTTCCCTGCTGGAGCTTGAAACAACTGTGCAGGTGGTCTGGGGGAATGAAGGAAGGATGTAGGCATGGGCATGGGCATGGGCTTGGGCAGGAGGGTCTCCTTCCTTCTCACAGCAAATGTGATGCTGCAAACCTCCGTGGTGGATGTGTTGAAGTTTTATGAGGATGCACCTTGGTGCATTCCAGGGGCTGCAAACAAGAGGAGGGGACCTTTGCTGCAAGGTAGATTAGACCCCCTGCTACTAAGTGAGAACAGTGAAACTGCTGGGGCTCTGTCTGGGGGCTGTGGCACAACTAAAGAGTGTGCCATCTTAAATGCCTAGAACAGTCATCCATTCTCACCTCTTTCCACTAATTTGGGGGATAAGTGCTTGGGCATCACCCTTGGGAGAGACATGGGCTGTGTGGCACTGTGGTCCCAGAATCTGAAGCCCTCAATTTAATAGTGAGGGCTAGTAAGACCTTTTTAAATAATATTTGTTGTCTGAAGCTGGCAAGTGATCTGAAAAAACCTGAAGCCTTATGTAACTCTGTCTGGGTAGATGAAAGTTCTCTCCTCACTCCAGCCTAAAACAAATTGCTTGCAATTTACTTCCCTTTTGTCTTGACAAAGTAGCTGTTATTAAAAGCAGATCTTAACCATTAAGAAGTGCCCTTTGCTTTATTGTCTCTCCCTTCTCATGCTGCAGAGGCTGGAATGGCAGTTCACTAGTGTACTTTGGGATTCTGGAGCACTGGTAGCATTAGCCTGCGTCTACCTCCCTGTGCTGCCTTCTTCTGCTTGTCTGTGGGATACACTTTCCATAGCACTTCTTCCCACACACTTCAGATTCACTCTCCCAGCATTGTAGCAGTGATTTATGTACTTCTGTGCTAGCAGCCCACCCCTGTGTAGTGGTAGGATTACATAAAGATGGGTGACAGGGAGAGCTCTTAATCACTACATGAAAAAAACATTTAACTGTTACCTGTCTCGCAGTGAGGAGCAGTGCTTTTAAAGCCCTTGTGACATTTCCACACTTCAAGCCCAAAATCTTATTTTAAATCTCCTGTCATCACATATGAGCTTTGATATTTGGTACAGGAATTAAAACTATTTATGTGTCAGCTTTCAGCGAAAGAACATGCAGGGTGTTAATGGCCTTTTGAGTTCAGGGTTTTGCTCCCATTCTCAGTACCTATTCTCTCTGGATGCCATGGATAAAAAAGAAGTCTCATTCTCCTTTAAAATACGCGCAGATACACAAAGACACTGAGAAGCAGCTTGCAGAAGTGAACTGACATGCTGCCTCTTTATGAATAGCCGTTTCTCAAATGCATTCTGGAATAATTTCCTCTGTTAACTTTTATTTCAAAATAGTGTTTATACCAGTGGGTTATAACCGAACAGCTAAAATACAGCAGGGCATTCTTTCCCCTCATAACAAGACTTAAATACACTTCCCTTCTATTCCCAGTGTGATTTATTATCTGTCTAAGTATACAGCCTCCCCCCACCCCCCTAGGCAGACACCTCATCTTCTTTTGTATCTTGAACACACAGCAGATGCTTAGAAAGTAACAAACTAATACTGTAACAGTAATAGTTAGAATATAAATATCTGTGTATGTAGTAAATGTTGTGGTAACAATATTAGATTTTTGTGGTTTACAGTTTCAACTTTGACTTTCAGAAAGTGACATTTATATGCGCTCTGGGAGTGTGATAATAATCTCGGTACTCTAAAGTACTTTTCCAGTTTGAAGGCTAATATAGAACAAATTAATTTCAGTTCTTAGATTAAGCATCTCCCCTTCCCTAGATGGTAATGAGTCAAAGCTACTACAATAAAATTTAATGTCTGCTGTCTTGTCTGTGAGGTTTTTGTCTTAGCTCATATGCATTCAGTTGCTAGTAAAAATGTGAATCCAAAACTGTTGATTAAAGGCTTTCCCATATAAAATTAGCTCCTAATGTTGACTGTTCTGTGCACTCACAAAATAATTGTAACTGTAGTGTTTAAGCAGAAAAAAACTCAACAAAACCACAAAAAACCAACAAAACAAACAAACAAACAAACTTTATTGCTCCATATCTCTGTTTGCAGAGACCCTACTTTTTCACTTTTACAATATTTACAAGGACATTTTCCATTCAGTATTTCCTGTGGAATGCTGCCCAAGAGGTTGTGCAGAACCCAGTGGGTGTTGGCTGCAGATGCTACTGAATTTGATGAAGGTGGAAGGCAGGATAAATGCAAAGAAGGCTGATAGGTGCACTACTGGCTGAAAATAGAAGGTCCATTTGAAACACTGGTATTTTGTAGTCTTTGATCAGACAATACAAGTCTTGAGCAGCAGAACACTGTTAGAGGTGACAAAAGTGCCCTAACGAATTATCCAGCTGACTGTGTTAATAATCTGATGTTGGTTTCCAAGGAAGCCTTTCTTGCCTCAGTACAATACACTGTCAGAAAGAGCATCATAAAATCATTGCTCTGTTCTGGAATGAAACAGATGTGAGCTGTCTGGGGAAAAATTCAGAGGTGACGTCTTCGACCCAGGAACTCTGTGGGGAAAGGATTGCTCCCAGGGGTGTGTGGAAACCAAGCTCCTACCAGGAGAAGCATGGATACTAAGTTCCACATTTGAGTAACTTCTAAGGTTGTCACATATTCACACAGAGCCTTGGCATATTCAGATATTGAACATGTAAATAACACACAAATACCCTACATCTAACTGAGTAAGCCTCTGGAGATAAACTGGTTCCATACTCTGTAGGTGTGTTGTTCATCATAAAAGTCAGCCAGTAGTTATCACACTTTGGAGGCTGGCAGGAGTTCACATGAATAAACATCAATCTGTCACTGATGCTCTTGTTATAATCTTGTCCATGGATACACAGAGGGATGTGCTGAGAGGCATCTTTAAAAAATGTTTGTAATGTGTCCGTTTCTGCAACTCTGTCCCACAATATTGAACGATTGTTATTTCATACCTTTCAGTCATATGTTTTGCAGCTAATGGGACACTGAATTTTGCTTTTCAAGACCATAGAAGCATCCAGAATTAATACAATCAATCTGTTAATGTTTGTCTTTACTACAAGACTGATGTCTTCTTTTTCTCAGTTTTCAGTAGCAAAACCACTTGTTCTCCAGATAACCAGCTCCCTGAGCCAGAAGACAGGGACAGGAAGCAGATTGAAGCCCTCATAATCCAAAGGGAAATGGTCAGCAATGTGCTCAGGTAGCCAAGAAGAACAGTGGCATCCTGCCTTGTATCAGAAATAATGTGGCCAGCAGGACCAGGGCAGTGATTGTCCCTCTGTACTCGACACTGGTGAGGCCACACCTCGAGTCTTGTGTTCAGTTCTGGGCTCCTCACTAGAGGAATGACATTGAGGTGCTGGAGCAAGTCCAGAGAAGGGCAACGGAGCTGGTGAAGGGGTCTCAAGCACCAGTCTTATGAGGAATGAACAGACTTATGAGGAGTAAGGTTAAGGGAAATGGTAGTGTTTAGTCTGCAGAAAAGGAGGTTCAGGGGGGACCGTATCACCCTCCATAACTCCCTGAAAGGAGGTTATAGTCAGGTGGGGATGAGTTTCTTCTCCCAGATAACAAGTGATAGGACAAGAGGAAATGGCCCCAAACCAGGGAAGGTTTAGATCAGATATTGGGAAAAATTTATTCATGGAAAGTGTTGTCAAGCACTGGAACAGGCTGTCCAGGGAAGTCATTGAGTCACTATCCTTGGAGTTATTCAAAAAACCTGTGACTATAGCATTTGGGGACATGGTTTAGTGGTAGATTTGGCAGTGTTAGATTAACAGTTGTACTCAATGATCTTAAAGGTCTTTTCAAACTTAAATCATTCTATAATATTATGAAAAGATGCTACTTTGGATTTGCGGTTTTGCATTGTCTTTCTTATGTACTTCCCAGTATAAAAACATGAGTTTATCAGCAGAAAGATATCGAGGGTATTTTATAGTCCTAAAGCAGAAGTTTAGCTACATTCATTAACACAAATATCCTAGCCAAGGCAAACAGGGAAAGCCTAGTGTTTTGTTTACAAAGAGATAGCTGCCCTTCAAATATTTACAAAGAATGAAGGCAAATTCAAGAGCAGTTGGCAGAAGGATTGGAAACAGTAATGAGTATCTTCATGCAAGCTTATTATTCTTGGGCTGAAAAAACGACTTTGCAAGAATAGTTAATCCTGAAAATATGAATGTAACTATGAAGAAAAAAAGGATTTAAATGCAACAAATGCCAAACAATTTCTGGATCTGCAGTCACATTATTCAATATTACCCTTTCAGTTTCTTTGGTTTAGGAAGATTATGTGCCCGAGGGAAAAGTCATTGAGTTAGTAAACATGAGTGAAAAATGGGTTAGGAATGTTCACACCTATCTGTGGACAACATGTGCTACACATTTTATTAAAAAGGCATGGCAGTTCAAAAAAGAGGAGTGTCTGAACAGGTTGAGTTTCCATGCCTGGGGATCAGAAGAGATGGTTCACCTGGGAAAAGTGTAGGTAGTTTAGGACAGGATAGAGAGGAGGGGGGAGAATCAACAAACAGGGAACTCGCAGTATGTGGATGGATCAGGGGACTTTGGGGAAGAGCAGACCCACAGTTCAGCCTCTGAGATGATGGAAAGGAAGAGACTTTCTTAGGGAATCATGAGGACAAAACTGCTGATGGACAGAAAGCAGGATACTTTCTCCATGAGGCCAGAACGGACTGGGGGAGATTTGTTTTCTGGTCTTAGTTATTCAACATTTTACTTCCAGCAATTCATTTGTTGCTTTTGTTTACAGACAGCAACAGTTTGCCTGATTCTACTTTATTATTTTGCCTTGTGGTGAGCTATTCCCCCAGATGTCAGAGGCATTTCAGTGTGCCTTTTTGAAAGTGCAGGTGAGGCAGGTCTGTCCTGAGCCGACACGAGGGCTCATTATGTTGTTTTGGCCATGATATGCTAACCTGGACACAACTTGGCAACCCAGAGGTCTGTCTGCCAATTGTACTGTGGATGTCTTGCAGTTGTTTTCTCTTTCATAGACTTTGCACTGTGAATAAAGGAAGTGAGAATTACCTGCTTCCCATTTCACATGCAGATTTTTCAGAGCTGTTTTTGTTTTGCTTTGAATGCGAGTGGAAGGTACTTGGCTCTCTCAACATGGTTCAGGATGAGCTTTTTTGGACAGCAGTGCCCACTGAGGAAATGTCTGCATCTCATGGCTCTTCCTGCCCCCATGGGCATGAAGAGCTGATGGTCACCGCCTCCTTCAGTTCTGCCTTGAGGAGCTGTCAGTGCACGTGGTTTATCAGAGATTAATTTATATTGTTTGAGGACTGTTGGACTTTTTCCTTGACTGACTTAGAGGGAGAGCTTCATCTTCCCCCTCTTGAATTAAGGACAGAAAGGATATTCCTAAACATGCAGGCTGTGAGATTAGCTTTGCCTCAGTACACTGATTACTAGTCCCAGACCCTCATCGGTTCAGTGGTTAAAAACTCAATTTCCATCATAGAACTATTTGAGGCCAATTTATCACCATTTGTTCTTGTTCCAAAGCTGTCTTCCAGTTTGAATAGCTCTTTTCACTCCCTGGTATTCCCCTTCCTGGAGGAATATTTATAAAAAGCTATCCTATCACCTTTCAGCTTTTGCTTAGTTATAGGCTGAGCAAGGACATCTCAATCTCCTCTGACAATTCTGGTAGCCCTTTTCCTGCACCTCTTCCTGTGTGAACTCTTCTTCTCGGGTATGGCTGATGAACCTGATCAGCAGCAGCTTATTATCTGAGCTGCTGTAGATTGAGGAGAGCTTGATTTAAGATCTGTCTGCTAGAGCTGTCTATTTACTTTGAAGCCTGTTGTGCATGTAACAACAAGAGTGCTGTGGGAATAAATAGCCCCACTCACTGCTCTGAGGCAGATTCATCCATCTCGATTATTGGATAGGGGAGAGAAGAAAAAAAGATATAATACTGCTGACACAAGCAGAACTTCACATAAACATCTTGGAGCCCTCGGATTTTGCAAAAAAATTTTCAGAAATCCCCACCCTGATGAGCAACCCTTGTGTAATGCACTTGATAAGCAAACAGGATGTGCAAGCCTGCCTGGAAGACCCAGAGCTCAGAAAATCCAGCTCTTAACACAGGACAACTCCAGTGTTTCTTCCTCTGTGTGGGTCAGTAGCATAAGGCAACCTTCCCAGGTCAATAACTGGTAAGGCAAAGATCTGTCACAGAGTCATCCAGTCTTGTTCCCCAGTGACAACACTGCAAATGTCAGAACTCTTGTCAGCATTACTGGGCTCTGCCCTCATACAGTGGCTCACTGTGCCCTGATCCAAAGGGAAAGCTGCAAAGATCAAGCAAGACCAAACTGTCCTTTGCCATGGATACATGTTTTTGGAAAGCCCTCTAGCGTGTCATGTACCAAGCTCTGAAGGTACAGCACCATGGCCAGATGCTCACCACTGCCCAGCACTGTATGCTCTGACACCTCCTTTCCTGCTGCTTGGCCCTGCTGCCCAATGCCCAACTACCTGTCCTTGCCACCTACCACTTGGTCATGCAGCTATGGACCCCTTCCATCCACTGCATGGAAGATGGGTTTGATGTTGATGAACAAGGAAGTGTTGTTGATGAACAACCAAAGTGGAAGTGATGGCAAAGACCATTGCCTACATGTTACACTTGGAACAGGCCAATCTCCTGCTTGGTTTCCTGGCACTCAGTTGTCATCTTGGGATGCTGTTGTGCTCGGTCTGATATTTGGTGCCAATGTTTTTCAAGGTTCTTTTGTGCCCACAAAGCCCTTCTACTGTGAGAGATTTTCATGCCATGGAAGAGATACTAAACTCTATTTTGAGAAGCTACCAAACACTGCAATTTAACCGCTGGATCAGTCTTCGAATTCAGGAGACCTAGGCTGTAATTCCTGTTCAGTTGTGCATTTCCTCAACCCTCTCTGTGGAAAAGATTGTACTTGCTGGAGACATAGTGCTGCTGAGTAACTGAAAAAACAGTGGTTACTGAAGTCAGTTTTCCACTGCACTACCCAATATGGACTCAGTTCCTGCTCTCATTGGGATCTAAATTACCAGAGAAGCATAGATATTAAACAGGCTGATGTCTACTCTGATAAGCTGCTTATTGTGCTGCCTGGCTCACAGCGTGTGTCATGATCTTGTAAATGTAAGTTATTCCTCTCCTACACTCCACACAATTTTTGCCTGGAAATGCTTCTCAAGGCTACAATATCATGAGCTAGAATAAGACTGACCTGCTGCTGTTACGTGATTTTTCTGCCTACCATACATGACAGAATATTTGGTCTCTGGGAGAGCTGAAATTATTCCAGCAGGAGCACCAGTTCTTACATTGTGCTAGTCCTGGGTTACTGTACTCAGGCTGTTTTCTTTTTGCACCACACACTTGCCCATCCATTACTTTCTCCGACATTCTTCCTTTCTCCCTATCTTTATGTGCTATATCTTTCCACTCTTTTCTGTGTGCCCCTGAAAATTTATGCTGTCAACCTCCTCTTCCAAGTGTGTGTTCTCTTCTCTTTTTCTTCTTGCCTTCCTCTGGTAAATTAACATTTGCCTTGTTTGTCTTGGTGTCTTTCATTTCCCACAATTTCTTGGTGTTCTCCTCTTTCCTTCATCTGTTTGTTCTTTTTTTTTTTTTTCTTTGTTTGGCTGTTGATTTTCACACACTGAGGGATCTGTTGCTGGCAGCCCATGCCATGCTTGCTTACCAGTTCCCTTGGGCCTCTCCTCCAGCACTTTTTACAGAACTGGTCATTGGCCACTGATTTTATACAAACCTCCAACATGATGAAAGCTCTGGCTGTCTCTGGGCAGGATGGTAGTTTGTGGAGGGTCAGGCACCTTCCCTCCCCTGCAGGAGCTGCTCATGGCAACACATCAGAAAGCCAGAAATGGGGAGAAAAGTGCCCTGTGCCCCCCACCAGTGCACAGCAGCACCAATTCTTCCAGCATCATTCCTGCTGTCTGCAGGAGGTGATGGTGCTAATTAGGACTTTCCAGCATGACAGTACTACTGCTCAGGCTTTACAAAACAGTTTCACAGGTTGACACAGTGAATGATTTATTGCCAAGAGACAGAATGAGGGGAGAGAAGGGGCTGTGGGTGGCAAATGGAGGATGCAAGGGGAAGGATGGTAGAGAATGTTTTTTGGGAGTCCTGCCTGTAAGAACAGGCTGCTCTGGAGTCCTACTTCAGCCAAACAGAAAAATGAAGACATAACTCTGATTGTGTTTATAGCAAAAGCCAGCAAGGCAGAGTTTTACTGGACAGTGTGTTGGATACATTTGGAGTGGGAAGTCCAGCAGCAAAAAATTTCTACTGGATATGTACAAAAATATTCAGCAGCATGGTTAGGGGCTCATGCAGTTTTCCTTGTGTTCCCCCAAGCAACACACAGCAAACTGGTGTGCCTGCTGTGCAGGGTAGCTTTTTCCTTCTGCGGCTGCTTTTCTTGACTTTTTCCCTACCTGTCTTAACCTCTACTCTTTGCAGCTCTTGATCATATCTTATCCTGGTTGCTAAAGATGAAATGCTGTTTCACACGAGCTTGTGCTGGTGCCTTGTGATTTTTTCCCTTCTGGTTGCTGTTTCAGATAGAGTGGACATGAAGCCTTGGAAGGAATTTCAGTAGAATTAAAATGCTGATAGAAAATGTTCATTGGGTTCTGGACAAACCTAGAAGCAGGATCTACTGGAAGATTTCAATCTGCTCATGAATGTGGCCTGCTGCTGAAATGGGGATTCCTCACTGCACTACAGCAAAGATGACTGGTGATGGTGAAGGCAGGGAAGCAGGTATTTTTGGCGTGTGGTAACAGCTCTTATTAAAAATATTGTATAGACTGGGGTTAAACTCGAAATGGTCACCTGAATAAAAGCCAGGGGATGTTGCCTTCATTACTATTTCAACCCAGTCCCCAGCAGTGTGTGGCTAATCCAAAGTGAGTTATGCATCTCTTTTTTTAACATTTTAGCACAGGCAGGTGGTTTTCAGATAATTTTTTCTTATAGCTATCTGATACTTGATATTGGGTTTTTAGATTTATTTTTTCTGAAAAAGAAATGGTATATTTGAATATGAGATTTTACTTGTTCCAACTGGTTTTCATTAAGTCTTTGACTGAACTCTTGCTATAATCAACATAAGAACCATATTTGGGATTGCTCCAGCTGTTTTTTATGAAAACGGCTTTGTGTTTCCAGGCCAAAGTATGAAGTGATCCTGACTCATGCTAAGAAAGTCTAAACTGCCATCATTTTAATAAGATTTCAAGGCATTCGGGAGTTTACCAAGATCGGTAAATAACATAAGAAACATTCACAGTTTTAATCCAAAATTTCATAAAATTGCAATTATTCCTTACAGTGATTTCCTAACAAAAACACCAAGAAGTTTGTTCCTTTTGTGCTCAAATCCCAACATTTCAATAGTACTGATGCTGTAAGTCCTGTCTGCCCCAATTTAAATGTAGGAAAAATTTCAGATTCTACCTTGACAGCTTGGAACTTCCAAGTACAGTCTCCCAAGGAAGGTGAAGCACTCTAAGGTTTCTACAAGGCTTATATCTTAGTCATTCCCCCTCTCTCCACAGAAGCAGTTGTAAAGAGCACATGTTACAAAATGTCCAGACACATGAGATTAGTTTCTGACATATACAAATGGTGCTGATCTCTCAGTCTCACAGATTATTCTGGAGAAGGCTTGGGCCCGTGGTGATTAGCGGGCATTTTACAGCACAAAAAATTGTGTGCAAGTCCTATCAAAATATCAGTTAAGCAAAAATGTTATTGAAGTGAAATATCTATTAATTTTTATACTTCAGTATAAACTTCCCTGTATCTAGAAGGGTTGTCATGTGATTGTGATATTTTGTGTTCTAAAATCTGGCAAATTGAATAGTAATTTGATTTTAAATTTCTAGTAACATTTTAACAAAAGAAAAGAAAAATAATATCCTTTCTGAATGGCTATAAAGCAGATTTATGATGGACTTTTCATGTATCTTCCCTTTGCTAGTAGTATAGGTAGGTTCTAAAACCTACCTAAAAGTTTACCATTTGAGTTTTGGGTGGGCATGGCTATTCATGGCTGCTAAAGGTGAAGATAGAGCATATACATGTTGGCATGGATGACTTCTCCTGAAGGAAGGATGATCTGACAGTGTGAGTTTCCTCAAAATGATTATTGTAACTTCTTATCTCCACTCCACCTCAACAATAATAATCATGAAAGGGTAACCAAGGGTGTGCCAGTTTAGCCTTTGAATAGGTGAAATACTGCTGTCCCAGAAGTTACTAACCATGGGGTGGGCATGCACATATGTAGGACTGCACATTAGTAAGAATGATTAAGTAATTTCTGTAGTTTATAAATATTCCCACTAATAGAACTGGAATTGATCTAGCTAGCTCTTAATGGGAAAAAAAGAGATACAGGAAAGTAAGTAAAATTCTGCACTAAAGAGTTTAAAAAACCTCCATATCATCATGCCAACCCATAAATTCATGGGACAACTTCATCTACAATATTTCTTTCAGTTCTCATAGTCCTGAAGAAAACACATGCCAAAAATTTCCAGGTGTTTGCAATGGAGATGGTGAAACCGATTTAAAAGGCTGGAGAAATTTCTGTGGAACTAAATGGAACATCTCAAATGTGAGTTTCACAAGAAGGACATAGTAAGCACGCTTGGAAGATCATAAGGAGAGGCAAACTGCATTAAACCTTCATGAAACGGAATGTTACAATGCATCATATATCCAAAAAAATGATGAGAAATACAGGGCTGGCTCTGTATTTGTAGCATTGCATTATCAATGAAGAGTGTCTGTAGCTGGTTTATATAGCTTTAGATAGAGGGTTCAGTGTATGGACAATAGATTAGGAGGGAAGTGAGAAGGGGGAGAAAAGTCCTAATGTATCCCTTTGCTCTCTTGTTTTCCTCCTAAATGAAGCTTTTGTTCTTTTCTTGAATAGCTGTTTAGAAATCATAGAAAAGGCTACGTTTGCCTGTTTTGACATATGTGTTCATGAACATACATGTATGTAATTCATTCTAAGCTCTTGCCCTTGTACCAACTCCTGCAGCACTGGAAGTGGCCCTTCCAACAGGGTATCCTTGGCTGACCATTTGAAAGATCATACCTGATGCTGACCTCTTTCTGGAGGTTAATTAATTAGATGGACCAGTAGCAGCATTTGTGTGATGAAATGGTAAAAAAAGAAGTGGAGCTATTGTAAAAGTGAAAGCCTTTGATAAAAATATTTCAAGCAGGTTTGCTTCTGTTCCTTATTGCAGCTAAGCCCAAGGAGCTCTCAGGGTGCATGTGTGCTTGGGCACGCAGGCGTGTAATATTCACTCTGCATCAAGCAAATTGCCTTGGCAGCACCCTGACAGCTGTGGTCCTCATGCCTCTGAGGCTAGGTAAGAGGACTGTTCTGTATGATAGCATCAAGGGTAGACTCTTTAGTTACCACTAAAAATATCAATGGCTGCCTATAGGTAGTGGTTGTATCCAGCCACACATGACTTTTGTATTCAGCTGTTTTTTCCTGGAGTGAATACTGACTGGATTCTGAAATTATGTATGTTGCATATTATCAAAATTTCTGTGCATGGGTCTCTGAACTGTAACTTACTTTTTTCTAAAGTGTGATTCTGTTATTCTTTCCAATAATGAGAAAGATTCTGTACAAAAATGATAAAACAAAACTTTTTGAAGCCAACTCAAAAATTAATTTTTATTTCCACGTTCAGCCTCTGCACATCCCAATGTATGTAAAAGCAGCACAGCATTAACAGCTATGGGCAGGAATGCAAAAGCAGAGCTTACAGCCAAGGGCAGCTACTCACTTACTGACCCAGAGCTCTGAAAAATTCTTAGTTTTCCTGAGCCTTAGAGATACATTTCTTTAAAAAAAGGACCACCTCTTGCCATGGTAAATAGTAAATAAACCATCAAGTCTGTCTCTTGCAACCTCTCATGTGGCACCATGCTCATGTATATCCCCAGGTGTAACAGAAGTTGGAGCCCAGGGACAAGCTGGGGGACAAGCAGTGCTCAGCACCACAAACCGCTTTGCCTTCGCACTAAACATCTCCTTTTCTTTGGCTCCCCAGCTACACCTTTCCACCCACCAGGATTTCCTCATTTTCCCTTTTCTTGATAATTAACTTCACCCAGCACTGAGGTCTGTAAGATGTTTCCTCCCATTGCACTTCTGCTTCCCCACTCCTGTTTGTAAAGAACATACCTGGAGAAGGGAGAAATTTAGTCCTCAGTGCCTCCCTCTCTTCCTTCCCATCTTTCTCCTACCTCCCACTCCCTCCTGCTTTTCCCTATAACAAGACCAAAGGACTGAGAAGCATCCTCTGGTTTGATCTCTGCCCTGGTGCCTTCCTGTAGCATGGAGCAACAGGGCGAGATGTGCTCTGGCTGTGCAACCTGCAACTGCCTGGCTCCTTACCTTTTCCCTGGCACTCCTGGGTGCTGACAGGCATCTTGTTTCCATGTCTGTGGTGTCCAGGGCCAGGCAGGGAGCTGTACTTAGCTGGCAATGACAAAGCAGTACCTGCAAGGTAGTATCTTTTTTGAAAAGTTAATTAACATCTTCCTATATGGAGCATTTTAAGCTACAGTAGCTGCCAAGTGACTCTCAAAGCAGTTTAACCTTCAGTATGGATGGGGATTGTGGATTTCAATTTAAAGGGTCTCAAACACCATTTTCTGCCTATTTTCTGTCACAGAGCTCCACTACCCCACACACTGATAGTCATTGTTTTGACACAGCTGAATACAAAGGAAAAAAAGGCAAATCATTATTTCTGGTTGTTTCTAAAAAGAATTTTAGGGCAGAAGAGGAAATGCAAGGGAAAGCTTCCTTTTGCTGTTTGGTAGTGTGCCCCCATGGCAAAGAAAAGATGTTACCAGGCTTTTGCAAAATGTGTGTGTCTGATCATGGGGCAGAGACCCCACTGAGACCTCATTGAGAGGAGAATATTATTAATAGACATAACATGAAAAAACTCAAATCACAGTTCCTCACTTAAGCATAGGAAAAGAAATTAGAGATGGAGACTGATGAATATCTTACCCAAAACTGAGAATATGATCAGACTAAATCTGTCTGAATACACAGTTCACACAGAAGAAACTACATCCCAGGAAGCCAAACAGCAGCGTACAGGTCTGCCTGAGCATGCACTATTTTTAAGTGACAGAAGACTCTACAAGTACTAATGTGTTCATTCTCTACAGTCACTTCATATGGCATGTTGTCCAGCTGAGAAGAAATGTGAAAAGTGTTTTTGTGAAGAGCAGAGCATCTTTTCTCACTGCCAGGGTCTCTCTCTCTCAGAGCAGAGATGGGGGAATTCTCTGCATGGAGGGGCAATGTGATGCCTCTCCGCTTGCCCTGTGACACTGAGACAAACCAGGATGGAGATGGGCTCCATTTATACCCCAGCAGGGAGCCATCCTTTCTCTTCTGTACAATGGAATCAATTTGATGCATGGGCTGAACGATCAGATTTAGATTATGAACATTAGGGATGCTCTCTTCTGTGACACTTGATCAGAACTGAAAGATGGTGGGAAGGAGTGAATGACAATGTATTCAATAGCTTATTACACTTTTCCTTTGGGTGACTTTCTTGTTAACCCACGTAAGTGTCACTACATCATTCAACTCTGCTTCCTAAGGCACCTACCAAAACCATTTATTTCTCTATTAAATCAATAAAGAATTGTGAAAACTGTAGTCTGGAAGCCTTTTGTTCCTTTATGACAGGCAGAAGTCACTGATTCATAGGAATCAGTGTGCTACAGACAGGAAGAGTTTGTATATATCAAATCTGCAGCTGTTCTTGGAGCCAAAGACATCTAAACTGTCTCATAGGCTTTTAACTGCGGAGATATAGTGTGTAGTGAGAAATAAAGTATTTTTCTTTCATGGTCCAGGCTTTTACCCCGACTGAAGTGACACTTGGTGACATACCCATACTGTGCAGTGGTATAGACAGAGGAAATTTAAGCTGTTCTTAGTGACCTCAAGCCTTTTCAGAGGCTGGGGTTTCATTTTTCTCTAATGTAATATGTTGCAGAACCCCATCTTGGGTAACTACCTGCTGGTGGGACAAGCCAAGTCTCTACTGACAACTACTGTGGAAGAGTAGAGTTGTGGTGGAAAACATAATCCTTTCTCTGACTCAGATGCTTGTCATATCTATGTCCCCTTCCTGGAACTTCAGCTCCAAGCATCTGCAAACATACCGTGATTCTTTCTCTCAAATATCATCAATTCTTGTCATCCAAATATTACTTCTCTCCCTTTGTGTTTCATCCAGTGGCCGCTAATGAAATAGTTAATTATGATGATTCTGGCAGCACTCAGTGCCCTGCTGGGGTGAATGGCTTCATGTCACAGAGCTGTGGTGTTGGTTAACTTGATTTGTGCTTTTATACCTATCTTTAATAACCCTCATCATCAGTCCCTTATGTCAGCAGACACAAGGAAAGATTGCTACTGCAAATCACACAGCTAAGGAAGGGTACAGCTGAATGGAGGTAACATCAACCTGGCCATCTGGCACTAGTGGGGTTCCACAGGGCTCCATCTTAGGCCCTGTGATCTTCAGCATCTTCATAAATGACTTGGATGCAGGACTGGAAGAGACACTGAGCAAGTTTGCAGATGATACAAAACTCACAGGACCTGTTGACTCCCTAGCAGGAAGGGAGGCCCTGCAGAGAGACCTCAACAAATCAGAGGACTGGGCAATCAATAATCATATGAAGTTCAACAAGGGAAAGTGCCGGACTCTGCACCTGGAATGGGGCAATCCCCGATGTACAGACAGACTGGGGAATGAGGTGCTGGAAAGCAGTGCCACAGGAAGGGCCTGGGGGTCCTGGGTGACAGCAAGTTGAACATGAGTGAGCTGCACCCTGGCAGCCAGGAGGGCCAATCATGTCCTGAGGGGCATCAGGCAAAGCATCCCCAACCGGTCGAGGGGGGGGATTGTCCTGCTGTGCCCCAGGCTCTTTTGCCAGCAGCCTGCTCAGGTTCATTTGCATGCTGGCAATGAACTATTTGCATCATTCTGCTGCATGTTTCAGTGTGAACTGTGATGGCCAGTGCTTATGGTTGGATGAAATGTAACAGGGCCAAAACAGCACATACACAATTTTGAACCTGTCTGTGACAAGACAGAGAGTGTTTCCTTGCAATAGATGGTCAAGTTGGGTAAATTGAAGTATTGGAACAATTACTAAAAATTTTTATTTTCTGTCCAGATAGTGGCTCCATCTTTGCATGCCTAAGGAGTGTAATATTTGAAGAGAGGTGGAGGGTGTCAATAACACTGGAAAGAAGAATTTAAACTAGGTAATTCTAATGGTGCATTGAGTTGTTGCTACATCATAGGAAATTCTCAGAGGAGCGGAAAAGGCTTGAATATGGCAAAAAAACCCCCAAAAAACCAGGGAGAAAACTTGTATGTCAGGATGTATCGTGAAGCCATGATCACTCTGAGGGTCTTGTTTAAAGATGGAAAGCTACATAGGGTTGGGGAAAATAAGGAGGAAATCCTGGAGCTGAATACATGAGTCTCTAACTCTAGAAAATACTTTGTCAGTCTTCAAAAACAATCTATTGCTAAGAGTGATTTTCAGTGAAGGTGACAACACAGGATTTTATGTCCACGGTGTGAAGCATAGGTAGAAGAATTGATCTAGTTTCATGTTGCCCACCACTCTTGTACAAGGTCAAGAGTATTTCAAAGTGAGAAGTTTTCTCTAACAACCAGCACAGGTCAGTGTGGAAGCTAATAATTTGTAGCATTACTTCTGAAGAATGTTTTCCAGTGACAAGCATGAACCAGACTCTCTCTGACATTTAGCAAAACAGTGAGAACTGTTCCTGACTTATGAAGCTCCTTCTTACCATTTTGTGGGTGAAAGTCATCAAAACATCCTGTAGCCAATAAAATCAATGGATTATTCATAACAACATCAAGAAGTTATCTTGAGCCTGCAATATTTTGAAAACCTAAACATGTTTTGTCACTAATTAGAGTCATGTTTCATTTTAGTAACTGATGTGACTGACCTGTGAAAATGTGTACACAGTTACTTAGTAAGGGTGATAATATCTTACTGGAGTCTAGGGTTTTTTCATATAAGTAAAATCTAATTCTGGATACTTAGTCTTAAAAATATCTGTGTAAAATATATTTTCAGACTATTACTGTCTTACAATATCAAAAGTGGATAAGGGACTTTCCAGAGTAGACCAAAGTTTTTTCCAGGGAATTTAAGAGATCACATTTTATGGTGTATTAATAATGTGGTGTGCAGATGAAGGTTACAGAATAAATAATCTCCCATATCATATGTAGACCTTGGTACATTAGCTGATGGAAGGCTGTACTCCATTTGTAGTTCTTGTGGGCCTTTAAGACCCTTTCTTGATGTTTTATTAGAGACATTGCTAGTGTGTTACACAGATATTCACATCTAAAGCTGGATCTTGCACTATTTCCCATGTTCTTCTAATGGTGCAACAACATGTTGAACTGAAGGTACAGGAGGAGCAAAGTAAATCTGGATCAGAGCTCCACAGCACTCAACTGCAAATGGCGAGCTCTTGTGAGACTGGATAACTCCCTGTCAAGATTGCAGTTCAGCTAATGTAAATTCAGAGAGTCAGTTGTTTCGTTAATTGTTTCAATTTTGTCAGCCTTTGCTGTAAGCAACATCTCTAATGTATGGGATAGACCCTTCCAGAGACTGTGATGGGCTGCTCTGGTGTGATCCAGTGGAGAGTACAACAGTGTGATGCAGATGAGTTGGATTCCTCATATGTGTGCATGTGCTTTGTGCTTTCTTTGAGCAGCATTGGTATTGCAAGTCTGCACAGCAGTCCTCTCATCACACATTTTTCTCTTTGCAAAGGGAGCACCTGGGGCTGTTCTTCCAAGAGAGCAAATCTGTGTTAGTTTTAAAGCATCTTTTTGAACACTGCCAAAGCTCTCATGGCCTTCTCAGCACGAAATTCCTATCACTCAGGAGCTGTCGGGGCCACTGCCTCTTCAGCTGGAAGTAATTTAAGCAAGCAAATGAGAGATATGCGCCCAGACTGTGTAGAAACTTTTTTAATGTTTTTAAATGACAGACATTTCTCTCTTTCTGACAGGACAAGTTCAGAAGTGAGACCCCTCCTGTGAACGCATCCTCAGGGGTCTCCAGTGGGGCCTGGGAAGTTCTCTTAGGCTGCTGATGGGCTCCTACAGGGTTTTGGGCACTCTGGGCCAAGCTCAGTGGGAGTACAAGGAAGAGCATCACTCACTGAGATCAAAGAAGCAGTGTTTGCTTACAGCCTGGCTCCACCTTGCCCACCAGCCAGGAGCCCCAGAGGGCAGCCCTGCTTGCCCAGAGGTCTCTGAAAAGCAACTGCTTCTGCTGTAGTTTTAAAAATGGGATTTTTATCCCTGTATGTCTTTTTTCTGTGCTGTATATTATGGAGGAAAACAACTGCATTAGTGACAATGGATGTAAAGTGCTAAAAGAAGGAGCCATCTGCAGAGTGCTACCTTTCCTGTTCCATTCCTACCTCCCCCAGCCTGGAGCATGAAAGAATATTAAAAAGCATCTGTGTCTCCTGGGAGAAACACATGAATGCACCAACCACCGTGAAATCCCACATATTTGTCTGTGTGGGCGTTGAGAGCCCTGCATGGCTGACCACTGAGAGGTCACCATACTGCTGCCTGCAGCAGGCTGAGAGGCAGGCAGGAGAGGGTTGGCTCCCCATCCAGCTGTGACGGGCTCTGAAGGTTTTCCATCCTACCAGAATGGGAATGTGAGAGACAGTTGCATTTTTCTTTCATTCGGAACCTGTTAGTCCTGCATTTTAATTTGTTTTCTTCACAATGAAGGGAAAACAAAGCTTTGATGAAATGTGACTGTCAAATCACTCTGCCCCCTGCTTGTGCTGGTGGAGATCCCTCTCATTTAGCAACACAAAGCTGAACATCGTCTTTGCAATAGAGATATAACAGTGAAGGTTAGGAGGCAAAGCATGGCTGGGGGCCACAAAATGAAGTGGTCTGGGCTGCAGTTCAGATAACATCATATGCTTCTGGATGTGTGAGGTGCCAATGGCATGGTGTGGATGCCTGGGATGTCCATGTCCTAGTAGTGGCCAGAGACCTTATCTGGGGACATGGTGGACACCATGAATATCCAAACAGTGGTAAAACTCCAGCAGGATGTTTTGTTGATGACACATGAACAAAGGAGACCAAAAGGGAAGAACTTACCACCTTTAGCTGTAGAGATGTGCCACAAATTTCCCACTTTTCGATGTGGCTGTTGACTTGGTGGATAGCTTTGCTCATTGTGCCTGGTGGCACATGGAGGTATCTCATGGGCTGGGATGCAGCGGAGTATTTGCCAAGTGCACACAACATGCAAGACCTATTGGAATATACATCTTGTTTGTCTGGAACATAGAATGTGAAAAAACCTGTAAAAACCATCACAGGTTGTTTGGAAAGCTTATTAATAACTTCTTTTACTCTCAGAAATTCTTCTCCTGGGTCATTTTAATTACCCATATATCATTACCTGTTGGAAGAGGAGGTGGATTGAGGTGTCAGGATTTCCCAGGAGGGAAAGTGCAAGGTGACCTGAGTGGTACTTATGGAGAGCATTGGCCATGGCCATGGCCATGTGGTGGAGATACTTTATGCTGACCGGGAGCATTCTCCAGCCCAACCCACGGAGATGGGACATGGTAGAGTAGAAATCCTTTCCTTATGGATGAAGGTTTTTCCTCTCCAACTCCCTTGCTGACAAAACAGATAGAAAAATATTCAGATCCTGATCCTGACATGATATCCCAGTCATGATGAGGGTCCTCTGCTGTGGCTTCTGCTTACACAGAGGGGCTCGAGGCATCCACCTTTTTTCTTTGAGGTTTTTACCTTGCTATCTTTTCTGGCTTTACAGTTTTGAATAAGAAGTTGCGAAGAAATCATTCAAAGGAGGGTTGCCAGAAATGCCCAACCTAATTTTGTACAGACCCCTCTGAACAGCCGGTAAATAGAGTGGGGTTCTCACTGAACAACTCCACATTTGCTTGATATTTCATCCCCGGCTTTGTCTAAATATACATTCAGTGGAGGTGTCTCTAATGAATTATAGTTATTTCCAAATGAAAAATCTGTCTCAAGAACTGACTTCTACTGTGACCATCTGAAAGCCCATTAAATAATGCAATGATGGCCTTTAAATTACAGTGTGTGTTGTGGCAGACCTGCTAATAAGGTAGATTTTCTGTGGACTGAAATTTCCCTTTTTACTGTGTTTGTGCTCTGCCCGTGTCCTTGCCTGTCTCAAGCAGCAGGCTCCAGGGGTTGTTCTGAAAGCTTCATTAAAAAATGCTTTATGAAAGCCCTCTGATCTCAGCAGCAGGCAGGAGAGACCATGGCTGTATAACCTTGCCATTTGTACAGAGCAGGGGGTAAGCACTTCTCCCTAATGTCCACTCCTTTTAATGCTTTAAATAGCTCTCCTTGACACATGGCAATGAAAATGGCTTACTGACATGTTTCTCTTAGCCCTGTGGCTATAAAATCTGTTCTTTAAAGACAAATAGATGTGGAGACCATTTGGCTTAACCCCCCTTGAGCAAGTGAATAAAATTAATCAGCTGTCTTTTAACTCTGATTCATTTTTCCTTTAATTCAATTTGCAAAAATGTGCGGGCAGAGTCTGAGCCTCTGGGTATATTAACATTAATAAAACACAATTAAGCAAATGTTATTATGTTGCCAGCAACAAAAGGAATGCCCCTGAGTATAAAGCTTCCCCTTGCTGTAATAAATATGCAGATACAAGAACTATGTCTGCAACCCATTGCTTAAGCTGTCTTAAAAACCTAAAATACCCACTTTGGTTAATGCAAAGGAGATAGGAACAGGTTGAAAGTTAGCACAGCAAAGCATAGTTTCCTGAAGAGGAGAAATGAGAATGACAGGTAGGAACATTTTGCCTTTTGTAGTAGAATTCAAAGGTTTGGACTTGACTGATAACTGTGAGGTGCAGAGCATTTGACTGAGACCTGTAAGAATGATCATATTTTCTCATTGCTTCTAGAGTGTGCCACAATCAAAACTCCACTCCCAGCAAGAAGAACTGTGGAATAAAAACTAATGAGGTAAGGAATCAGGCACACTAATAAATAAAAAGGAAAATAGATTTTTTGGGGTGAAAATTGACCTGCCTAATGTAACAATAATATATAAATACATATATATATTTATGTATTTTGTATGGTTTGGAAGAACTGCTGACAAATTAAGACATATATATATAAGAAAGTTAATTTCTCGTGCTAATGCAGACTTTGCAGCTGCAGAGTGAGTATGCACATGCTGTGTGGGATTTAGAAGGACCCCGATTTATCAAACTCAATAGTGAAGTAGATTCATAATTATACCAATAGCAAGACTTTACGTAGTGACACTCCTCTTCAAAGCACTGAATTAATTGTTGTCAAGTAACTGTTAAAAATATCAACAAAATGTAAACATCTGATCAGCAGCATTAATGTTGTTTCTCTGAAATTTCTTCTGAATTCGGAAGTGTATATTTCAAAAGACTGGGGTTTGGAACTTGTGTTGAGCAAGGAATCTTTTCCCAGGGTTTCGACCGCAGATACTGAGGTTCTCTATTATTTCTTCCTTTCTTGGACTGTTTTCCTCATTACTTCCAGCTCTGCCAAGTTAGGATAAACATTCATGCTAATCCACTAGAAGACTTTGAGCCCATTTATTGTTTCATCGAGAAAAAAGTGATTCATTGAGGAGGCACTAGGGACTTTGTTTTGCCAGGATGCAATCCCTAACGGCATTCAATTATAATTCTTTAATGAGCTAGTCCAGTGGGGAAACACAAATCCATTTGAAAGGGACATGGTGCATTTTCGCTTATGATCAATGTAGGCCACGTTGTAGGGCTTATGGATGCTCCTGCCTGCAGCCATCACTGCTGGGGGCTGTCATGGTCTCCGGTGCTTTGTTGGACAGAGGTAGGAGGGACACATTCTTCTGCAAAGAAGCAATGCCTGTTATCCAGAGGATAAACTGACCAGGGTGGATGTAAATCTGACCATAATGCTGTTAGTTTGAGCACATTCCCTTGCCTGACCAGGTGGAGCTGCAGGGCTGGAGGCAAGAGCCCAGACAGGGTCTTGTTGCCTCTAGCCCCACATTTGTCCTTTGCTGGGGTGAAATGGGATCTCAGTACAAGGGAAGGGTCCACTCCTTGTGGGCAACTCCGGCCTTTGCTAGGTCCTGGTTCTCTTCTGATGCAGTTTTCTGTAGAAAGGCCAGAGGTGAGGACTGATCAGTGAAATGAACAGCATCAGCAACAAAAGGGAGGTGAACTCAGAGGAGGACAGGAAAGGAAAGGGAAAGGTCATCTGGGTCCTGCAATGCCTGGAGAAGTAATGGCCACAGAGCTAGAGCTATCTCTGCTGACTGGGACTGGGAGGGTATGTTTAGTCAACATGCAAGGCAAGAGGGAGTATAAGGAGCTGGAAAAATAATCCAAAAGAAATAGGAAGCAGTTCAGTAAAGATGTATGAGCAATGTAAGGAAAGCCTGAGCAATGCTGGAGTTGTTTATCTGATAGAATACTGGTACATGATAGCCATTCCAAGTGCACCAGAAGTTGCTAAAATATTGTGTATTATTCTTTATGTCTGCTGCATTACAGCAAGCAGGATTGGAGCAAGAGAGGTTTCCTGTGAGAAGAAATTCTTTACTGTGAGGGTGGTGAGGCACTGAACAGGCTGCCCAGAGAAGTTGTGGGCACCCCATTTGTGGAAGTGTTCAAGGGAAGGCTGGATGGGGCTTTGTGCAACCTGGTCTAGTGGAAGATATCCCTGCTTGTGGCTGCAGGAGGTTGGAACTAGATGATCTTCAAGGTCCCTTCCAAGCCAAACCATTCTATTCTATTCTTTTCTAAGTTAGAGATTTCCCAACATTTTCTAATTGTTGGGAGAGTCAGGCAACTGAGCAGAGTGCCAAGGAAAGTTATCTACTGCTTAGGTTTGGAGGTTTTGGAAAACATGTAAAGTGTTATTGATAGTAATCAATTTATCCTAACCTAGTACTTAGGGATGGACTAAGACTAGTAAAACTAAATGACTCCTTGAGCCAATTCCAGTCTATTTACTGAGATTTCTACCTTGTGTAGACTCCAGTGTAGGTCTGACCTAAACAGAATGTTTTTGCCATTAAGCAAAACAAAAGGCTTACAGATGTGAATAGCAAATTAAGTACTGCAAATTAAACCTTTAAGTAATTTTGCATGGTATTTTCACATTGTATTTATATTATATGAATGTTATTTTAGTTCACTGTGTATAATTAACAAGTTGAGAATTGATGTTCTTAATTGAAACCATATCTACTTGTCTATGAGAGAGATTAACATTTTTAACAGACTCTTTGTGATCCACTGGGTTTATTGGAGGATTTCTTTGCATTGTTGCTAGGCAGCTTCCTCCCTGCCAGCAGACAGACACTGCTGGGTATGTCATGGCTAATTAAAAAAAATCTCTATATTTTTGAGTATATAGCAGCCCAAGTTTTCAGAGCTTGCTGCTTGGGATAAGGTCAATTTAATTGATATGAGGACTGATGAGACAAAATAATAGAAACTGTGCTGTGTTCTAAAATAATTTGTTGCTTACAGTCCCCTGAATCCACAGGGTGAATGAAGTGGCAAATATCTAAATATTATTTACGTATAAGAAAAGAGCATTGACATGAACTATTCTGACATTAGCTTTGTTCAGGCAATTTCAAAGAATCAGGTATTATATTCAAATAGAAGAAGAATAAATATAAGAGTATTTAGCATGGAATAATCATGAATTTTTAAAGGCATGTAAATTATTTTATTTCTACAGTGCCATTTGCCATTAAAAAGCTGTTCCAAGTTATTATCAACTCCACGAAAGCCTTAATTTTTGAAGATTAGCCAGTAGACTAGGTAAAAGTGCCTCTGCAGAATGAGATGAGGAGGTTTTATAGTAAGATAGAGTAGTGCTAGGTGCTGAGCAAGAGCAAAGGTGAAAGGTGGCAGCTGTGCCTGGGCTGTCCCTGGGCAGGGGAGGTGTGGGATGCTGCTGGTTCCCTGCAGCCCTGGAACTGAACATCACTAGAAACAATCTTGTGCAGGGAGACAAGGCAGCACCATTCAGTAGATTTAAAGCCTTGGGTAGCTTTTCTTCAGATGACTTACGCAGGTTACCAGTACATACAGTTAGCAAATATTAGAGAAGAATCTTTGTATAAGTTAAATGTGCACAGGATCAGTTATGATTGCTTTGACCCCCATCCAGCCTCAAGAGAGCATCAGAAACTTATCATTTCTGAAAAGAGGAATATAGGTCAAAGAATAAATCTTCATTTAATCTCTTAGGAAAAAGTTATTGAATGGCAGGCTGAAGTACAGGGATCTGATGCAGATACAGAGATTTATTGGAGGGAATAGATTTAATAGGTGCTTGGATTTTCTTTTTCTTTGGAGGGATTGCTTTTAATCTGGATCTACTTCAAGGAAATGAATAGACTGAAAGAAGCTTTAAACTGCTTCTGCATCTAGGCAAGA
Organism: Manacus vitellinus; assembly: GCF_001715985.3. Taxonomy (NCBI): domain Eukaryota; kingdom Metazoa; phylum Chordata; class Aves; order Passeriformes; family Pipridae; genus Manacus; species Manacus vitellinus. The sequence goes on from NW_021939396.1 coordinate 19,766,931, forward strand.
ATTAGGTTCATAGGGATCTGTGTTGAAACTTTTGAACTCTTCATAGATGCTTTTTACATAAAGTGGGTGAATAGTCTTACAGGGAAACTTTGAAAGGACACCTTCTTCTCTGCTTTAAAACCTTATTTAACTAGTTGTTTTCCTGTACCCTACCCCTTCCTCCCTAAGTATATCACATTTCTTTTACCAGTTTGAAGGAGACACCGGGGCTTGTCCTAATAGTATGGCAGTGGGTCTTTGTGCCTGGCACCACTTCCAGGGGTGCAGGTCTGGACTGGTGACCTTTTCTCTCCTTGACAAAGGTATATATTTTTACTGTTGTGTCTGCCACTGGCCTCTGAGAGAAGAAAGTTCAATCTCCATTATAACAGGAAATCTGTGGGGAAGCAGAGCTCCTTAGTTTCTTGGGAATCCCTGCCTAATGCTTTTTAAAAATAAGATGTATGTGAACTGTGTCTGTAGAGAAGTGGTACATTCAGTTCCAAGCCTGGACTGGCCGTGACTAACATGAGGACAACTTGAGCAGTGGCTGACACACAGAAGCTGAGTGTGGTGAAGCTCATGATGAAGATATGATGCCTAGATGAGAAATAGGAATAGCTATAATCAGTGGAACAAGGGTTTCATGCATATTTTAGCTAAAAAAATGAGTACATCTTTGCTTGATCAGTGGTTTTTTTGAGGAATGGTGTGTTTCAGGGCACTGTCAGTGAGCAGCCTTCTCTCTCACCCCACTGCTGCTGTAAACTGAGCAGGTGTGTGGCAGTGTTCCCGCAACCAGGGTGGAGGAATTTGCACTGAAAGCCCACTGAATAATTTATAAGCCATTGCATTCTGTAGGAGCACAATTATAGGGCTTGAGGGATGCTCTGATGGCACCTTCTGGATTTAACATAGAATGGCTGTGGTGGCTGTTGCCCCTGAGTCCTCCTGTCCTCCCTTTGCAAACTGTGGTAGCAGCACAGGAGCTGGCAGTACCAGATATGGGGACAAAGGATAGGTTCATTCAGAAAGCCCAGGCTCTGCCAGGGGGAAGTTTGGGCTGTTTTCTGTGCTACACAACACCTCACCACACATCCATGGTGGGGAAAGGAAGGGCAGAGGGAGTGGAAAAGTATAATGGAAAAGATCTGTGCTGGGTCAGGATTCTGTATGTCTGCTGGATTGCCAGAAGTGCTGAACATATACAATTCCTCTTGCCATGAAGAGACTGTACTTATAGCCACTACTTTTAACATCCGAGGAAAAAGAATTCTTGTGATGGCATATTCCATTTTCTGCATTCCTACAATCATATTTCATCTGCCTCCACCAGCATAGGTAATCTGCTTAGTGTTTATGTTATTTATTCCTTTGAATTCTGCTTAAAATGGCACCTATTGCTGCTTTCCAGTATTCCTCATCTCCTTCCCAAATACTGCTTTTTTCTCTCTTGTCGTTCCTACAGAAAAAAACAAACAACTTCATTTTGTGCAGAGGTTATTGACTCTGGATTCCTGCAAAACTTCTTTCTCAGTGATGAGACTAAGACGTGGGAGCTGGAGGCTGGTTTCTTGACATGGCATCACTAAGGCATTTGAGATTTTTCATGTAGAAGGATTTTTAAAAATAAATGTATAAATCCTGCTAGTGTTAAATTACTGCAGAAAGTGCTCTAAAGTTCATTTTAGGGCAGTCTCTGAAGATCTAAATCTCCTGGCAGGGATCTTTCACATCCACTTAGCGGGTCAGTCTGTAATATTTTGGCACTGCAGTGACTCTCCTCCACATCCTCAACACTGCATGCTGTGCACTTACTCTTCAGAAGATGCTTTTGAAGGAGAGTCGGGTGGAACTTTCTCCAGCCTCTGAGGACGGACCCCAGAAATACCTCTGACCTTAGCTGTGCTGCAGGCAGTGCTGGAACTGCCCTGGTAGTGCTCTTGGTGTGCGGAGAAGGAGGAGGAACACAGTTTTGCCTAATTCTATGGATCCAGCACTGCAACCTGTTTACTGAAGGGGTGTTTGATGCCCTTAAAATCTCAGTAAGAGGTAAAGAGTAACCTGATTATGTTACAACACAATTTAATTACAAGAGAAATGCTGTCCAGAATCAAAGATTGACAATTCTCAGTATATTTATTTAACATAAAGGTCTGTGTCAACTTTCACTCTGGAGTGAAGGATGGGTTTAATTAACTCCCTCATTTCTTGGGTTAAAAGAAACTAGATTTTCTTAAACACTAGGGGGGAAAAGGCTATCATTTTAGACATCTCTAGAGTAGTAAATTATTCATATGAATTTTTTTTTAAGTCAAAACACAGGTTTGCCCAAATTGGAGATCAGCTTTCATTTTATGCACTTGCCTGTGTTTACAGGGATGCACCTGGTGGTGTTCTGTACCCAGACTGATCATTACTTCTCCAGTCATTACCACATATTGCAGCACCAACCTGTTTGCTGACAGCTGTGGACGTGCATGGACTGTAAACCTCCACTGGCCAGGGAGGATTTCCACGTGCAATGGCATACGTGTGTGTGCAGCCCAAAGGCTCATTCAGCAATCTGAATGATTGGCTGGTCTGGTGATCTGGATGACCCTTTTTAGTGACAGCCCCAGAATAACCTTGAGTTTGATCTTTGGTGGCTTGTGAGGCAGTAGCATGATAAATATGTGCCCACCAGCCACCATGGCAAGTGACCTTTCAAAATTTTTTTCCATAATATTTCTTTGCAATGGTATGTTCAAAATTAAACATTAGAACTCAGTTTTCTATAACTACACGAGTTTATGGAACTGTCATCACCATGTCAAGACAGCTAAGAAATTAACGTTTGGCTTTTATTTCTAAAAAATAAAAAAAAGTCTTTTAAGGAGAATGGTGCCTTTCAAATATTTAAAATGAAACAGAACATGGTCAGGGTAGAATGGGCTGGCAGTTTTAATGACCTGATTTATATTAAATTAATTACTGTTAAGAATGGATACACTCTGTCCATATTTTGTATGAGTTAAATACGTTTCTCTGCCTTAGCTATACCTTTGAAAATATATAGTTGGAATATATTAATTACAGCTTTGTGGCATTATAACTGGTGAAACAGAAGTCTGAGCATTTTCTGCATTGAAACATGACTGAAAAACTTTAATGACTCTTGTCTCATCATAAAATGGGAGCCCATTTCCTCTTATTTATTATTATTTACAACAGTATTATTATATTTTATTAAATATATTTATTCTTATTATATATTAATGTATTTATGGATTTATTATTCCACCTGTATTTGCACTTGGTGATAGCAGCAGTAGGAGAGTGAATGCTAGAGATAATGAATAATTCTTCACTGAACTGCTAATTTTATTTATTTTAAGAAAATGCTTTTGCCACACCAATGAACACTGATGAAGATATTTTTCCTCATTTTCTTATTTTTTGTAAATTTTGGTGAGAAGATCATATTATTTAGAATAGCTTGCTCCATATTGAAAAAGTTTAACTTGTTGAATTATGTCAAGCAGAAAAAAATCATCTCTCCATTGTAATGAGGGTCATAATTTGAGTCTTATACCCCCCCCTTGTCCCTGTTATCAGTGCTTGTTAGTCAGTGGTACCTCTCTCAGTAATTATGCTGCTGACTTTTCCCTCTCGTTTTTCCTTCTAAAAAGCCACCATAGTTGAATTTATAGAACAATGAGATGCCATGTTTGTGAAACTCATTCCAGGAAGGACATCTTTATGAAAAGATGTAGCAGCTGGAATCCCTCAGCTCAGTGTAGTTTGATGGTTGTGCTAAGTGGTGGGGGTTGTACCCACGAGAGTTAGAAAGCCTGCAGATCCTTAATGATAGTGATGTGTGAAGAAAGAGGAAAAAAAAACCAAGAGAAAAAGAGAAAGATATGCTTATACCAACAGGATCCTCAGTTAGAGGAAATCCTTTGAATCAGGTGGTTTAATAAGGTGGCAGGCATGTGCAGAAAAGTGACAGGTATCCTTTCCATTCTCCTTTCTCTCCCCACTTCCTGCCTGTTTCTTGCTGTTACATGCTTCTGCCTGCCTCTGAGATGGAAGATGCAGTGCAAGACAGTTTTGGATATGCCAGTACGACTTCCCCCTCTCAACCCTTGCCCAAAGGCTACAGGACCACAGCCACAGCTTAAGCCCCTGTCCTCTTGGGGCCTTCAAACCTACATGTTCCCTGCCCAGCAGCTCTGCACTGCTCCAGTGCACTGCTGAGAAGGACATGGCTTGTACTACAGAGCCAAGAGAGCAAAAGGTCCTTTCTGGGTCTTCTGCTTCCCCACTGCTCTCCCAAATGAGGCTGTGTTCACTGGGGCAGGAAGGGAGGAGGTGCTGGGGATGGGCGGGCGTTGGGCTGACCTCACTGATGCCGCAGGAGCAGTGGTGCCTCACGGTTCTCTGCAGTTTGGTGTCACATCTCCATGGAGTCTTCGTTTTGCCATGATTTCTCCCGTAAGCTCTGCCATTAATTCTCACACCAAGGGATGTGGAGGAGGATGGTTGGGTTTCACAGACACACAGCAGAGTTTTCAGAAAGGTGAGTGCATAATACCACAGCAGACAGTTCACAGTGATGCCAGCAGTGAATCATAGAATCATCAAGGTTGGAAGAAACCTTTAGGATCATCAAGTCCAGCTGTCAACCCAGCACTACCACTGTATCCCCTGAACCACTAAACCTGGTGCCAGGTCCAGACACCTCTTAAAAACTTCCAGAGAGATGTGATTTCACCACCTCCCTGGGCAACCTATTCCAAAGCCTGACCACCCTCACAGTGAAAATTATTTTCCTAATATCTAATCTGAATCTCTCCTGTCTCAGTTTAAGGCCCTTTCCTCTAGTCCACTCACTTCAGACATGGTAGAAGAGACAGACCCCCATCTCACTACAGCCCCCTTTCAGAGAGAGATGAGGTTCTCCCTCAGCTTCCTTTTCTTGCGACTAAACAAACCCAGCTCCCTCAGCCACTCTTCATAATCTTTCTTGTCATTTATCTTGCTGATTTTTCTTACTAGATGTTACATCACACTCTATGGAGGTGCCTGACTTAAAGACAGACTTTAATATGCTACCAGAAATTACTGTTTTCATGAAAAGGAGAGATCTGTAGAGAGGTGTTTTAGCAGAAGAGCAGCCAAGAAGTAGAGCAGTGGGGTGAGGGAGAGGGCAGAAGGGAACTGAATGGAAGAGAGAATCTGAGATAAGAAGGGACAGAGAAATCTAGTGCTGTAGAAGTCATGTTTCTATCGCTGCAAACTGCAGTGATGCTAACATGCTGCTTCAACACTCAAAGAAAGTGTGGCTATGAACCACAGACTTTGAGTTTGCTAATAGTGTAGACAAGGACTCCAACATAATTCCTGCAAGCAAAGCTCCTTAAGAGAGAGTAACTAAACTGAGGAAATGAGAGGGCTTAAAGTAAAATGTCAGTACAGGGAGTTATTTTAAGAAAGTCCTTCATTAAGGGAGTGCACTTTATAATGTAAAAAAAGGCCTTTTTCCAGCACAAATGCACGTTTGCAAATGTACCAACAGGAGTGCCTGTTCCCATTTCCTTGACTTGGGCAGGAGAATGATTTAAAAAAGGCATCTGTGGGTAAGTGGAAGAATATGCTTTGCATTTGCGTGGGAGACCCTATGCAGTCTATTCCCACCACACACCAGCGTGCCCATTGTGTGCCTCACGCCCAGGGCCATGGAGAACTGCCTGTGAGCAATGCCTGCCACCCTGGGTCCCAGCCTCTCCTTTCTTGCATGACTTTTTTGCAAGTTTACTAGGGTTGGCTTTTCAAAATTACCCCTGAAATTCCAGCTGCTAGATGTCAGACAACACAATCTAATTTTCTAGAAATGCAGATCCTCTGTGTCTGTAATTTGTAGTGTCAAGAATAGCCATGAAATCTGGAGTGGCCATTGAACTGAAATCCAACTGAACTCATGGGTTTTGCATAGGTTTCATAGCATTGGAGGTTAACATCAATCTTTCAATATTGATTCCCAGAATTGCAGCTGTTTACTTGAAAAAAAAAGTTTAAAAAACCCCAAAACCCCAACCCCATCAGAAATAATCATATTTTTCACTGTATTTCAGCTGCTTCCTCAGTACCACAATCTGCTTTGGGTTTCTGTTACAGCTTTATTTGTTAATGTTTGTTTGCTGCCTTGCAATACTTAGGAGAGAAAGTGCCTTGTAAACAACGACAACAGTAACAGTGGAGTTATTTGCTGTTCAAGCATCCCAAAACATTCTGTCAAACAATAAGTAGGAAATCATTTAATTACCAACTCTAATCCATTGCTGCAACCTACAGGAAGATTATTTGTCTCGTTAAGTAGAGTCTCCTTCTCATGGGTCTTTTTATTGCATACCATTTAACAGAAGTTGGTACTGAGGCCCCAAATTGCCTTTAACCAGGACATTATATCCCTGTATCCTGGGTTGTGTTTGATTTGAGTAATGTGATGCTCCTGGGTTAAACTTCTTGGTGCAATTTCAGTGGAATACCGCTTTCCTTATGTCTAACCCTGATTTATTACAGTGTCAGGGATGCTGCAGTCCGTTGAAGCTCATTGGCAGGATGAATGTGGTGGGAGGACAACAGATCTCTTATCTAATAAAGCCTAGTGTAATATATGAATTTTAAAAAGACTAGCAGATTACAGCATGTTAATTTAGAAAAACATGCATGATCCTTAGCTTCCTATAAGAAGAGAGAAATAGGAAATGTGCTAAGATGACAGGTACTTTTTCAAAAAGTAAATAAACTGATTAAAGTAGGTCACTTACGCAAGGAAGGAATTAGACATTGGAAGCACTTTTTTTCTAATTGTGAGTTGTGTAATGATATGTAATGAGTGCTGCTGCTAGATATAGAAGCATGGCTAGAAGTATCTCTAATAATTGTTTTATATACAGTTACCATGGAGACTTGTCTATGAGTCTTAATTTAGTGTGATTGGCGTATGAATTTTAAGATTTTATAGAGGCTTGCTAGACACAGGGAGGGCTGAGGCCTTGGCTGGGCCAAAGCAGATGGCATGATGAACCTGCGGACCCAGGGCAGTGAGGGACCTGACAGATGAGAGGCATGGCTTGGACAGGGACAAGGGCTGAGTGCCTGAGCAGCTCCCAGGCAAGGGAGTGGAATTCCCAAGAGGGTTCGTTTCAGCCCCTTGTCATGCAAATCCTTTTTCAGGGCTGATCCCAGGTTACAGATGCACCACATCAGAGCTGTCCATGAGCACAGATAGTCAAACCCCATTTTGGTAGTGGACATGGTTGCAGAGTCTCTGGTTTTGCTTATGCAAGATCTGAAACCAGCTTGTGGTGTCAGCAGACACCCTTGCACCTGTAGGCTTTTAAACTCTCATGCTCTGCTTGAGTGAAAGCTGGCCATCCTGTCCTCTCCCCTCTGGAAAAAGAGATGTCTTTTGTCATATGCACACTGAAAAGGCAAAACTAAAATGAAGTCTGAGACTTGGAGACAGTCAACTGGTGGGTGCTCTGTTGGAAGGAATGGATCAGCGATGGGTTCTGGAGGTGTCTGGATTTCATGGGAGGGAAAAATCAGGATTGAGAAGGAGAAGAAAAGAAGGAAAAGCCACTGACAAGAAAGTATAATTAAACTGACTGCCAAGGAATAAGGCAGTGAGTCCTTGGAGGATTTGCCTGAAGCTCCTGGACTATTGAGGTGGTGAGGAATGGCACTTCCAGGGCAGGTTCCAATGGGTCTGGTCGCTGCACACCTGTGCAGTCTTCAAACAGAAGCAGTGAGTGATTTGTGGCTGCATCCAAGACCTGAGTGACATTCTGATTCCACAGGCTTCTGGAGGAGATGAACCACTGATTTGGTGGGCATGGTGGGCTGCCTGTTCAGTGCTTGTGCTGTTCAGAGGTATCACTGCCACACCTGGGGCTGTTACTGAAGATGGGCTGAGAGGACCAGTCTTTGCAAAAGGGTAAGAGAGAAATAATTTGTCTTCAGCCAGCACGAAAGGCCTTCCTGAAACAAAAGAAAGAGGCATGAGTTGTTTGAGTTGAAAGAGGCATTTCATTCATGAGTTGTTTCATTTCAGGCATGACCTGAGCATTTTGGTGAATAATGGATTTATTGTTTTGTATCTGCTGCCTTCCACCTCGCCTCAACAAAAAACTAAGAGCCTTCCAGCTGGAAAATGTAATTCCTTTCCAGTTTAGAGAGATTTCCCTCCTACCCCCCCTCCTCCCATTTATTATCAGAAAGAAAACCTGAAAAATCACTTTGGACTGATTTGAACTACATCATTCAGTCAAAAATTAAATTCTTCGTTTCCATTTTAAATAACTTACTTCCATGCCATAATTTAAAAGTAAATTTTAGAGGGAAAATTGTCATTTTGAATGAAGTCAGGTCAACTTTATAGTTAATAAAAAGAGACATTACATCCTAGAAATGCTGAAATTAAATGTTCTGATACTCAGCCTCTTGTGGTAACTGATTAGTTTTTTTCTCTCCTACCCTTAATTCCCTACGCAGTTGTATTTATTGAAATCTTTCTACATGTTCTAACTGTACTGCAACATATCACTCTTTTGAGTGACCAAATAGTGCAGTGTTACTGATATCATATGACAAAGGTATCTTTGTTTCTAATTTGTTACTGACTACAGAGGATAAAACAACTGGTAGTCCTAAAATAGGGCAAATTCATTGTTGCTTATGACCATAGTGTGTAGTTACTCTGTATCTACATTGCTTACATTGTATCAAAATTTGAATTTTTAAAATCGTGCTTTGGTCTCTGCCTTTAACAGAGAAGGTGAAAAAAATCAGATGAAGGCGATGCTAATAATATAAGAGTCCATAAAGCAGCAGTGGAGAACTGTAGCAATTATTTTCCAAATAAAATTGAAGAGAATTTAGAAGTAGTGCCATAGTACTTTGGCACTGCACACAAAAAAAATAGAAAAAATAAATAAACTCACCAGAACAGGAAGAGAGAGGATGAAAGCTTCTGTGACTTGCTAGGAGATATTTGGAAAACAAAATCAGTTGTCCATCCAAATTAGACTTAATCATTTATTAACAGGAAAGAATGGGTTTACAGTTGAGTCCCATGAGTTTCATGATCTGCGCTTAATTACTTAATCTCTCTTTGTCGCCTGTATTCACTTTGTGCTCAAGAGAGATTTCATTAAAAATTTATAATGTCTGTGATCGTCATAATATTTACCTGATTTGAAGAAATGCTTCAGGACTGGGTTAACCATTTTGTAGATAGAGTTGTGACTGTTGAGGAAGAGGTGATATGATCAGCTCTGACAAACTCACTATTGACTTTAGGACATCTTAGGGCTTCATTTTTGAGGAAAGTTTTTACTAGGGAAGATTAAACTCGGCACTTTTAATCCTTAGTCTTAGTTTATAAGTGTCTCCTAATTATTGTTATTTGCATTATGAAGTTGTTATTTGCTTCCCGACTTTAAATTCACTTCAGAAAATGCCTCAATACATGAGCTAGGAAAAAGGTGACCAGAAATGACATGGATTCATCATGGTAAATTTATCACATCTACAAAAATCAAATTTGGAATTAATACAAAGCACTAGTAAATATGCTCCAATGGGAAAAGCAGATGTGGCAGAGGTAGAGGAACACCTTTCAGATGTAGAACATCATGGTACTGAGATGTTCCCAAAAACGTTTGGATAAAGGTCAGCCAAAAACTGTGAGGGAGAAGGATGAGAGAGACCAACAGAAGGCAAACACTATTTTAAGACTTTTGGAAAGGAAGATTGCTGCATAAGGAGCCCACGAAAGGAGGAATAGAGCAAGCCTCAAGGAGCTGGATACTTTGCTTGAAGGCTGCTTCAGAGTAGGCAGGGAGGTACTGATCCAGCTGGGGTCTTCATGAGCAGGTATGTAAATGTCAGCTTAAAGTGAGTGTGTGCCTTTATCAGAAGGGGAAGGAGAAGGAGACTGGGGCAGAACAAAGACTCTGTAAAATTAAAAAAAAAAAAAAAAAAAAAATCCCCAAAACCAGTCCTGGAAAAGGAAGCCCTGAAAATATGTCAGGCAACATCCACTGCATGGAAATAACAGTGTTATAAAGTACAGCCTCATGAGCAATTTTGGACCTTACATGATTCTGTAGAACTTCATCTTCCAAGCTGAAGAATGATCTCGAAAAGTCGTGTTGATATGGTAGCTCTACTCTCCATTGCAAGCCAAATATTGAGAGCAGCAGTGGGGAGAGTAGGGAAAAACATCCTGAACAGCAACAGAGTCCAGACTAGAATTATCAGAGCAGATTATACCATGGGCAAGCATCTGGTTTTGGGGCTGGGTTTTTTGGCAGAGTGGGGAAGACAACCAGCACTCTGGGCATGCTGTGAAGGTGCGGTGCAGCAGAAGTGCTCTCTGCAGCCACCTGATTGGACAGAGAGTGACCAAAAGGAGATGAGGTGCCACATTTGGCACAGCAAGCCGTGGCAGCAGCCCTGCTAACCAGCCACAGACAGCACAGGCAGCTGCCTGCAGGTGTGTGTGTGCTGCCAAGGCTTGGCAGCCCATCCCAAACCCAGCAGTGCCAGATTGCGGGGATTTGTCAGAGTCTCTGGAATTTGATTCACTTGTTTAAATTCATCCTTAGGATAAATCCACCAGTCTCAGCTGGGTTATATAAGAGCTCAGCTTGGCTGGGCATCTGAGGAAATTTCACTTGCAGAAGTAACTCAGACTGGCTTTTATGTGAGCAGTTTGCAGTTTCTTCTTGACTGAAAATCGGCCAAGAAATTGTAAACAGTGTGTAGTGATTAACAGCAGTAAAATAAGCCACAAGGAGTGGCCAAAGGGATTGGAGTTTCATCTTCCTCTGCATCTTTAATCATAATTAAAAACAGACACTGCAAGGATAGTAAAGTCAAATTTCCACACAATAATCAGTATCTATTGCATTACCCTACTAACAGAATAATAAAAAGATGAAAAGGTGGGTCAAAAATTAAACAGGATTCACATCTGACAACAGTAAACTGGTACCTGGGGAAAGCAGTTTGAAATACTTATTCTGGGAGAGGGAGAAAACTTAGGAATGAGTCATTCACCAAACACTTCCTTGCAGGACAACAGGAATCTGTAATTGATGCTGACAGAAATTCAACATAATTTTGGACATATATATATATATATATATATCTACACATACACAGGCACACAGAGCTCCTAAGGAAACAAAGGCACTTTTCCTGCAGGGCTATGCAAGTGCAAGTGCATGTGAATGAACCCCACCTCAGGTATTGGATTTTCCTTGGAAACTGCTGGCTAGCTGAGTGTGAATTAATTCACTCACAGTAGCTTTGGTATGATAAACATCAAACAAAATTAACACTAATTCTAGAGGAGCTTTACCTGAATCAGGATAAGCAGTTTGATAAGGCAGTGCATCTTTCCTGATCTACTTCCCTGGCAGTCAGCAGTGTTTCCAGGCTCCATGTCTTGGGACCAGAACAACATGCATGCACTCACTACATAAACGAGCCTCCCATGTTCCCTACAATGAGGTTTGGCAGTCCTCAAGCAGATTTCTGAGACACTAGGAGTGCAGCCTGCCCTGAGGCAAGAATCCTCACTACTCTTGTGGTCTGCAGCTACAGGAGAGCAAACCTGGTGTCCTGTCACTAGGTCAGGACAGGTCAGGTGTCCTGGTGTCCTGTCACTAGGTCAGGACTCTGCCTCTCCAAGTCATAGAATCATAGAATGGCTTGGGAGTTAAAGGGACCTCTAAAGGACATCTAGTTCGACCCTGCTGCCGTGGGCAGGGACACCAACTAGATCAGGTTGCTCATGGCCCAACCTGACCTTGAAGGTTTCCTGGGAAGGGGCATCTACCACCTCATTGGACAACCTGTTCCAGTGCCTCACCATCCTGACCATAAAAAATTTCTTCCTTATATCTAGTCTGAATTTACTCACTTTAAAACCAATAGCCCTTGTCCTATCGCAAGAGGCCCTACTAAAAAGTCTTTCCCCATCATTCTTATAAGCCCCCTTCAGGTACTGCAAAACTGCTCTAAGGTGTCCCCAGAGCCTTCTCTTCTCTGGGCTGAATAACCCCAGTGCCCTCAGCCTATCTTCATAAGAGCAGGGGGATGGGTTGAGACCCTCAGTGGTTCCTGTGAGTATCAGTGATTCTAGGGGTCAGGAGCAGATGCAAAAGGGCTGGTTTCTGTAGACCAGGGGCTTTAGCTGCATGCTCAGGCATGGAAGCTCACCCCAGAGAGGAAGGGAGAGGGCGCTTGGTGCATGTTTCCTTTCCTGCCACCAATCAAGGAAAACAACTCTGCAATACATCACTTGCTGCACTGGGCTGTAATTCCCTGCCTTTTCCACTCCACAGCATAGATAATGGAGATGGGTCAGGCCTGAGTTTGGGCTCTGCACAAACTTCTGCCAAAGGTACAACATAGGCAGCACAAAGCCACGACTATAGAAGACTGTGTGTTGAATGAGAAACTGCAGCTGTGCATAAGTCCATGTACATTTGGTTTTAAAGCCCTGTGTGGCCACGGACTGCATTCCAGAGTATCACTGCTTTTCCTAATTTTCTGTTGTGATGTGTCTAGAGCACTGAGAGGTGCAACACATGTTAATCCAGCACTACTTGGTATTTGCCAGGTGTGTTTTACGAAAGCTGAAGACTGCTCTGCTGGTGTCCTTTAGCTGGTTGAGATTCCCCAGTTGATGAGAAGGCAGCTTAGACTGGAGCAGGAGAGCCTGTGTAGTACATGAATGAAGGCTGCAGCAGAGTTGTCCTCAGTGGGTGAGCTGGTGTTTCCTGGCATGTTTTCTGCCATCCAGATTGTATGTCCCTAGCCACAGGTAAACCATTGCATAATCCTGAGTGAGTTTATTTGAAGAACGACTTGTGAAAGGTCAAAATTAAAACAGAAAGTAAAGGGTAAAGGTGGCAGAAATCCAAGCACTCATTCCTAACACTGGCTGCTGGGAGTGGGTGGAAGTTTGTCCTCTGAGCCACGCCGCTTCATGATTCAGTGCCTGCGTTTTCTCTTGATATCTGGTACCAGGCTTCTGACTTGATATGGCACTGCAACATATGCTTCACAAAATTATTATTTGACTCTTTTTCTTCTCCCTCCCTAGTGTGAAATCATTCTTCAGGTTTCCTTGTCATTGCAATGGATGGAAATCCACAGCCATGGGCAAATGCCATCCATGCAGCAGCATAAGACATGATGTGAACTTACTCGGTACTTACCGAGCCCCTGTGAGGAGGTATGAGTTGCTGACTGCTGTTGGCAAAGGAGGGAAAATCACAGAATGACTGGGTTGGAAGAGACCTTAAAGATCATCTAGTTCCAACCCTTCTGCTGTGGGCAGAGACATCTTCTACTAGACCAGGTTGCTCAGGGCTCCATCCAACTTGTCTTTGATAGATATTGCAAGGATGCTCAGGAGACTGAAGAATTACACTGTCAAAGGAGATGAGGAGCTGGGAGGGGTTTGTAGAGGCAAAGAAAGAGAGGATGGGGAGCAGGAGAGAGTGAGACAGTGAGATGGAGGGAGAGATGGGTGCAGATAAGTCAGATTGCCAGCAAGGGCAGGAGGGCTGGTGCAAGCTTCGACAGCTGATGAGGCAGGGTTGGGAGGTGGGATGGGATGGGCAGCTTAATGCCGTGGGGACAAAAATAGAGGAGTTCTTAAGGACCAAAGGGATGTTTGGTGGTCATGCTCTGACCCTGGGGAGGTTCCACCTTGGCCACTACTGGGAGAAAGAGCAGATGGAGATGAACATTGTTCTGGCAAGATCCTTGGCACATGTTCTCCCTTTTCCCGTGTTGAGGGTCCCTTCTCAGTGTCCCTGGTGGGGTTCAGGGAGCAGGTCCTTCTTGTGTACCCCTGGGCAGGTCCTTCTTGTTTACACCTGGACAGCTCCTACAGAAGTGCTGGAAAGTGCTTAGCAATGTGCTGCTCTGCCCCAGCCCTGGTGTGCTGCTTCTGTGCCAACACTGCTGCCACGTTCCTGCAGAAGTGTGCCAGTTGGGAGTGCAAACAGCTAAATTGAATCTTAATAAATTAAAGGGATAATGGCTTTTCAAATAAGTTATATAAATGCTGTAAAATGAGCTGTAATGCTGTGCTTCTGTGACCTCCAAAATGAATTAAACAAATTGCTTTTACACCCACCTGTGGAACAAGGCTTGATTGTTTACAACTCTCTTCTTTTTCACTAAATATTATAATTGTCATGAATAGAGTTTTTGTTTGATGAAGAGATAGCCAACAAGTGAGAACCATTTGCTAAATACTGAGACCTAAGAAGATCCATTTTTTCAAAGTCTGTGGTACTCGTGCACTGGAATGAATGGTTTTCAGGTCTAATGAACATGTAAGGTTTCCCAGTGGTGGAAGGATGCTGAGCTGTGCTGCTGGTGGAGTGTGTATGTTTGCAGCCAATCTCCCTGTGGTGTCCTGGCAATGTGCCGGGCATGGCACCACGGAAAAGTGCTGTGCAGGGTACCAGCTGGAAATGGAAGTGCTAACAATTGCTGTATTCAAACCAGCACTAGCAAGCAGACTCTCTTAATTTGTTGTAAAGCCAGATTTAAATATATACATGTAATATGCACTAGATAATATGAGAATATCATCAGATAGAAAATAATGGTTAGTAGTCTCAGCTTCTCTTTCCCCATGCAGGCCTCATTGTCTTACAATTCCTATTCCATTGAGAAGTTGGCTAAGGGGACTTGATTTGTGAAGAAAAAAGACAAACTGTCTCTGATCTGAATAACAAATCTGGTGATCTGTGGGTCTCAGCTGTGACTTGTTCCTTGGGAAGGAGAGGTACTGACTTTCTCCCCTCTGAATTTCTGAGCCTCTTCCCTCAGCTATACTCAGTAACAGGCACCGGAGAGGGGCAGGAGAGGGCTATGCTCTGCCTGCCTCTTTTGGAAGGTTGTAAGAAGTGGTGAATCCTCAGAGACAGAGAAGGAGGTTGTGGGCTGCCCCAAAAGAAACGAAGTGATGCAAAAGACTTTTTTTTACTGCATCACATGTGTTTTGATTGAATTTGGGAGGGGACACAGCTGGGACAGCTGACTGCAACTGACCAAAGCGTTATTCCATACCACGACATCATCCTCAATATATAACAAAACAGTAACAAGCCTTTTAAGTTTGTTTGTTGTCTCTAAGAATATCCTGCTCCATGAAATGAACTGCACAGAGCATGGTAGCAGCAGGGGGTTTGTGACTGCATTTCACCATGATGTTATGTTTCCATGGGTGAAGTTCCTTAAGGTTCATAAGTTGGCTTCTTGTATCCCTTCTTTCTCCTTTTCCATTTCCTGTCATTGCAGCTTATCATATATTAATATTGCCAACATTACTGGAGCATTCAGAACCTGAAACAAATACAGGTCCATTGTACTGTCCAGAAATAAAATAAAGCAGTACCCTTGGCCACTGGTACATTACTTATAGCCGGGCCCTGCAGCACAGTCCCTCTCAGGTATGTCCTTACTGCCCAGCAGGGCTGCAGCCTGGAGTGTAAGCCTGCATGGGAATTCACATATCTACATGTTTCATAAACTCCAGATGATCATTTTTTGTGGATAATTCGTTGAGGAAACCAAATTATAGATTTGATAAATAAATAAATACATATATATATATCAGAATGAACATGACATCATGCTACATTTCCAATGCAACATGGAAATAAATAACAATGGAAATAAATTAACAATTTATATCGTTAATATAAAAAGCATTTGTTCCGATCAGATTTTTTTTTATTTAATTAGAAGAAAAATCAAAAAACCCTCCTTCAGTTTCTCTGCAAGGAAGGTCATTGAAATTACATGAGACAGAGATATTTTTAACCAGTAGAAAATTTCCTGATTATAAAGGCAGTAGTGCAAATTTGAAGGTAATATAAACTATGGAATGACTTCAATGAGCTATTTGGTGACCTCATGCTCTTCAGAGCTATTGAGTTAACTGTATTTCTGGTGGGTGGCTATGCAGGGGAAATGAAGTAAAATATGTTGTGAGGATGAGGGTGCTTGGCTGTTGTGATACATAAGTGACGATTTAGGGTTAGAGATCACCATGTTGCTTTAGTGATGGCTTCCTTAGATTTCTGTTAGTGTTCAGAAGAATTTGGATTGGGTCTTCACATGGGGCTGTTGGCAAAGCGCATACTGTACTTCAAATCCAACAGTAGGATATGGACAAAGTCACCCATATTTATCCTTTGCTGAATACTTCTGGTTGCTTCATGTCGTGCTGGTTTTGGCTGGAATAGAGTTAATTTTCTTCATAGTAGCTGGTAAGGGTCTGTGTTTTGGATTTGTGCTGAAAACAGTGTTGAAAACAGATGGATGTTTTTGTTATTGCTGAGCAGCACTAACACAGAGTCAAGGCCTTTTCTGCTTCTCATTGCACCAGTGAGGGGGCTGGGGGTGCTCAAGGAATTGTGAAGGGAATCATCTGGGACAACTGCCCCCAACTGACCAAAAGGATATCCCACACCATATCATGCTCAGTATATAAAGATGGGGAAAGAAGGTGGGAGGGGGAGTTGTTCAGAGTGATGGCATTTTTCTTCTCAAGTCATCATTACATATGATGGAGCCCTGCTTTCCTGAGGATGGCTGAGCCCACTAGATTCACCCTGCAACCTTGATGGTCAAAGCATAGGTTGAGCTTTAAACTGCTCAGAAAAATCTATGTAACACACCAGCCAGCGTCCTTTTTTCCAATATATCACCTTATCCTGACCTCCAGCTCTATCTCAGCTACTGAGAAATCACTGATTTGGAGCACAGAGTCTGGTGTGAGCAGCTGTGCAGAGAGCTGTGAGCATGGGTTTGTTGGCATGGCAGAGCCAGGTGCCCGGGGTCCTGGCTGTGGGGTTCAGGAGGGTCCCGACTCCAGGGGAGAAGCAGAAGCAGCAGCAGCTTTGGTGTCTGCAGAGAGTTGTAACACAGCTTGCTTTGCTTATAAAACACTCAACTCTTGGCTATTGTTAAGTAAGGAACATTTTTGAAAAAGACTTAGTTTGTTTTAAGCTTTTAATTGACTACTGTTTATGAGATTATACATGGGTGAAGGCAAAAAAAAGCATAAAAAATGCCCCAGGTTCACCCTCCATAGCATGGAAATATGTCTAGACTGTTTACAAGTGCTCCTTGTTTTGCGTTCAGAGCCCGGATCTTTGACTTCCTTTTGGACTACTCTCCACTGGAAATGAGTACTTGCTGCCAAAATAGTCCACCTTTTCCTGAAAGATTCGGTATTAATAGTTTTGACAGAACATCTTGTTCCTGTGTGATACGGGAGTCAGTCTAGCAGTTGGTCTTGAACAGGGGGATACAAAATGCGGTTGCATAACTTTTATTTTGGGATGAAATATCTGCAGTTTAACAGAAAAAAGTCTGAGCTTATGCCAGCATGCATCTCCTGAAGTTGGGAGGAAGGCGTTGGTGTTAATGGTGTAGCAGATTACCGTGCTTGCTTTTGTTTAAGGAAAAAAGTGACTTTTATTAAAATGCAGTGCACAACTTGCAGTATTTCAGAAATGCAGCTGCAGTCCTTCAGGTCTCCAGAGAGGGCTTTTCTCATCCTGGCTCCCTGCTGCCCATGCCACCTGCTTCCGTGCCATGGAATGGGGACCGACCAGGGACTACAGTGTGCCCAAAATGGAGAACCTTCACACACCCCTTTGCTGAAGTATCATCAAGCTCAGATGCTCTTGACCTAGCATACATAATAGGAACAATTCCAGACTTGGCTAAAAGCTCCTTTGGAAAGGCTCATGACATCTAATTTATTCTTTCTTGGTTTCCATTGTTTGATTTTGGTTGCTATTTTTAATTAGCAGTCACTGCAGCCATGTCAGAGGGAATGAATGATCTTTGAGAAGGATTATTTGTTTCTTTTGGTAGGCAAAAAAAGGGGCGATTTGTATTCTTGCAAGACTTTTCCCAAGCAGTGCTCAGTAATTAATGCTGCAGACTGTAGCACACTAAGCAAAACACTATTTGGTAACATGAACAGCACCCAAATGCTTTCAGGCAATTTTACTTTGCTCTGTATCTGTGATTCCTGGATGGCTGTATACAATTATTGCTATATATTATTTGATTTTTTTACAGCAATTAAGAAATATTGTAATTTATTCTACTGGGCAAAGAATTCTCTGCTTTCACACAAAATGTTGTACATATTTATATACATCAGAAATATATCCTCTTTCCTCTTCTGCATTTTACAACACATTTTACACACAAAAGATGAAGCGTAACTGTAGAAAAAGCATTTAGTAATGGTTTTAGTGGAATATAATTTTTACCAATTCCTGTGATTGCTAAACATTCCATAACGTTCTTTCTAACATTATTGCTTAAATTTACCTGAATTAATAGAATAGACCAATTGATCAGTTCATGCAGGCTTTGAACTTCTACTGGTATGTCTTATGGAAAACTGGCCAAGATTTTAGGTTTTTATAGAATTTAATGATTTTTGTTACTCTTTTTTGTCTTTAAGACATACTCATTGCCATTGCCAGTTTGGGACTGGGATTCTGTTCTACAAGTAAAAATAAGGTA
Organism: Manacus vitellinus; assembly: GCF_001715985.3. NCBI lineage: Eukaryota > Metazoa > Chordata > Aves > Passeriformes > Pipridae > Manacus > Manacus vitellinus. Next base: position 19,785,555 of record NW_021939396.1, read on the forward strand.
CTAATTCAAACAGAAACTTATTTTGTACCATTTGACTGAGCAAAGCCAAAAAGAAGGTACCTGGCATACTTAAAGCTAAGAACAAAAAAATTACTTTAACAACACACAGATGTAATCCTTTTTTCCTATCTTGAATTTTTATTTAGAGAGAACATTTCTAAAGAAAAATGCCTGATAATTAAGTTAATAATAATAAAAAAAAGCATCAAGTGCATTTGAAAAGGGCTATGAAGTGGATAAGGGGTGAGGGTAGGGAAAAACTGCACTCAGTTCTGCTGGTAGCTCTCAAGTTGTGTTGATTTGACCTTGTCTCTGAAGAAGAGGACAACTGGAGATGAACACACACAGAGCAGAGAGAGGGGCGGAGCACAAAGCACAAGGCTGCACTCTGGCTGTGTTGTTTGCAGTTCAGCTATTGCAGCTGCAGGAGGACTATGGAGGCTGCAGCATTCCAGCAAAAATGTCCATGGCCCCACAATTCACTGCTCAGGTCCTTATCCTGGGGGCCCTCTATCCAAAAGACTTGCTAACAGATTAGTAGAAATTCAGAATGACTGCAGGAGTGGTAAATTTTTCTGGTCAAAATAGGCCAGTAAAAGCATGTTTCTCTGAGACCACAGTGTAAATCAGAAGATGGAAAGCAGAGACAAATCTCTTATCAAGAATTCATGAAGGGGAAAAGAGAAGCTCTTATATTTAGTGTTTTAAAAGCAGATGACAGTGTGTAGTCACTCCTAAGGGTGTGTTGGAAACCCGCTGATGAAAAGAGCTGCAACCCTGAATTTTCACATTTTCTTTCTCATACCTGAAGTATATTTTTCTATAGTGTGCAGCACCAAGCAGAAAAGAACAGCAGTTTGGGGTTGTAGTTTTTCATAAACTAGACCTATGTTTGTAGCCCTCCATAGATTTATCTTACCTTTTCTGTCTCAGTAAATAGCTTCTGAGCAGTGCAGTGCCAGCATAGCCAAATGGTTTGTACAATACTGTGAGAATCCTGCTCCCAGGGATAAGAGCACATCTTACTGCTGATTTCACTGGAAGCCGGGCTGAGACCAGAGAGTAAACAGCAGGATAAAGTTATCTATTAGATAAAAATGGTGTCTCTTCTCAGCATAGGAACAAAATCTCAGAAGGATTTCATTGACTGCAGTGAGTGCATCTTCTGCTGGGTCATGGAGCACCTTCTCTCTTGGCTGGCAGGGAGAGTGGTCTCGCAGTGTGTGTTTGGGGGTGATGCAGGCTCTAGGGTAGGCTTGCTCTCATCCAACCTCGGGTCCCTGGGGGCTGGGTGTCTGCCTCAGAGAAATGTTTCTTCCTGATCCATGCAGCAGCTGGCAGTGAGGGAATGAGGGAAAGTTCTTGGTGGAGGTGAGGGAAGGTGGGTGGCAGCCCAGTGGCAAACAATGGTGCTGTGGGTGGCTGCAGTGTGTGGACATCTTTTCCACACCAGTGCTGCTGGGGAATTGCATATTGTCTGCTTTATTTTTTATAATTATTCTTGATATCAAAAACTGAATTGTGAAAGCACCTGTAAAACCTGAGAATCTATCTTTTCTTTGTTTTCAATAATTTTCAAAAGTATCAACGTAGTTTTTGCCTCTTTAGCGAACTTGTTTTCCACAAAGTCAAATTCAAGCAGAACTTTCCTTACTCCTGAAAGGCCTAGTTTATTTTTATTCATTTTATAAACAAAGAAATGAAGGAAGCTAAAAAAAACTATCAACATGTGACAGACAGAAGGAAACAAAGGTGCTATTTATTAGTTAACCAACATACAAGCAGGCAGGAGGATGATCACTTTATTCTAAGAAGTCAATGTTTCAGCATAACTGTAGCCAAAACTCTTTGCTGTCTGCATCCCCGATGCACAAGTAGCTCTGCAATATGTCTACCAGGAGATGCTGTTAACAGTGTTTAAAACAATATTTATATCTGTGAAATTAGATGGAAGATTAGTCTGGACTTTATTATAATTATGAAAAATATACACTATTCCTGGTCTCAGTCTGGACAGAGGTATCCTTTGATACCTTATCTGTATGGTTCCACTCAGGTGGGTGTGAGATGCAATCTGGCCAGAGATCCCAGCCCGCAGAGCAGTGTGAGGGTCCGAGGCCATGGTCACTGCTTGGTGACAGTGATAAAGCTCACCCTTAGGCCTGAACTGTCTGCAGAGGAAATTTTTTCCCACCTCAGGAACAAGAAAGCCAAGCAACTAAACATTCATTTTGGATTCATGTCCTCTGTGAGGAGTTTAAATCTTCCAGCTGCTTTCCTAGGGTTGAGAGAGGGAGAAAACACACAAACAAATGCTGAACTGTCTCTTGTGGTGGAAACATGATGTGGTGGTATGCCTGCCACAGGAGACATCCCTTTTCCTGGGCAGTGCAAGGACATAGGGATGCAGAGGGAAAGATCCTGTTTTGATTACTGATCTCCATGCTAAATTTAATACTGCACTCAGTACTGCAATACCTTGCCTGTCTTGTTAATTTAAAATTTATTTTGAAATTACTGTGGGTGCTTTGGTTAGGGATATAACCTACTCACTCTTTGCCAGTGTCTCTGTCTTGCCAGAAGCATTAGGCTCCTGCCTGAAACCAGTGAAGTGGGAGCTGAGCTGCCACCTTGCCATGGATGTGCTCCTTGACAGCAGGGGCACACTGATGCCTTTTTCACTAACCCCATGCAGCCGAGGGCACTCATGTGGGATGGAGGTGGGTGGAGCTGACATGTACCCCTCCCATACTCTAAACTCTTGTGTTAAAGGTAAAATTTGTCTTAGACACACAGTGGTCTTGCATAAAAGCCAACGCAAAGATGCTTCCATAGTGTGTGGGAGAGACATGCATATCTGGTGTGCACATCCAGAGCAGATGGATGACTCTCCATATGATAAAGACTCAGATGTTCTGGCTGGCCCCAGACTGAGATGAGCAACAGGGTGAAGCAACCACTAGACAATAAAAGTGAACCTGTCTGATATCTTCAGTAGAGATAGGAACGTATTAGTGTCAGTGTGCTGAGACCTTTGAAAGCTGGTCTGAAATTCCAGGGGCTGTTTCCATCTGTAGATCAAGTAAAAACTGAAAGAGGAGTACAGACGGAGGGAATCAGGTCGAATGCTCATGCACATGGAAACCAGGGGGTGACAGGGACATTGACATTGCTGCTTTCTGTTAATAGGTCAGGGATGACAGTGAACAACAATTATTTGGGTAAGGACAAGGCTGACCCAAGATTTGTATATAAGCTGCTGTAAATAAAGGAGATATCAGAGAGATGTTGGTAAGTATCAGAGAAAGCAGCCTAAATTGTTAAAAATGCAACAAGGTTTTTTGCAAGGTATTAGCTGCCATGCCAGGTAGGAGACTTGCTAAGTTGGTCCCTTTCAGTTTATGTTTCTAAATTTCAAGTAATTAATATATTTACAAACTAATTATGTATATATATTTGCATGTACTACCATACAGCATGTGAATGCACGACCTGCCTTCCCTCTATATGTAAATGTGTGTGTGGATATATGCATCTGTCTCTGAGGAGTGGAGGAGAAATGAAGGATACTGCAATTGAAAATGTTTACATGTTTATAATTAATACAATGAAATAATTAATTATAATTAACAAAGTTTTGTCTCTGTATCTGCTTCATTGAGTGCCTTTTAACAGTAATAAATTCTCATTTTTTTGGTAACACTCTCTAGCTGAGAAGGAAAGGTGATCAAATCGTGCACTATGAAACAGTGCCCATTGGCAAGCACTGCTGAGTACTCTGGTTTTACACCTGTCAGCCTCTGTAAGCTATAGATGCTGTAACCAGTCATTAGTCTAATAGAACTCTCATTTCATCATCCAATCTTTTTTAGTTATTTTCTATTTTATTTGCAAATTTACTACTACAGTGAGAATGCATGTTCTTTCTGAAGTTTGAGTACATCCCTCAGTCGTAGTTGCAGAAGTGTTGGTGAGGAAAGAAGACTCCTCTGACTCCAAGTCAGAGTTTTCTCTCACTCTGAGTTTTCTCTCACAGATGTTTCATGAACAATCCTTCTGTTTCTGTAGCAGGTGCTAGAAACTCAAAAATTGGCAGAGAACCCTATTCTAGCTCATGTCGTTATCTGACTGGTGAAAAATGCAGTGTGTTGGATGTTCATCTTGTGTTCTTTCAGATACAGTTTAAAAAGATACTTCTTGATGAGTTGCTGAACCTTGTCTCTGATTACTGTTTTATCCAGGATCCTTGCCCATGGGTGTGCTGCTGAGAGCCTTGTGGGGAATCACATCACCTCTTGTACAGTATCAGCACTGTGCAAGAAAGCACCACAGGTCTGTAGGTGTCCTGCCTGCTTCCGAGCAATTACTGCCCTAAGAAAGCCATTGCATCCTTCTCTGCTGCCACACAAAGCACACAGGGAGGTGAAGCTGGGTGTTTTGCCTCATTGACCAGACGTAATAATCCTAGGTCAGCAAAATATTGAACAGTATCTTTCATCTGTGTGAACATGTCTGTTAAATAATGAGGTGTGTGTAAAAACCCACTGACAGGATTTAAAGCCTAAAAATGGAAGTAGCAGTGTCTCGAAAAAAATGAAGCCAAGGTTGTACATTCCTGTTTGGAGGAGAACAGAGAAGAGAGGATGTGAAAGAAATATCCTTGCAGTGAATCCCTCCCTTTCTGTAATTGCCACTAACTCAGTTTTTCATTGATTTAACAGTTGTAGATCTGAAGTTTGATATGTATCATACTCATCTGCTAAAATTAGATTGGAATCAAGTTTGCTTCCCTGCAAGTAGGCATTGCATGCTTACATGTTAGTTTTTCCTAGCTAAATTAAAAAAGGGTCACTTCTGAATGGTTGTGTGGCTCACATAATGTTTGGATATATTTGTTTTTATTACAACACTGTTGATGTTTCCATTATTTTTATTCCTCGGGTGTTGTGTTACTCCTATGCTGCTATTTCCCATTTTGTCAGCTCTTTCCTGGAGGAGGTTTCTCTGGAGTCTATTTATCTTTCAATTAGCAGTGTTTTCCTTGCAGCCCTACTGATTAATTTATTTTGCCTAAGCATAAACCAAGCTGGATACTCAGCATGGCAAATGTAGGAGTAAATCAGCAAAGACACTTCAGAACATTTTTGAGCTTTTTTATCTTGGATACTTTCCTGGATTCTGCTTACAAGCCTTTTGTTAAGTGTTCCCAAGGGCAGGATGCTGTTTTTGTAAATTCATGGATCTTGCACCTCATAATACATGCTGCAGTGGTACCTCCTGTCAGAGAGCTGTAAAGGGTCGCTGCAATTCCATCAGTATGTGTTCCTTTCCATTTCCCTAATAAGGGTATTAATTGCAGTGTGGCCACGGGTCAGTTTTCAAAACAGATTTTGATATCTAGATGTATGGATATAAAAACCCTGTAAGTTCCCACACATCTCATGCAGGTGGGACTAGGATACAGAGGTGCTCTAGGGAGGTTTAGGGAGCACATACCCCAATCTTTAGCTATTAGCACCCTGTTTTCCATCCTCAGCCCCAGGCAGTGGGGAGCAGGGCTGTGCACAGCTGCACACAGGAGCTCATTTGCTTTGATACTGTGTGTTTTGACTGCCTGGACCCTCTAAGTGACCCTTCACTTGTTGATCCAACCAAGTCCTTCAGCCAGGACTAGTGCAACGGACAGGTATCAAGTCTTGCAGGGCTTCTCTGATTTGGGAAGATCTGTCATCTTAAAAAATAAATGTTTACCCACTTTCATTGCAAAGATAGCTTTGAAAATGTAGACCGATTGATTAGGGACAGCAATCTGTGTGACCTCTCAGCACCTCATTTTTCTTGGGCTGTCCTGACAGATAGAGTGTCTGTGTACACCTTTGGTTCCCACAGCCTCTCTTTGCCCTTCTTCCAGGTCTTGTCTGGGGCATGATTTCAATATCCTAACATGGAATAATAATAATAATAATAATAATAATAATAATAATAATAATAATAATAATAATAAGTCATTAGGTTGTCCCAAAGATGCCTTGCTGCCTTCTCTTACCCATCTCTTCTTTGAACTGCTCTGGGCAGTCACAACATTTCTGAGTCTCCTTCAGATGTTGTGCAGCTGGTGCAGAGCAGCAGTGTGCTGGGGTGTGCTGGGGACATGGTAGGCTGTGCTCAGACTCTGCTGGGAATGTGCTGGGGCTGCTGCACCATGCTGGGCACACTCCAAGGCCAAATTTGATAACAATAATGCAGATATTGCTGGGGGAGTGAAGGTCTCAACTCTCAAAGAGTCCTGTGGGAAGCCTTTGTGAAACTGGCGCTTTGCCTTTGATACACTTGAACACAGCATCTCCTCTTTTAAATGCAGGTCAGTGCAAAGGCAAAACCTGTTGCTCTCCTGTAACTCCACAAGTAACAATCCTGTATCCATGCCTGCTCTGTCACACTCCCAGGAGCCAGCTTCCTGCTGTGATCTTTGGCCACTGTACAGTTTATTATTTTTTACTTACCCTCAGTGTCTTCACTCCCCACAATATATGAAATGTATCTTCACATGTCTTCACCCTTCTGGGTCAGACAGACATTGGAGTCTGTGCTAGAAGAGTGGACAAAGTAAATTGTGGCCTGAAAACTGCTCTTAGCAGGAACATGAAAGCTATCACAGTTCCACCTGTCCACATGGTACCAGTGTAATCACTAGCACTTGTCATCACCTTTATTTCCATCCAGATTTATTATAAATAGCAGTGCTCCTTTCTAGAGCAATTTGTACTACTCCTCATCTCTGCTTCAAAGGCATTTTGAGTAAACAACCTTATTTTAACAAAGCAGATGGAAACCTTTTTATAGCTGTTGAGGCACCGGCAGTATATGCACCCCTCAGCTAGCTCTGTTCTGCTGTAATCAGGAAATGTCCCAAGTTGGATATAACCCATCCCACTTCAGGTAAGGTGGATTATCTAGGTAATAATATTGCTGAATTAAAGCTACTCCAGAGATACCATTGAGCAAATTATATTGATTTCTCTGACTTCTTGTCAGGAGCTGTTATCTGAAACCTTAAGGTAAAGTAGAGCCATCAGACTTCCTTGAGAAAGGCACTGGAAAACACCAATGCTCAGGGATCATGTGCATGCCAGCCTTGTGATGGTGCCTCCATGCTGGCCTGACCATTGCATCTTCCCATCCATGGGTCAATGCTTGGCTCACACTGGAGCCTCAGCAGTGGCACTCAGACAGTTACTGCTTTTAAGAAATTGTCCTCTTGCAGTGCGATGTTCGGCACAGGTACCACAGGAGGTGACAGTGTCTCTTTTTTGCTGTTTCTTCCATCCCCATGGGCAGCTGCAGGTTTCTGACCCTCTTCTCCATTCCTGCAGAACTGCCTCCTGGTCTTCAACAAAAGGCATCTCTTGCTGGGTGGACGCATTATTAAACATGTCTGGCTGGATTATTTTTGTTAATCCCTGTCTCACTGCACAAGTCCTTTCTAGGTAGCTGACATAATTTCTAGGAAAAAAGACCCAGAAGAGAATACTCCATATACCCCTATATTAAGTGAAGCATGATCATGGAGTTATTCCTAAAGTCCTGGTCCTGGAATTCTCCCTCTTGCCCAACCTGAAGTCCCTTTGGCACATGCCAGGAAATGCCTGGGTGCTGTTCTGAAGTCACAAGAAGAATTCATAGCATTACACATCAGCACCTACTTAGGGGCTGTTTTGAAAGGTAATTTGAAAAGAGAGGGAGTTGTATGGTACTCGTTTCACAGGCAGTACAGAAATGAAGGGGTGAGCTGAGAACAAGTCACTGCAGCTGCAGGGATTGGGGGTCTCTTAGTGCTACTCTGGCCATGCTTGTTTCCTCCTGAGCATGTTAATTAGATGAAATGTTATTATGTGGTGTCTAATCAAACTCTTATCAAATTTCATTTATAGGAGATACAACTGACATTCAGATTCCCTCTCATTGAGCTCCTTCAGCAATTTTTCTACTTCAAACCCTACAAGAGAATAGACATGCATCCCTGACATCTCTCGGTGTGGCCTGAGCTGCAGGGAAGAACCTTCTGTTTCTGGGGCCAGGCTTTTTAATGCAAGTTAGTCATATGACCTGCACTTGTTTGAAGTGAAAAGACAAAGAGGAAGATGAATAAAACATTGTTATTTTGTCATGTGAAGTGACTTGAGGTAATTTCAATGTTTGTTTTCTTGCCCATCATGGGAGCATTTGTGAATTCCCAGATTTGTCAGGAAAACAAAACTTTTTTCATCGCTGATTACCCTCCTGGTGTGAACTGCATAATTTCTTACTCAGAAGAAGTTTATTGTAGCCATTTATTTTCTGGTTAAACTGGTGTAAATAAAACAATTACACTGAAATGATTGAATTTGCTCTTTAACAGATGAAACACAGATGCAGAATACACAGTCCATTAAAAAAATGTTCTTACTTCCAATCAAATTTTTACAAGAAAATTATCACAAAAATATACATTTTTTGCTCTCTGTTTGGGGAGAAAAACATAACAAGGCCATATGCTGAACATGCATCCACAATTTATGGGGAATTCATGCAAACTAATGAGCTTCTACTCTATGCTAGGAGATGTGGGGTTGTCCCTTTATTCCCGCTGAGGGGCTTTTAGTGTTCATGTTAATTATTCCCACTGATAAGGAACCTCAGGGAAGTCAAGCCACAAATAACAGTGTAGATGCTGCAAGGGTTGTATTTCTTCTGTTTTGAGGGAAATAAGGAAATGAGAGCTGGTTGCTCCAGGGCTGGGTACATGAGCAGATCTATCCACTGTGGGGTTGCGGTAAGCAAGCAGAAACCTAACTCATTATGAGCACCCAATTACAGGTCTGCTTTACTCCTTTGATGAAGGCTTATATGGCTTGGCTCTTCTTCTTTTGATGTCAATTTAAATCTCATTGGCATTTTATTGTAGCTCAGGGCAACAGACATCAGTTCCTTGCAAGAAGATAAACAGCAAGACGCCACACTCACTCCTGTGCAGAATCTAAATCAATGGCTGCTTTGCAATTGTGGTTAGCCTAAAGATGCCATCCTCTTGTTTCTTAATGAGTAGTTTTCTTGTGGTGGGCAGAAATACAGAATCCCTTAATACATTTGGATCCCCCTTCAGTAAATTAAGACATGAAACTAACTGTTCGTGACAAGTTTCTGGGTAGGTGAGAAGCTGGTGACATTTTCTCTGCCTGTTAACTATGTGAAATGTCTTATCTTAAATTTTGCCTAAGTGTTTATTGGTATCTGGAGACTACTGTTTATGGTGAGCTTTCCAGAGAGCAGCATTGATACCTCCCTGGTGTTGAAGGCTCATAAGTAATCAATTCAGTCATGAATTATCTGTTGTTCACATGGGGCTCATTAGTGTGAAAGAATTGAAGTTGTACAGTAGAGACGCAACACACTTCTTGCCTTTCTGCTTCAAAGGTAGGATATTTTGGGTTTTTCACCTGCTCATCGGATGACTTGGAAACAAATAGCCATTTATCCTTTGTCTGGCTCTTGCTCTCTCTCTCCCTGCTCTACAGCAAAAATGTAATTTGATTTCTTGCTTTGAGACCTAGAAAAGCCATTTCCAAGTGAAGGAAAATGCTCAAACAGTGTTTTACCATTACTAGGTGCATCACTATTTTTCTAATAGCTGTAATCAGCTCTTGTACTGCTAAAGAAATTGTACACAAAATGTGTGAGATAATACATGACATATTTAAATACTGTCTTGTGTCAGGGCCTATCGACCTGCCTGCACCCTGAGAGACCAGCATTGGAAGAAAGGATTAGACTAAGGAGTTTTCAATTATGATTGCTTATATAATTTTTCAGTCCCTATCTCTAGCTGTATTGGAAAAGGTAAAGCTGGAGTGTCAAATCAGACCTTTACAGATGCTGTATTAAATGGAATTATTTTCATCAAACCTTATGAATGTCAATGCATTTCAATGTGCAAGTATGCAAAATACAGGAAAGGAACTGATGGCCATCAGGAAATACACAGCTCCCTGCAGGTCGTGGGCTTTTCTGAATGCAGGACAAGATCATCCCTTCCTTCCCTGACTTTTATACCTGGCTAACTCTGGGGTTCATTGCAAGCACCTTGCTGCAGTTACAGCAACAGCAAAAGCTTTTCCCTAGACTGCCCAAAGGGCTGCAGGGAGGGCTGTGCAGATATAATAAGGAAGAGAAGAATAACTTACTCATTTTGGCCAATGAACTTAGCTGTTATGTGGTCTCTGCTCCATTAGGCAATTAAAATGATAGATTTAAGCATTTGATGCAAACTCTCACTTACAAATAACATACATATGGGCTGTTTTTTTCCAAATGGAGTAGTAATAGACGCTGAAGCAGAGGTCAGTTCTATTGGTCCTGCTCCCAGGTCCTACTCCTGCCCCGAACTATTCACCCTGAAAGCTGCTTTACTTTATTTTCTGTCTGAGATATATGCCTAAGTCTTCTCCTTCACCGGCCTGACTTCCTGATACTGCTCTCTCACTGCAAAAATGCTGCCTTTACCTAAGGCATTTTTCACCTGCCTGTGCATGATCTGTGTTTTCGTGGCGATTCCTTGGTTTGGTTATTGGACCCCACAAGAAGATTCAGATGGGATGAAGACTTGCTCTCACAAAACAAGATCTCAGCTATAACAGGCACAGGTCTCATTTAGAGTCATACTTGCCTAAAAGTGGTAAGGATTGCTCATTTGTGTAGGAGGTGAATTTGAGCTACCCACCTGCCTACACTGACAAAAATTTAGTTTTTCAGACATATTGTCCCTCTCTTTCTTATTCCATCCTCTCCCCTTTGCACTTAACACATTTGCAGTCATCCTTCTTTACGTCCTTTCTCCAAAGACAACTTCTCCTGCACACCCGCTAGCCTTAAGCAACCACAGGCTCTGGAAGTACAGGTCCAGCCTGCACATCTTCCTCTTGGCCACATACGCTCAAACCATGCTCCCCACCTGCCTCCTGTTACCCCAGTCTTTCCACCCTTCACACCTTCTCCTGCACCCCATCTCTGCTGGGCAGCTTACTTGCTTTATATCTTGCTCATTTTTGTTTCAAACCTCTCTGTAAACAGACTTCCCCATTGCAGGGTGTGGCATCGCAGGCTGAATATATTTTCACCTTCCATGAAACCATACTGAAAGCTCTATCCCTTTCCTCTCCAAATCAGTCACCAACCAAGTCCCAGCTGTATATCCTTCACAAACACAGCACCAGCACTCCTCCTCCGCCCCCGGAGAGGCAGACTGCCGAGACCAGAAATAATAACACGAGGAAAGTAGGTCATCTGCTGTCTGAGAATATGGAATACAAAACTCAGCCACCCAGTGCTGCATGAGCACAAAGAAGTTAAATCAACTATCAAATTGAACTGATACAGAGCAGTGGTTTCCCTGAATTTTGATACAGAAGGCTTTTCTCCGCAGTTGGCTGGCAGTGCTGCTGCTGGCAGTGCTGGCAGGGCTGAGCTGCCCTTGGCTCTGCCTGCTGCCAGCAGCTCCAGTGGCTCCTTCTGTGCTCTGCTGACTGGACACAGCAGCAAGCACTGTATCACTGATCTGGATCTGAAGGCACACAATTATACTGCATCTTGATGTTTTTCAGCGTTGCCGAGAGTTTTATTCAAAAATACTCTTTGCTGCTCTTTGCCTCTTAATTTTGCTATGAACCATTCTGTAGTGTAACATTTTATACGTGGCCAGAAGCCACTGAATTTTCCTACACAGAAACAGGGACAGGAAAGGGGAGGGAACATACTATACACACAAATTGCAGTCCTTCTGTTCCAGCACCATCTCTCCTGGGTTGATACACCTCTAAGAAATGAGAAAAACCATGAAATAGTCAGAAATGGAATAATCTGTTCACTAAGAAGGAATCTTTCTAGCTGCCATAACTTGGCAGGGACTTATGCCCTTAAGCTTGAAGCTTTATTGAGGTGCATGTGCAAAGAGCTGGAAAAATTGTGTTGCCTTTGACAAGGCTACAATTTTACAATCAGGCAGAGAGAGTGCAATGTCATCATGTCTGGTCAAAGAGTCCCACTGATATTGAAAGAGATTATTATTAGTGAATCTATAAGCACTTCACTGTTAGCCTGCTGCAAACCTGCAGCATTTAATGGACTTTGGAGATGGATTTCCACGCTGTTTGATCAGTCTGCCTTTTTTAGCATGTTGCTCTCTACCAGCTCTCCTTTCTGCCTGCTGCCCTTCTCCAAGCAGAGCAGCTTCATTTCCCCACACCTCATCTTTGTGCCTCACTCATGCTCTGCAACCTTTTTCCTTTACATTGACCCCTGTGTTTTTTTCTAGTTTGTACCAGACCCATCTCATTTTTTTGAAATGCACCCTTTTTCCCTTTCATTGAGGTAAACTCTGAGGAATAAAGGAACATCTGATGTGATGGTGCAGTGTTGTAACAGCTGAGGAGACGTGAACAGTGTAAATTATCAGACATGAAAGAGGAAGAGAAGCCATTGGCCTTATTTTCTTGCTTTCATCAAGATTGCACAGTGTCTTTGACTTTGTATTTTTCTTGGGAATTGTGTAGAGAAATGTTAGCAGCATGAGTGAAGTCACAGTTCTGTACAAACCAAGAGCTACTGGAAGTAAAATTAATGTTTCTTGCATCAAATATTTCACTGGAAGGTCGTTAATTCACAATTCTTAATTTTTTATTTTAATCCTAAAGAAATGTAAGCACAAGGCATACTCTAAGTAGAAACCGTCATGATGCAGGAATAATACAATTCCCTGTGTCTTCAGAGATGGTCAATATGTTGTTCATTGCAGGTTGCCATAGAGATACAGTATTATTTTCTTAGCTGAGTGATGTGCACTGAATTCTAATACTTTTACAGAAGTGGCATAAGTTAATAAAATTCTTTATGGTTCAAAAAAAGCTCTTCTTTCTCATCCTTCAAATAACATTTAAAATCAAGGGTTTGTCTAATGCCCAGTTTCCTTCAGTTTGACTGAAGTGTGGTGACAGAATAACGTAATTATGTTTATGCAACTGTGTTTAAATGTTCTGACACACATTTTGATTTTACTTGTGAGGAATGATGTTTCACAAGGGTGCAGTGGATTCACTATAATGGGAGCAAGGGGAAAGGAGGAATGGAAGTAACAGAGAAAACAAACCAATAGCTTCCCAGAACAAAAGTGCTTCCAGTTCCTTCCACATGGCCTAAGACTACATATGACCAACCACTTTCCAAAAGTTTGTGAACAGCATTCAGTTATCTGTATGAGTCTCAGCACTCCTCATTATAGAATCATAGAATCATAGAACAGTTTGGGTTGGAAGGGGCCTGAAAGATAATTTATTTCCAACCCATCTGCCATGGGCAGGCACACCTTCCCCTGGACCGGGTTGCTCAGAGTCCCATCCAGCCTGGCCTTAAACATTTCCAGGGATGGGGCATCCACAGTCTGTTCCAGTGGCTCACCACCTTCAGAGTATAGAATTTCTTCCTAACATGTAATCTAAACCTGCCCTCTCAGTTTAAAACCATTACCCCTTTGCCTGTCACTATCTGCCATAGAAAAAGTCCCTTCTAATGCCCCTTTTGGCATTGGAAGGCAGCAGTAAGGTCTCCCTCTTTTCCAGGCTGAACAACTGCAGCTCTTTCAGCCTGTGTTCATAGGAGAGGTGCTTCAGCCCTCTGATCATCTTCCTGGCCCTCCTCTGGACACTCTCTAACAGGTCCACACCTTTCTTGTGTTGAGGACTCCAGATCTGGATGCAGTACTCCAGATGGGATCAGTCTCATGAGGGCAGAGTACAGGGGGAGAACCACCTCCCTTGACCTGCTGACCATTCCTTGTTTGTTGTAGCCCAGGATGCAGCTGACCTTCTGGGATGCAAGTGCACATTGCTGGCTCATGTCCAGCTTTTCATCCATGAGAACCCTCGTCCTTCTCCACAGGGTTGCTCTCAGTGGCTTCTTTTTCCGCTCCGTACTCATGTAGCATATTGCGTTTGGACTTGCTGAACTTTGTGAGATTCTCATGGGTTCACTTCTCAAGTTTGTCCAGGTTGCCCTGAATGGCATCCCTTACTTCTGTCATGTCAGCTGCACTGCTCAACTTGATGTCATCTGCAAACATGCTTGAAGATGCACTCAGTTTCACTGTCTGAAGATATTGAACTGTCTGAAGATATTGATATTGGCTGATGAAGATATTGAAGAGCACTGGTCCCAAGACAGAGACCTGAGGAACAGGCCTCCACCTAGACATAAAGTCATTGACCACAACTCTCTGGCTGCATCCATCCGTCCAATTCCTTATCCACTGAATAGTCTATCAACCAAATTCTTGTCTATCCACTTTGAAAATAAAGGTGTCATGTGGGACCGTATTGAAGCCATTACTGAAGTCTAGATAGATGCCAGTCTTCCCTTGTTGGCTGTTGCCATCACTCCATCACAGAAGGCCACCAGATTGGTCAGGCATGATTTGCCCCTAGTAAAGCCATGCTGGCTGCCTCAGTTTACCTCATAGTCTTTTATATGCCTTAGCATATTTTCTAGGAGGATCTGGTCCATGATCTTTGCAGGTACAGTGGTGAGGTTCACCACTCTGTAGTCTCCCAGATCTTCCTTACTCCCCTTTTTAAAAACAGGAGCAAGGTTTCCCTTTTTTTTCCCCAGTCACCGGGGGCTTTGCCTGAATTCCATGATTTTTCAAAGATGATGGAAAGAGGCTTGGCACCAATATCAGCCAGTTCCCTCAGGACCCTGGGATGCATGTCATCAGGTCCCATAGACTTGTGGCTATTCAACTTCATCAAGTAGCCCCAAATCTGCTCTTCGCTTACACTGGAAGGGATCATTAGATGTTTTGAGTGCCGGCTTTGAAACTGTTTCGAGAAATTACGAGTTAGTGTAAATAAAATCTGCTGCTGCTGGAGTGGAGGGTCCAGGAGCAGGCATAGCATTGTGGCTGGGACCCCCTGGTGGCACATACAATATGGCAGCCAGCAGGGATGAGGCCAAGACACAAAACTCCACTGTGACTGAAGATGTCAAACCCTGTACCCTTACCTCAGTAAATAAGGAAGGCAGGAAAGGCTTTTGGTTTGTCAGAGCCAGAGCTGTGGTTTAGATACATTTCTGGTAACTAATGTGAGCTCAGGCTGCTGCAGGCAACTCTCTGCCTGGTTTTGTTTTGTTGGTGGGGAAGATAAGTTTTGTTTGCTGAAATGAAGCAAACTGGCTGAACATTAAGAGACTACAGGTAGCTGTTGCTGAACTTATGACTTCCCCATCTGCTCAGCGCTCCTGGAGAAGTTGCTCATGAAAGTTCTCTGGACCATTTTGCACCACAGCCACGATGGTTACCTGTGTCTGCAGCTGCCTGGGGCAGCAGACCTTGAGTTAAACAGTATTAAATACTGATATTTAATTTGCCAAGAGTAATTCAAAGAGGAATCAAATGAATTTTTAGATAACATCAAAGTGACTGCCAGAGCTGGAAATGCCAAAACATTTCTTGGCAAGAAAAATCTGTACATCACCAAGAAACATTTTGCTCATAAAATCATCAGTTAGAGGTTGTTGGTCCATTTCCTGTGTTCTGCAGGGGTGGAAGATGCTGCAGGGAAAGGCATGCCAGGGCTGCTGCAGGGTAGGGAGCACACACACACCTGGCCAGTATCCTCACTCCATCCTACACGCCCTGGGGACAGAGGGGACAGATGAGTGTGGCGAGGAGGTAGTTTCCAGAGAGGGATGTGCCAGCACAGGAGTAAGCTGAATACTCCCTTTGGATCCTGTGAAGTGGAGGGTTGCTGGCATCTCCTAATGGCTAATGTTCCAGGGGAAGGCTAGTGCATGTTGGTGTTTATAAGGCAACTAAATGGCTCTGGCTGAGCCTTTCTTGAAAGATTGTCATGGCTGACCTCTTTGCTAAAAGGCAACATAAAGGAGGGAGACTTCAGAGGGAGATTCTTTGTTGAATTCTAGGTTTATCATTTTAAAATTGGCATGCCCTGGATAAGCTCTATCCACCCTCTAAATTCCAACTGTTAAATTTTCCAGAAGGTGTTTCCCAGAGCAATGTTTTCAAGTTTTACAAGTTTAGCCTTCAGCTGTTCCCTCCAGTTGCCAGCTTTCCGTGAGAAAGGCCTGTTTGTAGCTGCTGCCAGGTGCCAGGGGAGCAGCCTGCCCTCACTGCCAACACTGCCTTCCCTGTGGCTCTGAAACCAACTGTTCTTGATCCAGGGTAGGTGGCTCAAAGGACATGGTATCTATCACTGCTCCCTCCTCTGGGACTTGCACAAGTGGCCCCAGGGACCCCATGTGAGTGCCCTCACCCCATGTGTTGGCCAGCTCAGCAGCTCTCACCCCATGGTCTCCCACTGGCTCTGAGCTGCTGGGTGTGGGATGTGCTGCAGCAGGAAAGACAGTGCAGGACCCTGCACTCAGCAGCACCCTCACGGTGGGGACATCCCCTGGGCGCTCCTGAGGATCCTAGGATCCCTTATCATCCATCTTCTGGTCTTCTGGGGAATACTGCTCTGTGACCCTGTTCACATGAGTGTTTGATGTGCCATACCACCGTGCCTGACCTTCCCTCCCTTACCATGTGTCCAGGACAATGGTGCCTTGAGCCCTGGGTGCCTGGCTAGTTGGGGGAACTATGGAGGATGCAGCTGAGGGGGGGAGGATGCAGGGGACTGCAGTTGGATGGAGGTTCTGCATTGGAGATACAGATTTACCCCAAGTTAGGAAAGAATGTACTCTTCCTCTGGCCATTTTCAAAACAGCTCACAGACAGAGATTGCTTCAGCAGAGCACTGCCTCTTTTGTTAGCAGCAGGTGTATCAGGAGCCTTAACATGTGAGAGGCAAACAGCCAGAATACAAAGGTGAAGAACCCTGCTGAGGGCTATGCTGTTGTATTGCATGATGGTGAGCAGGCTTAGGGGTGCACTACCAAGCCAGCCTAACAAAGAGCTTGCAGCCCTTTCAGCCCTGCAGGGAAGCAGCACCTCCATGTGCTGGTAACATCAGGGCAGGTGTCTGATCTGGAGTCCAGAGCCTATCCCTTGAAGGCTCTCTGAAACTCATGCTCTGCGCAGTTTTTACTGTAATTAGAGTAAGATAGAAAAGTTAGATACGACTCAGTGTGGCAGATATGGAATTTCCTATATGTGGTTAATAAATGCCTCTGTCATGGAGTACGACGCTCTGCATGCTTTGGGAAGACTGGGAGTGTCCCACATCAGACTGTGCCACAACTGGCTGTTGCTACAGGCCATGGGCTTTAAGTGCTTTGCCTTGCTCTTACACATCTCTGCAAAGCCACCTGTGCCATGTGTGCCAGGCAGCAAGCGAAGGTGACTATCACAGTGTTCAGTGGCATTTGTGTGAGACTAGACATTATCCATGACAGGCTTTCCTTCTTCCAGGATAAAACAGTGCAGAGTGCTAAGATCTCACTTCCTCTGAAACTGAGATATGTTAACAATATTTCAGGATAGTTTTTTATATGAATAAGTGATTTAAATTTGGTAACTATTTGATTTAATACTGAATGACTGATGACATCAGAACTGGACCACACTAGCTGCTGTACAACTGCCTGGGTAAGAGCCAGGTCATTCGCTGCAGGTTAAAGACAGTCGGTCCAAAAAGAGGAGAAAGTAAGTGTGTTTTATTCAAGGTCACACAAATGTTTTGGATATCATACCTCCTTCTCCTGTGTGCCAGCCTAGTGCTCTCTTTCCCGAGCCAAAGTTTCTTTCAATAGATGAGCAGACACAGTCTGTGCCCTTACCTGACGTTTGGAATGTGCATATGATGTAAAGAAAATCTCTAGTCCTATCTGCAATAGTATATCAGTGGAGAAGCTGGGGCTGGTTTTAGTATCTAAGTGTTCTTGTCACTGTACTAGAATTGCTGACATTTGTTTAAGTGTTTACATGCTGACTTACAATTCTCCTGGTATTTATTGCCAGGATCCTAAATGATTAAAAGATGGGGCTTAATCTAGAGACTAGACTGTAAGTGTAGATGCGATGGTAGGCTTCCTGTTTCTTTAAAAAGCCTTAATTTGTAACAACTCATTTGACTTCCCTTAACAGATAATACCAGCCCACTACTTTTTACATAGGGAGTGAAATACTGGCAATGCCTGGACACCAGTATTACTTCCTATAGGGTTGCAGAATTTGTTTACATTATCTTTTGTGAAACCATATGCTAGGACGATTCTTGAACTTTTTTTGGTAGTATTCTAACTCAAAAGCATGGGGCTTCACAAATATGAAACCCCAAGGTGATAGTTAGTGTGTCTTTGCTACAGGGAGTTAAATTCAATTGTTCTCCAAAGGTTTATTAAAATTGAAGTATTTTAGGAATGCAAACTCAGGCTTACAAGCCCCGCATGATCTAGCTATGTGTTTTTCTCCTTTGCATAAGTCAGAGCTGTACTTCCCCCCCCCCCGGTGCATCTGAAACATCCAGCAACAGATAGGTAAGCACAAGGCATGCTGTTTCTGAGGAGCTTTAATATGGAAAGAGGTCCCTGGTGAAGGGCAGCCCACGGGTAGGACACCCCCATTCACTCTTGGACACATAATCCCCATGGACCAATTTGATTTTATTTTTCAAATGAGCCTTGCTTTGTCACTCTTCTTTTGCTCTACTGAGTACCCTCACTTCTCACTCACACTGAAAGCCCTGGGCAGGTTACAACCTGGGATCTGTGCCAGGCACAGGGACCCACAGCTTGCCCCTGGCTGCTGTGCAGTGGGGCTAATGAAGCCCAGCAAGGTCTGTGCTGCTGGGAGCTTTCTGCAGGCTTCAGGGATCACTGACAGAAGCTTAGCTCTGACTTTTTTAAGCTGACTTAGCAGCATTTGCTTCACTTTCCAGAGCACGTCAATAAAATCAGTCAGGCCTTGTATCTGACCCAAATCTCTGTGACTGCTCCAGAACTGGTACCTGCTTGCATCAAACGAGGGCTTGCACTGCTGCATCCAGTGGAAAGGTCTCAGATCAGCTGAGAAGCCCAAGCACTTGGCACTTTGGGTGCCTGTAGATAAGATACAGAAAGCTTAAAACCTGGCATGGCTGAAACTTGGCACCTCAGCCGCAGAGAGAGACCTGACTTCCTGCTCTCCCAGTCTGTGTCCCCCTCTGCAAACGCTTTCCTGCGACATCCTCAGGTTGCACATCTGACGATGTCCATTCTGGCCCAGGGGTGCCCACACTGGGGAGGTGGGCACCTCTCCCACCTGAGGTTTCATAGCTGCTAGGCAGGTGTGACCTGAGCTGTGGTTAAGCCCACTGGGGAAATCCAGATAAGCTTAAACACATCTGTCTTTTGCCAATGGATTCAATGGGTAGAACAACAACCCAGGGAACAGAAAACCTGGGTTTTACATTCAAAAGTCTTAATGAGACAAAAAGCCTTGCCAGTAGGTGAGCAGGATAAGATCTCTGTAATTGCATTCCTCCTTGTAGATCCAGCCACACATACACTGCAAAGCAAGACTAACTTTCCCCAGTCCTAGGGCAAAACTGACAAGTTCACGTCAGTAATCTGGGTGGCTGTTTCTAAACACAACTAAACTCTGGGTTGGCCTGTAGGTTTGCATCCCAAACCACAGAGCAACAGAGCTGAGACTATTGTGGGGTCTTAAAATTGCCTAACACTTTCCACTAAAGCATCATAGTTTCTCTTTCTTTTAACTTTGCCCATTTTCAATTGTTCAGGCCAAAATTTTGCATACCAGGTGTTTGCCTCAGGCTTAGAAAATCTGGAAAATTTCAGCCAAAAGGATGTGTTCCTTTTGTGCAGGGATGAAGTAGTGGGAGCATTCAGGTAAGATGCCCATCCAAGAAACCCTGGAAGGGTTTTCTCTGTGTGGTTCCTAGATCCTGGTTCTAGGATCCAGGTCTCTATCTCTGCCATCCCGCTATGTGTCAGGGAGTAGCTTTCTGCCTTCCCCAGTACAAGGGCTCAAATGAGAACCAGTCTGTGCACACACTCTGATTTCAGTAGCTGAAATAGCTGAGATTTCCCAAGTGTGGTGGAAACCTGCCTAATTCTGAGGCTGGACAGTGATTGAATATGTGCTGTCCTGGGCACCCCCAGTACCCTGAAACAAAGGAGAAGAAGCTGCTTTTCCCTTCCTGGACATGATGCAGTGCCAGAAGGAAAGCACTGATCTTGGAGGAGGTGCAGGAGATGGCAAGCAGTGGGTCAGACCAGCACACTGATTTTTCTTTGAGGACAGCCAGAAAAAACACTACTGTTCCTTGTCCTGTCCTTTGCATCTGGAGCAGAATGGGCTGTACCCTTCAAAGGAGAAATCAGAAAGTGCAGACAGTGCAACTCGAGTTGCTACTGCCCAGTTGTGCCCCACCAGCCGTATCCAGCCCATGTCCTGCTTGACTCTTCACTCCAGTCACTGCCCTCCCACTTCCCTGTATGCTGGAGAAGGTGGATAACTGCTTCCAGGTGGCAGCAAGGTGACAGCTTTAAGCCTTCAGATGCCAGAGAGCAGAACAGGTAGCACGCAGCCACACACACCTCCTTCCATGCTGTGACCAGTTGATCTGCCCCTTGCCCATGCACCCCATTTGCAGTAACCCTGCTCAGCGTGGGCAATTACCCAGAGCAGTGCTGGGGATGTGGGAGAGAGTTATTTCCTAATATAGATTAAAAATATAATTATCAAGTCAAATGGACAGTCTGCCAGCATGGCAATAAGCTTTGTCTTGTTCTTTCTATTTTTCTTTCTTGTTTCCCCATGACTATATCTTGGCTGGCAGGGCACGTCTCCAGGATGAAGGACCACTGCCTCCCTAAGATCTTGCTTTATGGTGAACTTGCCACTGGCTGCCACAAGAGAGGAGCCCCGAAGAGAAGATACAAGGACTCCCTGAAACAACATCTCAGCCTTGGCCATATTGATCAACATAACTGGTCTACTCTGGCCTCCAGTCGGGAGGCCTGGAGACACACCATCTATAACGCTGCTGTTTCCTTTGAGAACACACGCAGGATCACTCTCGAGGAGAAAAGACAATGCAGAAAGAATCGTGCCTTGCAGAATATACCACCTAAGGAGTCTTTCTGCTGTGCCTTTTGCAACTGGATGTGTCTATCTCATACTGGCCCTTTTAGCCACCAATGCACTTGCAACAAACGTGAGTAGAGCCCTTCCCAAATCTTCGTTCGCGAAGCCTAGCCATGATGATGATGACCTTGGCTGAAATCCTGCATGGTGGGTTTTGGAAAACTCCAGTACTGCATCCAGCCAGAAACAGATGCAGATATGACTGTGGCAGTTATGTGCTGTCATCAAGGGTTCCACCCAAATGCCCTCCACCAGAAAGTGGCAAAGATGCAGATTGCATAAGAGGATACTGAGAAGATGCAGCACCAATGAAAAACTGATGTCTTATTCTCTGTGTAGACACATGCACCCCTGAATGTGCTTCTGATTCCTTCTACTTTATGTAAGCGTGCTGAGTGCTGTGTCAAACCCAGCTGGGGAAAAAACAGGAGGGATCACTGGAGTGCCCAAGGGCTTGTTCTCAAGGCTGTATGTGCTCTTGCCTTCTCTGTATCTTTTTGATCTCTTGTCAGCTTCTTAGGCTGTGCTGTTGGTCCAACCTTGCTCATTCACGCTTTCATAGTTTATCCAATTACTGCATTACTGGCAGTGAGGAAGTGCAATAGCCTCTTTTCTACCCACTGCTAAGAGATAATGCCAGGGAAAAGTGTGTGAGTGAGTGTGTGTGTGTGTGTGTGTGTGTGTGTGAATGTAGATTGCTCAGAACATTCTCTAGAGCTATATGGTAAATTAAAGAATATGTTGAGTAGGTAAGAGTGGGTAGGAAGGGTTTCTTGCTAGAAAGACTATATTTAGGGAAAGTAAGTTGCATTAATAAAAACACATTAATATTTTTTTGTTGGTTTTTTTGACTGAGTTCCTTACACTTTCTAACTTGTTTCTACTCCTGCAGAATGACTCTCCAACCCAGAAAACTTTCCTGATCAACTAATTTTTTTCACAGAATCACAGAATATGTCGAGCTGGAAGGGACCCTCAAGGATCATTGAGTCCAACTCTTATCCCTGCACAGGACCATCCCCAAGAGTCACACCATGTGCCTAGAGTATCATCCAAACACTTCTTGAATGCCATCAGGCTTGATGCTGTGACCACTTCCCTCGGGAACCTGTTCCACTGCCCAACCACCCTCTGGGTAAAGAACCTTTTTCTAATATCCAACTTAAACCTCCTATGACACAACTTCAGGCCATTCCCTCAGGTCCTGTCACTGGTCACCACAGAGAAGAGATCAGTGCCTGCCCCTGCTCTTCCTCTCATTAGGAAGTTGTAACTGCAGTGAGGTCTCCCCTCAGCCTCCTCTTCTCCAGGCTGAACAGGCCAAGTGACCTCAGCTGCTCCTCATACAGCTTCCCCTCAAGGCCCTTCCCCATATCTGTTGCCCTTCTTTGGATACTCTCTGATGGCTTTATATCCTTCCTACATTGTGGTGCCAAAACTGCACTCAATATTCAAGGTGAGGCTGCACCAGTGCAGAGCAGAGCAGGACAATCCCCTCCCTCAACCGGCTGGTGATGCTTTACCTGATGCCCCCCAGGACACGGTTGGCCCTCCTGGCTGCCAGGGCACTGCTGACTCATATTCAACTTGCCATCAACCAGGACTCCCTGTTCACTTTTCGTGGTACTGCTTTTCAGCACCTCATCCCCCAGTCTGTCTGTATATCCGGGGTTGCCCCATGCCAGGTGCAGAATCCGGCACTTTCCCTCGTGGAACTTCATGTGGTTGGTGATTGCCCGGTCCTTTAATTTGTCTAGGTCTCTCTGCAGGCCCTCCCTGCCTTTGAGGGAGTCAACATCTCCTGTGAGTTTTGTATCATCTGCAAACTAGCTCCGCATCTCTTCCAGTCCTGCATCCAAGTCTTTTATGAAGATGTTGAAGAGAACAGGGCAGAGAGATCCTGGAGAATTCCTGGTACAATCCTGTCATTTTTCCTAGTGCTGACCACACTTCAGAGCTGAGGCATTATCCCTCATGTCCCACTGTAACACTCAGCTGCCTCAGCACTCCCTCCCATTTGCTCTTTACATCACTACAATCCTCAATTTTAGGTCCAAAAGGTATTAGGGAATGGTAAAAAATAAAGAAGCTCACTGATTTCTTGACTGCACTTTGATAGTGGTGCTGAACACCAGAGTTGAAATCACTTTACAAACACAATTTCTCTGCTATGTATTGGCCATTGCTGCTGGTGGGCCAGTGAGTGTCACACTGCACTGACTCTGAAACTTAGGCCATTGTAGCGACCTTTGCTTTGAATCAGTTTCTAAATTGTTTCACTTTTAGGTCTCAGGGCTCTGTTCTCACCTGGGCTGTGCTATTAACAGTGGCTGCTTGGGGCTGGAGATGGTTTTGGTCACCACTACATTCACATAATGACAAAGAGAGCTGAGGAGGTGCAAAGTAACAAACCCTGGGGCTGCATCTCCTTCCCTGGGGCTTTCTCCTGTCCTGCTATCTCTGCCTTTCTCTTCTCCAGCACCACTCATCTGGTCAAACCCTGCAGCTGAGGCGCCCTTGTGCTTCTCCAGTGCCATCTCCAGAGGTAAATCTGCATCCCCTCTGTGTTCTGCCACTGCAGAAACTACAGCTCCTTTGAAACTGTCCACAGAGACATACTCCTTCTGTGCCCACCGCTACACCACCTTACTGGGATTGATGAAATACATCTCCTCGAGCACATTTTTCTCAGGGTTAGGATTTTTTATGTTAGTAGCTGATGACTGGAAGAGTTAACATGCACATCTGGGGCTCTGTTGCCTTCTCGGCTCAGATCACAGGCTCCTTATGCTGCTCTCTTTTGACCTCAGAGACATTTTACCAGCCTCGCAGCTTGGGAAGTTTGACACTGCGCTGACCAAAGTTGTAGGGCCAGGGAACTGGAATAGGTACTTGGTGTTTTCTCCTACCCATTTGATTGTAAGTCTTCCTGGAAACACATTAAAGACAAAGGTCAACTAGGTGAGATGTCCAGATCTTTCAAATGTGTAAGAGTCAAATCCTGGCAGGATTTTCCAGTGATTCTTTTTAAGATCTCTTACTGAGCACACCCTTGCGCTTGTGTTTTTGGAGGGAGCACCCTTGGGGTGACTGAGGGACAAAGTGAGGAGATGGAACATTTTCTTGTTTGCAGTATAGAGGTAGTGTAACCTGTGGTGTGATGTGAACAGGCAAAGGGGAAGATGACCTTTTGGTTTTGTTTTTCTTCCAGCTGCCTGCAGTGACTATTTTTCATTTCCATCTTACAGTGTGCTCACTTCCATCTTACGGTCTGCTCACTTCTATCTGAAAAGAAAAACATATAACTGAAGAGTTGACTGCTAGCTAGGTGAAGTCTTTATGCCTGTCACTTCAAAAGAAATAACTCATCTTAAAAAACTAAACCTGAAATGCTCTGTGACAAATTATATTGCTGAAAAAAACATATATTGTTATAGGAAACATTTTTTATAACAGGGAGTTAAAAATAATTTTTATTAAAATTATTTTATTAAAAATAATTTAGATGATGGCCTGATTTGTGGGTGACGGTGAGAATTTGCAGCTGTGTGAATTAAACACCACGGGCCAAAAATTATACTCGCCAAAAACCTAATCTGAAGAAATGATATATATAAGGAGGCCAGAATAAGGCTGGGATGAAAACCAGATTTCAAGTCTGATGACATTTTTAGGCTTCTGTCTTTTTCAGTAGAGAAGAGAACAATGAGTGCAGTAACAACTGGTAGCTCTCTCCTGGAAGTTTTAAAGTACTGTTGAGCTCTGAAGCTCTTAAATGAGATTTATTGCATCTACCAGAGTAAGGTACAGTGGATCCTCTGGATCCTCTGCTAAGGCTTTACATGTCTGTGGTTTTCAGTAGAATATTTCTTCAGTTACACGGTCATCAAATTGTTAACAGAGACAAAATGATACCCAGTCAGAAGCAAACACAAACTGTCTTAGCTATTGTTGAAAGAATTGTTTGAAAACATGTAATTTATCAGTTAAGGACTATTTTCTTTTGGGTGATTTAGCATGCACAGCATGGTTCCTGATTCAGCAGAAAGATCAGTATCAGGATGTCGTTTTGGAAAATAGATCAGGTGAAAGCAGCAGGCTTCACTTTTAAGTAGAAATTGCAAATATGTGGTACAGGTTATGTGACCAAGTACTGGACACTGCTGTAAAAATAAGGAATTCGGGCTAAAGTTGTGTCTTGTCAGAGCTTTGGGATACATTGAAAGAATAATGTTGTTGTTCAAGACTTGTAAAATACTTATCAGAAAAATGTTGAGAGGGCCTTCTTAAACTCTCATAATTTCCGACACTGAATCTGTAAATTACAGGGGTGAAATTGCCTTCCATCTGATGAGCTTCATTTGATCTAAAAATAACCTGTCTAGGGCCTCAGGCACCCATCACCATGCTGCTGCATCTCCTGTTGTAGATAGATGCTGGAAGGGAAAGATACGTATCAGTGCTGGGGGGAGGAGACCCCTTTTCCCCTTATGAAGCAGACACCACCAACCTGTGGCTCTGCCCTTCTGCCCTCCACCAGGTTTAGGTTGCAACAGCAGCTGGTGTCAGAAGGCATTTTTCGTGGTATTGCAAGATCCCAGCTGCGTGTCATGAACAGTCACCTCCCAAAAGAGTCCTAGGGTCAGAACAGAAATATAGAGAGTCTTCTGAAATGGTTTTCTGATGTGAACAGATAGGGCTGAGGGTGAGCCTTCTCACTGTAAGGCTCCCTGAGGATCCCCCATGGGAGTGCCTGGGGGCTAGCCAGGCTGTGCACTCAGCAGCAACAGGTCCCACAGACATCACTCTGTCCTCTTCTTGGCCACTGGGAATAGGAACAAGTGGAAGCTACCACAGGACATGAGAAATGTCCCTTCATGGGTGTCTGGAGTCAGAGTAAGGTCTCGCACTGCATTTCAGCTCCATGCCATTAGGAACCATGTGCATTTAACTTGCATCATTTTCCATTACTAATTTGTGAGAGAGACAGCTTCTGGGCAAGACTGGATTTAACCTTGTGCTGAAACCTTGTTCCATTGATTATTCTTTGCCATCTAGAAAATACCAGAGAGCTTCCTTAACGATTTCTTTGGTTATTCTATGTTTTGTGGCAGGTCATTGTTTCCAGCTTCAAACCAGGTCACAGGTCTGTGACCTCACAGCAGCTGGACCACAAGTCCTGTACTTTTTTCCTGTAGGTAAAATACCTGTATTGATTTCCACTATATACCTTGTTCTGACAAGGAGATTTCCATGGCCATTGAGCTGTCCTGTGGATGGCTTTTTTTTAGCACATCTGATTTTCTTCTCATAGCACTGTTGAAGTTGTTGATGATGGAAGTTGCTTTAAAGCAATTTGCAAAGAACACCAGCCCAGCCATGAGTCAGCATGTGGGTGCCAGGGCATTTATTTCTGATGCAGTCCTGCTGTGTGAGACTGGTGCTTGGGACTGTATTTTCTAACACCTGTGAATGTTGTTTTCCTTGACATCTTCAGTAAGTGAACTGGAACACTCTCAGACTTAGGAAGAGGA
This sequence comes from Manacus vitellinus, assembly GCF_001715985.3. Classification (NCBI taxonomy): domain Eukaryota; kingdom Metazoa; phylum Chordata; class Aves; order Passeriformes; family Pipridae; genus Manacus; species Manacus vitellinus. The sequence goes on from NW_021939396.1 coordinate 19,812,222, forward strand.
AATCTGTATGAAGAATTTTCCTTCAGCACTGCTGCAAAAGGATCCTTCCCCCTTGTGTCAGTTTTACTCAAAGCTCTGGCATGAGAAAACTTTGCTATTGTTCCTTAGATGGCAGCTGCTAATGCTGAAATAAAATAATAAAAACCAAAAGCTGTATTTGCTAATTTGGTGCATAGGAGTTATGACAGCAGCCCATTTTTGAGTGTGTGCCCTTAGCTGAATGGCACAGTACTGCACCAGTGCTCTTTCCTCTGTTTCATCCCTGTGAAGTCCTCGAAGGTTTTTTCTTCAACCTTTTTGTAAATTAAGATGCCAATAATTTTTTTACTCTAGTCAAGTGTGCCCTTTTTACTTCTGCCAGTATTTCTGTTGAGACACACAAGCTGGTAGATTTGCTTCATGTATTTGTGCTCTGCATTCCATCCCTGATAGCTGCTTGACAGTTGCCTGTGTATGGGAGTTCAGTCCCTGTGCTCTCTACTAAATATTAGGCACATCTAAACAATTGCTTTTGGAACCAGGATGTTTACCTGTTGAGAGGTTTACATCAGTGTTCATAATTATGGTGTGCTAAGTGCTCATTTTCAATAAAATTTTTTAATATCACAGTTTTGATTGTTTAAGATGCAATGCTTGGAACAGAAAACCAGATTTTTTTAAAATATATTTGGATTTCCCCAGTTTATTAAATACATTTATTGCAGTTGATGTCATTGAGTCATCTTTGCTTTAAGCCTTGCTTTTTAAAAAGAGCAAACACATCAAGCATTAACTAAACATGAAATCCTTTGTCCCAAAGAGGGATCATCACTGATAAAAATTAAATAGAACCAAAGCTCTACAACAAAAGTGTTCAACACCATAATTGTCATTATTGCCGCATAATACTTTCTTTTGGCTTAGGACTCTATTAATGCAGACTAGGCTGGGGCCAGTGGCATTTCTGTGCCTGACCCTCCTGGCAGAGCCAAATTTGTGTCTCGTCGCTGAGTCACCTGCTCCGCAGCGGCTCTGAAGAAGTAGGTCTACAGGGTCTATTTGCACTTTGAATTAGAAAGCCACAGCCTGCTCTGCCTTGTGTGAACACCCATAGCAGGAGCAGGCTCCTGTGTGATCCACCAGCATGCAGATCCCACTGAACAGTGAGTCTATAGGCTGGCTTCACATGAACGTTATTTAACCAATTTATTGTGTTTGCATGGATATGTAAGTCTTGACAGGAGAGATGTGAGATCCCTCATCACTTCTGTTTGACTTGTTGCCGTAGCAAAGAGCTGCAGCAGTTATCTCCAAGCTGAGATGATTGACTAGAAGTGATTTTTCACCAGGTGACATTTGCAATAATTACATAGTGCTTTGCTTGCCTGGGAGGAAATAATCAGCACGACCTTCAAAAGGCTCTGCGGAAAGCAGCTCTTGTGAAAACAATTATTTGAACCTCCTACTACGGCGGCTCCCGGTACAGCGAGGAAATGAGGGGAGTGTACTGTGCATACAGGAGCTGCTGATGGCTGCTGGAAAGTCAAGAGCCAGGCGGGAGAAGTGGTAAACTCAAGGGAAATCAGATTGCCTTCTGAAATCCTGCATCTTTTCAACCTTTGCTTCTCCCTGAAAGGCTACAGGTGGTGGAAAAATCAAAGTGAGTGGCTGGGGGATCTGGTTTATTATAGAGGCTGGAGCAAGTCTGTGGATCTGATTCCTTGCTACAGCCTATAGAAGAAAGTTTGTTGAGTACCCACTTATCCCAGATTTACAGTAGAATGTGGGACAAGTAGTTACCTCACATGCTTTCTGCCCTGAGGACAGGACTTTCCCCATATTCCTCTCATGCTACGTCTCTGAAAAATGACTCATTGTACCATGGGGAAACTGAGGAGCTTTCGGGGGAGCTAGAGGTGGGTGATTAGTGTGTGGCCAGCTACAGGATGAAGCCCCAAGTGCGTCTCCTCTTCCCATGGCTGTGATGATGGTCCCAGCTGAAAACTGAGCCTGGGTTGTTTGTCAGGGTGCCATCCTTCCAGTTCACTTGGTTGGGATTTCAACAGGCATTGCCTGCCTAAACACCATGTAAAGAAAGAAAGGGTCCTAGGTGGCTTTTAAACCTCTCCATTTATCCTGACCACTGTCCCTATGCGTGCCATGAAAAGCATCCCAACACTGGGTGCCTGTCTCCTGTAACTCCAACCTATGGACAGAGATGTTGGTTGCAAGTGCTGTGTCTGAAGACACCTGCTTTAAACGGAGCAAAGCTGCAGCATGTGCCAGCCGAGGTTTCACTTTTCTGAACTCAGACCTCTTTTAAACAGAGTAATGCCAATTGAAAATAGCAACCTATGGCTAAGTGGTTTATTGAACCACCCAGCAGAAACAGCTAGCAATGAAGTTATTCAATATAAATAATTTTTCTGACATTCCCCCACCTACCTTCTTGCTGTCAAGCTGAGATCAGCTTGGACTATTTAAAATGGGTTTTTTTCTTTTCTTAAGTGAAAGTATGCTTATTATGTTTTAATTTAAAAAAAAAAAACCACAACAAAAAGCAAACAAAAAACCCCCACACCAAACCCCAGCAAGACCAAACAACAACAAAAATCTGAACAGACTTTAGATAAACAAATATATAAATAATCATTCTCAAACTGAAAGATGGGAAAATTGCTCATTTTGGGTAATCCTGAAAAGGAAGCCAGAAGTCCTCCATCCTGTTCCAGCCAGTAAAACATGCTGTCTCATCAGAGAAATCTAATTAGCTTTTTGTTTAAAAGGGGGGTGTTAGACATATGATATCAAGGCACCAGGGCAGCCTGCTGTTGTCCATGGCCCTCCTCACCTCCTGGGACCAGTCCCTGCCTCAGTCTCCTAGAAGAGGTGCCAGGAAGCAGCCCATGGTGGACCACTCGATGGAGAGGGGATGAGGTTTTGGCTTGTCAGCTGTTTGAAAGAAAGTAGAGGCCTGCCTTGGCCTCCCCTCAGTTTCACAAGTCCCGTAGAAATCCCTGGTGCTGGCTCAAGTCTGTGCGGTGCAGCAGGAGCTGCTGCTGGGTTACTGAGCCATGTCAGCACCTCATTTTGCCAGACCTGGCCATACCACCAAGTCACTCTGGCTAAGGGCAGCTGAGAGATGATGAGTTAGAGATTCGGCTTGAGGTTCTGCATTATTTCCAGAGCATCTATCCCTGGAGGCACTCTTCCCATTGGTACGGCTGCTGGCTGTCAGAGAGCCATTCCTCAGATGAGGGATTTTAGCCACATTTCTGGATTCACTTGTCTTCTCAGCAGCACTGGCTGCACAGTGCTGGAGGTCTCTCTGCTCAGCTCTTTGGAGAGCACTGGCTGTGTTTACTTATAGCTGCCTTGTGCAAAAGCTGGCTGCACTCCAGTGGGAGTCCCCGAGCTCAGCCCAGTATGTGCCCTCTCTGCTGGCTGGGAATTCCTCCCTTCCTTGGGATTGTGCAGACTTTCTTCCACCTTAGGCTCTGCTTCAGTGCACAGATCCTGAAGGCTGGAAGAGCTGCTTTTACCTACTCTGCAAATAATGCAGAGCCTGTGTTGGTGCCCCCTAATACCTAGCATGTCTGTTAGTAAAACTATTGCCTATTGTTTTCTGAGGAGCACACCCTTGTAAGGCAATGGATAAGGTCTCCGAGTGTGCCAATGCTTGGAATTAAACGCCCCACACCTTCTGAACTGGAGCCCAACCATCTGCTGTACATCTGTGGATTGGTCAGAAAACTGCTGGTGACTCAGTAGAGGAAGCTAAGGCATGGGCAGTCTATTTTTAGCTGTCAGTAAATGTACTAAAGTGGCTTACTGCTGAGTTGAAGAAAGGACAGACAATCTCTGCTTGCCCTATTTAGGGAATAAATGTGAAATACTTGCATCCATTTCTAAAGCCTAAATTATAGGTGCTGCTGGGGAGAGGTGTGCTGGGGAGGACAAATCTCTGGCCATCCTGCTGTGTGGCTTGGGGCAGGTTTTGCTTCATGCTGCAGCAACAATCCACAAGGCATCCATCACTTTCACAGGAAGAAAAGTGGAGGAGGAATGTGGGCAGTCACCTGTAAGTGTGCTGCAGCTACCTGGCAGTGCTCAATCCTCAGCCCTTCTTGAAAAGGATGTAAATAAGTGATGGGTAGCAATGAGCCCAGGGGGACTGTTAAGCTTTTCTTTTACAAAGGGGAACAGTAAGAAAGAAAATTATAAACCAAATTTTATACACGTATATATCTCAAATAAAATATAATAAACATATATAAAATAATAACAGTAGAATCATAGAGTATCCTAGGTTGGAAGGGGCCCACAAGGATCATCAAAGTCCAGCTTCTGGCCCTGGCCCAAGAATCACACCATGCATATATATACGTAAAAAAGCTTTTGTTCACCTTGTATTAGAATATGAGAAGATGTTTGGGAAACTAAGAGCTTGTAGATTTGCAGCCAACAACCATGTTTTGCTCATCTAGCAGAGAATTGGCCCATAGATACAGCAAACTTCAAGAGTATAGAAAGGCTGCAAGAAAGATGAGCTATTAGTGTGAATGAAAGGACACATAGAGATGTTAGTAAATTTTAACAAATCCCATTTTTCCTGAAATTTCTTGTGTGACTATCCATACTAACTCTGACTTTGAAAATGAGAAGAAGGAAGTCACTTTTCTTTGTATGTGGCCTTGCCTGTACCATGTTGCCACAGTTCCTTCTCTGGTCTTTGTTTTCAAGGCTTTCACACAAAGAAGACTGAGAAGCTTTTCAGATGGAATAAGAGCTGACATCCCAGGGGCAGATATTGGCTAGGATAAAGTGTCATCCCTACAACTCTCATAAATCTGCTTTGGAAAATGGGCTAGCCAGGGTTGTTACCGGGATAAGATGCCACAAAGGAATGACTGGACTAGTATGGGAAATGAGACAAATGGTAAGGAGGACAGCAAATAGGTCTCAGTAGGGCACTAGCATGTGGGTGTCTGGGGATGGACCAGAATCTTCCTTCAGAAGGAGTTTGCCTGATGGGAACTGAGGCATAGACTGGGGGAGACACTTGGGGTTTGTTCTGCAGATTGTTATTGCCACTGCATCAGTTTTCTAAAAAGAGACCAGGAAAGCATATTCCATCTCCATCTGTCAGTGGCAGTGGGAAAGGCTGCTCTGCCACAGGCACTGCTGCTCTTCAAAAGCTTCCAAATGCTCCTCTGCTGAAATATTGTTGAGTTTTATTTCCTTGCAGTGGCTGTGGTCACAGAGGGATGTGATGGGCTCACAGTGGTAGGAGGTAGACCATCTGAAATGAAACAACTTCAGAACTGTAAAATTATTCAATACACCTGAAGAAAAAAAGCTGGTAGGGAATAGAAAGGAGCAATGACCCCTAAAATGGAAGAGGTAGAGAATAAACAGCCTCTTGGGTTTTACTCATTATTTTCTAAGCATTAGCAGTGAGTAATGGAGGTCTAGGGGGATCTGTGCAGTACAGATCAATACTCTAGGGGAAAGGTTAATTAAAGAAATGTATTTTCTCTTTGGTGCCATTATATGCTGGAGCTGTAGGGCTAGCCTGTTGGCTCTCCAATGCTATTCACACACTGTTGCTTGCAAAGCTTGTAGCTTTGCCCGGCAGGTGCCTGTGACCCACACCTGACAGTGTCCTTGCAGAAGCTGAAGTGGATGTGTAAAGAGCTTGTGCCTGAACCAGCCATGTCCAACCCCATGCTGTGCTCCTGGGACTTGCACGGCTGATAATTCAGCATGGCATCTGCCTGTTCTTCATCCTCACCTGCCTTCCTCCCATCATTTATGTGTCTGGAAGAGCAGGGCTTCTTTGTCTGCTTCAGCAGAGGAAGACACAGGAGCTATGGAAAAATAGCCCTTTGAGTTTTCCATATTGTATTATTGGTGTAAACATTGGTGAGACACCAAAGATTGAATGTTTACAAGCATAGGAGGTATTAGAGCCTACATGGGTTTGGTGGTTGAACCACCCCACAATAATCTCTTTGACTTCATGGGCCAGGAAAAGAGTCACATCTCTAGGAATGCCACATCATAAAAAATCAATTTTAAAGTCAATATACTTAAGTCTTCCCTGCAGAGAGCCTGCCTGGGTTTTCACTTCCTCACAGTTGGTCTTTATGTGCAAGATGTTCCTCACAGAGAGCTGCAGCTTCTGTTCACTGTGTGTTCCCAAAGCTCCAGCCCAAGGCTGGCAAGGCAAGACACTAGCGTTAAGAAATCTTGTGCTGCTGTGAAACGTGACATTTATAACACACCAGTTCCTTCTTTTCAAAAGCAGTCTTTGCAATCCTTTTCTCTCTGTGTTTGTAAAAGAGATCGTGCTGGGTGTGAGCAGGCTTACCATGCCCAACAGTCATGGCCATATCCCAGACATAGCTCCCTTCCCTCCTGTGCATTCAGGCATTTGGGCCTTATAGGGCTGCTCTGCAGCAGAGCTGCGATTGGGTGGCTACACAAAATAGGAGAGCTTGAATGTTTGCATTTTTTAGAGGATGATTTCAATATTCAGCTCTGACCACCTTTATTCCACTCTTTATTCCTTGTGGGATCCTGAATTAGAAAGGTTTTTCTTGTCATTTTGCATTGGAAGAAATTGAGCATTGGTAAAAGCACCAATTCTGGTCAGCAGAGGTGAGGGAGATGGTCTCTCCTCTCCCCTTGCTGCATCTTTCCTGGCTTCCCTCCAGTTTCCATCTGTGCAAAATCAGGGGGAAGACTGTGAAGCACTTCAGCATAAAGTGGTGAAAATATCTTCCTCCCTGAGACTTTGGCAATTTTGAATGGAAATGGGTTATTCCAGTGCTGGACATTGCACAGCCCAGCCTTATCTCTGCTGATGCTTCAGTTCCTTGTCTTAGACCCAGCAAGATCATCGAACTTCACATTGCCCCTGGGACCTGTCATTAGGGGTATTTTTGACTTTGAATCACTCAGTCTCATAACTTGGCTCTTCTCTTGCACTTATCATAAAATTGCATAATCTGGGATCTCTTGCACTGGGATCTTTTCACTGATGTTTTCCTTTGGCTTAGTTTTGTGAAGTTTTATTTATCAAATCCTTCATGAAGCTTCCTGTTACTGCAGGCAATAATTATTCTTATGTGCACAGATGCTGCACTAAAAAAATTTCCATTGGTTCTGAACATACCTGTTTAGTATCAAAATGCAGATTTTGGCAATTGCCTTGTAATGGTCTCTGCTGCAGAGAAGGTATCAGCCCTCTGACCACTGACTTTATAGTCAATATGTTTGTCTCTTAGACCCGAGTGTTCTGTTGCTTGTTTACCATTGTCACTACTCCTCCATCTTTAGACATTCATTTCCTTCTATAGCTCTGAAGAGTAACATTTTATTTAATTATTTTTCTTCTGTTATGTGGGAAAAAACTTTTTTGTTGATTTGGCCACTTGCACTTTGAAACCTTTCGCCTTGTTTTCATTGTTTTGTTATGTCTTGGCTGAACCAGTGTAGTTCATCATCTTTAATTGGGGAGAAAGCACAGGGTGTGTTTGCTTTTCCCTGAAAACCATTTTCTGCTTCATAACAAATTTGAAAGGCTTATAAAATGCAGTAATAGCCTTCCCAAATGCAGCTGGTGCTGAAGAGAGCAGGGGGAAGTGCAGCCTTCCCCATCACAGCAGCAGGGAGTCCACCATCCTCCTCCCACTCTGAAGCCACCATGTGTCTTTTGGGGCTGGAAACACTCTAGGAGTAACTCAGTGAGCAGCTGAACCTTTGCAAATCAGTGGGATTTCTGTTTGGAAAGGGAGGTAGAGTGCTTTTCCTCTGGCAGCCCCTTTGCAACTCCCACCGCAGGACTGGGGGACCAGCATAACTGAGGGGAGCAGCCAGGGAGGCTGGCAGTGAGACAGTATGATTTCAGTCTTCCTTGGGGATAAGGGAATAGAATATGCCTTTTTTTAAATTTGGCTGTAGCAGAGCCTGTGATGCTGCCAGTTGTGCCTGTCCTGCATCCAGACAGACACCAACTGCTTATGAAAGCTGCACAGCGGGAGATGGCAGCTTCGCTCCTTGCGCCATCGAGGTTTCCTCTTTCCCACACTACTGCAGTCCCACAAGCCCCACAAGTCTGCTCAGGTTGGTTCTGGACTGAGTTGTGCTGCCCACTGCCTGCTGCACAATGGGACAGAAATCAGGCGTGGTGGGGCAGGAGGAAGAAATGCCTCCTGCACAGAAAGCTGCCATCTGCCTTGTAGTAGGTCCGATGCCGGTTTTTTGGGTCTCTCTGCTGAAGACACAAGGATTTCCTTCTGAATTAGAGCTTAAAATAGGAGGGGGATGGCCTAGGTGCAACAGAACTGAATATGGACATGTACTTCAGGAGGAGATCAGCTGCAAATTCCTGAGCTGTTCCTCACATGTTCCTTGCAGGAGGACAGGTCCACCTAAGGATGTCATGGCTGGTGTCTGGTCTACACCTCGTACTGCAAGGTGTTCATTGCACCTTCAGCTCTCGTGCTGCTCAAAGCCCAGGCGAGCAGTAGCTCTGCACACATGTGGGTTAAGTGGCAGCCGCAATTAACACACCTCTGTGCAATTACAGCACAGCACCTGGCCATGCCTATGAGGCTTGGGTAGAAGCCAAGAAGTGTGGGTGGAGGGTTTCCCCAGAGGTCCTGGCAAACGTGGGGCCAGGCAATGGATTGATTACAGCTGTGTGTGAGGGGGTTTAAAAATAGCTCTCCAGCTTTCCAGAGGAATGTATTTGTTATGGAGTCACTGAAAGGCTATAGTAAGAGATCCAGGAGCAGCCTCTGGGAGCAAGCCAAGAGACAGAGCTTCTTCTGGGCACGGTGCTCCCTGGAAAGCCAGACTTGGGCTGCTGAGCAAGGAACCTGCTTCTGTTTGTTTGCTCTCTGTGTTCGGGGAAACAAGACTCTGTGTATGTTTCATATGATAAATAAACATTGCTGCACCAAGGAAATGTTTGACGTATCATCCCTTGTATTGAAGTGGAAACAGTCTGACAAGACCTCACACTATTGGCTAATCCTCAGGCCAGATGGAGGTAACAATATGTTTCAAATGTTAATTAACTACTTCATTACATGTCTGATTTTCTGTTTTTAAACAAATTGTTAAGAAGGCTTGTTTAACAAATATATTTACTGCTGCATCCTGGTTCACTCTTCAAACCCACAAGATCTCAGCCTTAACAGCAAAATTGTTAGCTTGGGTGTAACAGCAGAGCTAATCACTAACACATGGGGAACACAGAGCCAAAAATCTGCAAACGGACAAGGAGCATGGCAGGGAAGTGAAATAAGGGACACACATTATGCTACTCTGCAAGAAGAAGGTTTCCATCTTTTAGAAACACACTGATCATAATTAACTCTTCATGATGGATATGCATTAGGATGAGAATGGCTCCCATGAGTGTGAGATTAATGCACAGATTCAGGTGAGTGTTTTCCCAAAGAAGTTCTCTAAAACCTATCCAGCATACATACTGGGATAGAAGAGGAGGAAGCAGTGACATTGAGGTTGGTTAGGGCAGAAAACTTGTATGGCTTCAATGAAAAGGATGGTCGCCCCCTAAGAAGGAGTGAACTAGAAGCAATGGGAGAGGCAAAAAAAAGGAATGGAACTGTTGTGCAGGGCGGGGGGAGATCACAGAGGCTGGGCTGGAGGGGATGCACCATGGAGCTGCAGGGTTTTGTAGTCTCAGGGCTTTGATAAACTCCAGTGGAGTGTAGACTTGGCAGCACAGTGGAGCAGAGACATCAGCTGTGTGTGCAATGAAAGGTCGGTTAGTCCTATTAGGAGTGAGAGCTTGCTGAGAGAGAGAGGAGTTGATTTAGATCTGTGGTTTACCCTACATAAATCTGTGGAGTCACACCAGTGTGTGTGAAAGATCTATTTGGGTCTTGGAGATGTATGTTATAGGAGAAGTTGTTTTTTGTATTTCAGGTATAAGTTTTTGGGCATGGTCATGAGGAAAATAACTTTAATTGCAAGCAGTAGGGACTTGCCTGGGTGTCTCCGAGAGACAAGAGCTCTCACAGTGCTCTTGAACATGGTTTTGCAGATGACAACCTCAACCTTTGGCCAAAGCATGCTGGGAGTTTGCCTGCAGAGTTACATCTGCTCAGAGCATGACAGCCATGCTCCCTCATGGAGATATCTCTCTCTCTAGTTATATATAGAGAGATATCTCACTGTATTGACTAGGTGCAGGCAAGACATCAGGTTCTCTGAAGGCTTTGTGCCTGCCTTTCAGGACACTCCACTAGTGGAAAAATTCTTCCTGCTGGTGTATCTTACACCCCAGAAGCTGGCTCAGAAACCTGTGTCAGAAAAATATCCACGCTGGAAACTGCATCCTTTCAACAACAGCAGCCTAGAACTTTTATTTAGTCTCACATCTCAGGCAGTAATTTGCCTACTGCAAGGAGTCACAGGGAGGAAAGGTTTCTCATATTTATAATAAGATGGTGTTCATCAAACAGCTTCCAGACCTGTTGTAAGATGGAGTCATTTTGGAAGACAGAAGGAACAAAATTAGGTCATATCCTTCCAAAGAAGAAACGATTTTTGAGTCTTATATGATCAGGTAGTACAGAAACGTGACTGTTTCTTCTCAGGTTGAGCCTTGACTTCTACTTCCTGCAATAAGTGCATGCACGGAGGGGTGAGTGTTCCCAACTAGATGATATCACCATTTAGGCTATAAAACAGGATTTTCGTGAGCACTGCATCAGCTTTGTTTTGAGAAGAGTCTGTGAGCTGTCTCAGAGCTGCACGAATATTGCAGAATCATTATTTTGTTTTTCTTATTTAAAAAAGACACTTTCTAACGTTTGTTACATCAAAATCAGTTAAAATTTGAGACTTCAAAACGGACATATTTCTCCCTCTATGGCTTTCTCCATTACATGAGCACAAACTTGGGTCTGATTGCTCCCATGAGCCTGCCAAGATCCCAGCACCACTGGGGCAGCAAGAACCCCTGGAGCATGTCCTCACTGCCTGTCCCTCCTCTCCTTGTCCTTGAGCACCCAAGGAAAGGAATATGTGGGAAGCATACCCAGGTGCATAGAGAAGTAAAATAGTGCAAGACATAATTTTAAGACATGGGTTAGGCAGTCCCAGGGCAGCTAAACCACAATGTGTTTTCATATGCAATGGCACTTGTGCCTGTTGGTCAAACACCTGGCTTACTGGGCAGCAGAACTATATCTAACCTGAAAACAGTGGTGACAACAGGTCAAAAAGAGCAGGAAGGACAAATAGCAAGTTTAGTTTGGTGTGTCAGTGACTGGGCATGGCATGTTTTGGAAATATTGCAGCAAGGTGAGCTTTGAAAAGGAATTTGCAGGCAAATATGACAGCTGCAGGTTGTGTTTTTCTGGAGTCGCCTTCATCTTATTCTTTTTTTAGGTGGAAAAAAAGGTAAAAATGGAGATAAAAATAGAGATTTCATGTTGGCTAAGCAGCCCTTAAAAGGGCTGGAAGAGAAAAATCCAAACAGCAGAAGTATTGCTTAAAAAAACAATTGCATGATATTTCACAAAATCTGAATTTTTCCATTGCTGCCTTTAGTTACACAAAGACCTTTCACATACCCAGGTCTGTTATCTCCGATAAAACTGCACAAAGGAGGCAGCTCATTAACTCTCGTTCTGCACTGAGCATGTTTTGATGTGCAGATCGCTGACAGCACAAAAAATCCTTTCTGGCTGTGTGTGCAGGGATAATAGCAGTATTGACAGTGTGTACCTGCTGCAGGCAAAACACAGGGGATCCTCCATCTCCTCGGCATTTCATCTTAGGAGTAATGACCAGGGAACATGAAGAGTGATTGTGGAGTTGAACCTAATACAAAGCTCCTGTAATTGAATGCCAGTTACAGTGTCTCAAGTCAGACTCTTAAAATGAACACAAAGTTTTAAAAATTCCTGCCATTACCAGCTAGTTATTGATTAAAATAATGATACCTTTTGTTTTTATAGAGGTTTTCAAGCTCTCTTGTGTGCAGAAGACTTCTCAAACATCTAAAAATTCTAGGCATGAACAGTTTATTCAAACATTTAGCTTGCAACACTGGAGATTACAAACAAAGCACTGTTATGTTAGTATAGGGAGGTAGAGAGCAAAACTAATCCACATGCTTCAGTTAACAAAACTGGTTGGAATTAAACAGCATAAGTAAGAAGAAAGTTACATTTAACGGATAATGTTTTAACTAGAGGATGTTAGACATCAAAGCTGGTATCTTTTAAAAGAGAAATCGTTGGCAGCACTCCTAAGTATGTGCATGATGGGCATGCAAGTTTGTGGTTGTGCTTTGATTTCTTTCTTTCTGCTTGAAAATCATGTAAGATCATGGATAAAAGTAAAATGGCTGCATTATAGTTAAATGCTGGTGTTCACTGATGGAACAAAGATAAAAAACAAACAACAAATACATTACTATGATGACTTGGGTGCTTCCTTCTCTTTCCCTAAACTAGGAGAAGATGGTTTCAGGCCCATTTAAGGTGGGATCAGTTTGCTTCTGTTAATAAAAACATGCTGGCTGTGTGGTGGGCTGCAGAGATGGGGTGGCTGTTGCTGGGACACAGCTAATCCACCACACCAGTGCTGCTGGGACAGCAGAGACCATGGTCTACCCTTCCCTCTCCCCTGCATTGCCATGTACCCAAGTCCCATTTAGTACCTGTCCCTGTGTGCTGACAGGCACAGTGAGGCACACCTGCAGGCAGTGACCCTGGGAGGGTAATGCCCGTAGCAGGGAGGTGGTGATTGCACAGGGACCTTCCCAGGTCCCTGACAATCATAGAGTCGTGCTGGTGGCACAGCTCTCCAAGCACAGGATGGGAACAAGCTGCTTTTTTCCTGCTCACAGCCCTTGCTGGTGCCCAGGTACTCACTCCAGTCTGGCACAGCCCCGCTGTGGCCATGGCGCTGTGGAGATAAACAGTCACGGTCTGCATCTGTGCTTCCCACAATCCCACCTTTATTGGTCCAAGAAATTTTTTTCCCTCCATGAATGGCAGCTGAAATTAAACCTGAGGAAAATTCAAGTTTAATGTCAAATGTCACTGTATCATTACGTACATTTTTCAGAGCTGCAGCCAAATCGGTCCAGTGCTGCTTAACTGCTTAATACAATAAATCATGATTTTTCCAGCTGCTTGACTAATTATGTATTTTATTAGTTGTAAACATCAGCTCTGAGACGATGGAAGGGAGGCCGCACAGAGTTTCCACAGCCAATCTGATGGGCTGGAGTACAGCAGCCATTTCTGAAGCTTTATTTATCTTCCTCTCCGCGTGTGACTGACACGGACCTCCAAGAAGTTATCTTTTGTACTCCACTCTTCAAAATGAGGACTCTCTTTGTCATTTCTTCAGGGAAGCTGTGTTTCTGAATCTATTATAAAAGGTTATTCATCTTATCTCCCAAGGACTTGCATATTTTCACAAAATATAATTTGGACTTTTGGCATGTTTTCAGTTTAGAGTGTCAGAGGCCAGTCCCGCTTTGGTCAAGAACTGGGAGGCTCCTCTGTGTCTTAACTCCTGCTGCATCACACTTCGATTCATCATACCAAGATTCGTTGGGGTTTTTTGAGGGATTTTTTTTTGTGGATTTTACTCAGAGCCAAGCAATTCTGACAAACTGGAAAAATATTGTTTCTGAAGCCACTAAAATTTGAATTTCGAGTCTGACCAAATTAAGCTTTTTTAAGCTGTAAATGAAGGGACAGATTGCAGGTGGCAAGCACATGATGCTGCTGTGCAGCCCAGAAGGGCATCAGCACTCCCCTTGAGAGCTCACAACCTGATGGATGTGAGCAGAGGGACACCGCCTGTGACTGGTTCTCTGAAGGAAGGGGCAGGGCACTGACTGGGGTAGATGTGACCTCAGCCCACCACCAAACCCACTCCTCTTGTCAGGGTGACTGTTGTGGAGAAGCACTGGTGGAAGAGGCAGGACCAAGTGTGTCCCCACCACCACCTAGCCACAGGGTTTTGCTTACACCACTACAAAAACACACCTATCCAGCAGTGCCTCATGAACACAATACAGCTTTCATCTATAGAAATTCTACCGAGGTTCATGCATATTAGTGCTCTTATACTGACTGCTCCTTCTGATCTGCTTAAATCCAAAGATAAGCTGAATTTCTTATTTTGTTCTGCAGTAGTAATTGAATTTGAAGCAGTACATTTTCCTGCTGTGTTCCAACTACATTTGAATTAAACTTGGTCATAATGGTGAAGAAAGCATCAACCTCTACATAAAATCCGTTTGTACCAAGGGAGGTGTATAATGCTGTACTTTAAAGTGATGATCATTAGAAATAACTATTTGGGACATTATAGCTGAGGATAAAAGCATACAAGTCATCTGTATTAGCACAGTGAAATATAAATGTCTGTGTCTCATTTATCAACTGCTGAAAAGGAAAGACGTTTAACTACACAGGATTTAACATCAGTTTTCGCTCTGGTAGTGCACAAGATGAACCTTGCTTGCTTGAATTTTGAGAACACAGTTCCCCTCTTGCAGATACACTATACTTTATTCAGAGAGAGCAGATCAGAGGAATGGAGACCAGAGGTCCACTTACAAAGGTATGTATATAAAATATGAGTATAACTGCAGAAATGACTATTAAAGTCACACGTGACAGCTGAACAACGCTGCACACAATTAGGATAAAAGGGCAGTTACCCCTGGCCAGCAACTGCACGATGGATGGCTGCAGCTCCCTGCACTGCAGCTGCACAGACACCCTTGGTATCCATTTTATGCACATTTATTTCATGTGAATGGAGGCCACGCTTCCTGTGTTGAAAAGTACTATAAAATATATTTCCATAGAAATTCCAAAAGTTATTAAATTTATTCTTGCATTTTGTGAGCAATGTCTATGTGCTTCCTGGCTTTTTTCTTCTTTCCTCTCTTTGTCCCTTTTTCTGGAGGAGATGAATAATTCATCATAGAAGTAGGCATATGTATTTTCATTTTTTGTTTTTGTAAAACAGGACTTCAAAGCAAGCACTGTCAGAGGTTTGCTCATTGTGACTCACAATGGAAAAGGCACTGCAATGTCTCTGGGATCTCATTTTAGCATGGCCATATTTGTAGCGTACTCTCAGTCTTATGTTTTCTCAATATAATCTTGAAAAAATATCCTCAGATTTAAAAAAATCTTTAGATTTTGTCACTAAAATCTCTGTATATTTTGACTGAAAACCAACTTAAGATTATGGATTTTTATTCTCTGAAAACAGCAGAAATTTTTAAAATTAACAAAGCTATGTACTGTAGATCCATACCTTTTCTCTTTTGTGTGTGTGTGTGTGTGTTAATCTCATGCTGAATAACTTAAGAAGTTTCATCAAAATAATCTGAGAACTCTTCAGGAGACCTTCTCAGCAATAAAACTGCCATTGCATCCCTTTTCCATATTTGCCATGTCTTTTACCATTTTAAAGCCTAATTCTGTGTTCTGAAGGCCAGAAGTATTGGTCTTCAATTGTCCAAAGATACTTTCAGCTGTGATCTTTCATCTGGTTCAGAAGATCCTTTCAGAATCTTCTCGCAGCCAGAAAATCTTATTAAGACCTTGATAAGCTATAAGTGAAGTTAGGAATAGTTCTCAAGGCTCTTGTAACTTCCTAGATGAGTCTGGATTGATTTGTACAAGTTTCTTGCAATTCTGTGATCCCTGAAATCCTCTAGTTGACCTCTGTCCTTCTCAGAAAATAGGTAACTGTGTGGAAGACAAGGAGTGAGAATGTGCATCCATGTGGCTAAGGAAAGCCCACTCATATGAAGTCATCAGTACCCTCAAGAGTCTCAGGGGTTTAGAGTCTTTTCCATAACAACAAAGACAGCTCTTGGGAGGCAGCAGCATCTGTGCCTTTCCCCAAGGCTGTGGGCTGCTGGCCCCCATAACCTGCAAATCTCCCAAACTGTTGCAACTGTCCATTACAGATCTACATGCTGGACTCTACAGCTCTGGGTTTGGTTTGCTGAATGCCTCAAGGGCAGCAGAGTTTTTCATCCAAAAGGTTTTCTACTCGTCTAATGGTATCTCATTTACCGAACTGATCACTACCGGTAGTCCATCTCTAATCTCTCTGGGCCAGCACCCTGCACATCACAGGTAGTCAGCCCACCTGTGCTGACTGAGCAGCAGTCCCCACTGTCACTGGCGTTTCCATCTCATCTGGTAGCCTGGAGAGTTCGGGCACGGCTGTACCATGTAGGTGCAATCCAAGCTGTAGGAGGTAGTGCAGTTCTTGCCCCCTGCGTGTCACACTTCCAACTGCTTGTCCATGAGAACTAAGGTGTGTGGAGAAGGCAAGGTGGGAAGCCATGTACAGACAAGGTCATCTGGTAAATTGAAGCACTTGAGAAATATCTGTGCTGTTGAGGCTTCCATTTTGAACACACCATATTTTCACAGTGACTCAGGATGACACAGGGCTGTCAGCAACCACCTGGAGTGTGGTCACCCCACCCTGTGGACGCCATGCCCAGAGTACAAGCAATTAGCAATTATTTGCTTGCTCCTGGGTCTTAATCCAGCCTTTCCTTAGAAGTTTCTCTCCTTTTTGCCCATGCCACAATCTAGTCCTTTTCTTAATACATTCATGAATTAGATCACACTCTTGGTGTCCGTGTAGTGTAGCTCTTCAAGACAAAGTGCCAGACCCATTGAGAGGTCGGAAACAATGTCTCTGCAGTAGTAAAAAATTATTCCTTCTACTCTTGCAGCCTAAGAGCTGTGGGATGTTAAGCACAGGGCATACTTTTGGTAGGGAGAGGTTGTCACACAGGCTTCTCCAGATCCCTCACAATGTCTTGGCATAGCTAAATCTGATGGGGACCAGTTCAGAGGCTCAGAGGTAGATTTGTTTGGTTTTTGGCTCTGCTGTTGTCAGGCAAGTACAAGACATACTTAGGTACTCATTGCACACCTTAGGTACCCCTTCTTTTTTGAGTATTTGCCTTTTAAAGCTCACTGTTTAAATACCTATTTTTTTCCTAAAAGGTTAGCAAATCCTGCTTGCCTCCTGTCTCTTTGGGCATCACTGACATTTGTCAGGGGATGTGACACACTTGAGTGCTTTGCTCTTCAAGGTGCAAAGATTCAGCTCTCCATTGAGAGCTATTATTTAGGGCTCAATTAATCTTTTGTTCATTTTTGCCTTCAGCAGCTGAGCAAAGCTCCTCACAGCGCTCACTGTGCCGTGTGGTGGTTTGTGCTGGCCTTTGTCTGACACACTAGCTTGTCTCACTCTCTCCTGGATTATCTTCTGGCTCTGTAGTTCTTATCCAGCCATAGCTGTCCTCAGGATTTCTCAGAGCCAGCAGTGCATATGGTGTTTGTATATGCTCAGAGGGGAACCCTCTGTTGCGAGTGCGTGGGGGTTGACAGGGCCCTTTGTGTCCTCCTTATGCTTTGCATGTGAATTTTGTATTGTTTCCAGACAAAGTGAGACTCGGTTGTGTGTGGTGTCTGGAGCCCAGTACATTTTTTCTTTTCTTTCTCTTGGAATTACAAACTTGACGAATGGTGTTACGCTCTTTTTAGAAGAAACGCAGCTCATCTATCTGACTTCAGCAGCAGTTACGTGGGCGGTGAATGGAGCCCCTTGTGCTTGCAGAGAAGTGCAGGGTTCAGTGCAGGGCTGCAGGCTCAAGCCAAAGGCCAACTGTGACTAACCCTGATTTTTCTCACCCAAACTCTCCAGCTACATCAGCTGAGGATGTTTTTTTTAATGGAAAACTGCACTTTTTAAATGATGATTCAGTGGTACATTTGAGGGATGGATCTTACCTCCTTAAGGAAGAAAGGAACTGAAGCACATTTTCAAACACATACACCTCAGCAAAGTGCCCACAATACTGCAATGAGGGAAGATGCTTCAGAAAATCTCAATTTAGGTTGTTAAACTTTTGTTTGGTGTGGCTCTTACTTTAACACTTACGAAGAAATCAAGGCTCTGTCAGCGGTGTTAAAAAATGTCTTTCAGTAACATTTAAAGCCTTTTGAATTTTTTCTAGTAAAAGTAGATCCCTCATTTTCCTACAGGCTGGAGTGGAAGCAGGATTACCCCAAGCTATGCATGGCAGCTGGACAAGTCTCTGACACTCGTCATTTGGCACCAATGCTCAGTGCATTCCTTCTCAGGTGCTCACCTGAGCAGGTTCGTGCTCACCTCTTGCATAAGCAATCAATTAAATATTTAATCTTTGTGACTGTGACAACCTCTTGATTTTTTTGTGATCTCATGTTTCTTTTCTGACCAATTTTATGCATGTATTATGCAACAGAGAGCAGAAGTGGTTTGATCTGACAGAGACGAGTGCCCTTCCTCATGCAGCATCCACTTGTGCCTGAGCCAATTACCTCCTTCTTTAAATGCTGTCAACCTTCTCTACAGAAATAAATGCCCAAGAGAGGAGGGAGACAAGGGACAGAAAAGTATTTAGGTGTGGATATACATGTAGAAATGTTTAGAAGTGCCTTCAAGGCAAGGAAACATGAAATTTTTGACTACCATTTCCTCTGCTCCCTTACTTGGGGCTTGTTTCCTCCTACTTATGTGAAGTGCAGAGCCTAAGCTGTAGACTGAAAGCAACAGAATGGGACAGAGAAGCCAAAAATCTAGGTGAAATTTAGTCCAGCTTGTCGTGCCCTTGGGAAATCAATACGATGGGAAAGCCAGTTCTTTCCCTGCTCTAATTGCAAATGTTGGCCTCATCCTTCACATTCTTTGTTCTCAGTTTGCTTGATGGACAAAAGAGCAAGTGAATTTCATTGGGTCATTATATCATAATAGCACTAACAAAAATAAAATAAACATATCCATACATCCTCACCATCATTCAGATGAGTTAGTGGTTGGGTGAATAAATGTTTGAGCCTCCAAGTGTGTCTCTGTTTTGCTAAGAAGTCCTTGAATTCTGGTAGATTATTTTAAATGTTCTGATTTATTCCTCATAAATTCATAAAAGTAATCTGAAAGATATTTACCAGTTAAGTTTTGTATTTGTTCTCTGTGACTGGTCTGGATTCTGATATGAGGATACATTTGTGTGGGCGGTCTAGGGCCTTCTCTGCAGCCAACTCTTGCCATTATCCATGCAAGGGAAAATGCTCTGAGAAGCCTTTCCTGATAAATCAAAAAAACATTTATACTTCCAAAATGGCCTTTTCAGTTCCAAGAGAGAGTAATAACTATTTTAGCTACATGCTCCATTAGCCTAGTTATGGTTATTAACCACTCCAAGGCTAACAGCTTCAGCTAATAAGATGCAAAGTTTGAGCCTCAGGAACATTTCTAGTAGTGAAGAAAATATGAATATTTATCAGGGGCTAAAATTAGCTCTCTCTAAAAAAAAAAAAAAAAGAGACAAAACCAAAACAAAACAAAAAAAACCCCAACTAATCATGTACCTGAGCTAAAATACTGACTTAAATGTCTAAGTTTTTACCCTGAACCTTTTGCCTTATGTTTCCTTTACCCAAACAATAACAGATAAGGAGGATGCTAAATGCAGGGCTGCACATGAGGTTTTCACAGTACTCTGTGGTATCATAAGTCAGGCTCCTGCCCCTCTGCTCTACCTGCACCAGGGAGGTGGACTTTGCCTGATGAAGAGCACAGCACTGCCAGCCCCTTTTGAGGCCAGAAGAGGGGTGTTTATTGCTAAAAATACTGCCCTTTGGGACAGTGTATGTTAAACTAGCTTTGAAAGGCTGAGCATGGACAGGGAAGAGTTTTAGAAAGTTGTGGAGCAGATGAGCATATTTCTGCTTTCTCCCCTATGACATCTGGTAGCATTTTTTTTCCATCCCCATATCAGATATGCCAGTGGGTTAATAAACTCAGGTGCAGGGCAGCAGATTGCCTGATGAAAACGAGTAATTACGTTTCAGTTTCCCTGACCAGAATTTTGATTGCCACTAACATGATTAATAAGATTTTCCAATCACTGCATAAAGAAAGCTGTAACCCCTAGGAAATCATTTAGTATATGAGAACTGTAAACAGGCTTTAAACCATCAGCAAAGATGAGGGATGAATACTGAGTGACTGAGGGAGCGGTAGCATGAGAGGCAGTCTGATATTTTATAAATGTCTCAGTGAATAAGCTGTTGAGAAAGGACACAAACAGCCCAGTGACAAACTGGACACACAACATTGCATCAGGTGGAGCTGCAAGGCATGGAGATCATTCAGAGGAAGGTGGAAGGACCGGGAAATAAAATCAGCCCTGCAATATCTTGGAGAAAGTAATACCACTCCTCCTTTTAAAGGGTTTGGGGAAGAGGCAGATGTTCATGTTCATTTATCAAATAACTTTATTACAACAATAAAATACAGTTGAATAAAGTGTAGCTGAGTGTCAATATGCCAAGCATGAAGGAATTGCACTGCATTCTCAGAAAGCACTTTTTAAAAATAAGCCTTTCATCTTCTTCATGTTCAAAATTTCCAACACTCAGTTTTGAACTGGAACTGTGTTAAAAAACAGAAATCAAGGGTAAAAGTCCTGAGGACCATGGTTTCCACTGATATATGCAGCTGTGCAGTTTTCCTGGACATGACATGCTGCATGTGAGGAAGTCTGTCTTAGCCCACACAATTCCACTGGCACTGGAGCTATTCAAGCTTGGGTTTTGGGAAAGTTGAGTCTTAACCATTTGATTTTGGTAAGCAGGAAAAGGCTAGCTTTGGCAGGAGGTTCCTCTGCATTGGGGGTGCCCATAGGAACCCTGGAATCCTGAATCATTGAGAGATCTCCTGCGGGGACCTTCTGTACTTGGGCAGGCGAGGAGCTCTGCCTGGCTGGCTGCTAGCTCAGACCTCCCACCTGTGTTAGAGCATTTGACCTCCCTTCACCCTCCCTCCAATAAGTTTGCTTCAGTGCATCCGCAATCATGCTTTCAGTACTCCTTTCTCAAACAGCATCTTCTCCCTATCTCTGGGCCAGGCAGATGAGGAGCTGTGGGTCAGTGTTATCAGTGCCCTGCTTTCTTGTTCTTGGCAGGGGAGATTTCTCTTTACAACACGAGGAAAATCCAGGAGTTGCATTTCAGAAGCTTTTATTCTTTTATCTCCTTCTCTTTTACTATATATTTGTGTCGGGGTTGACAGAGAACCTGTCAGCAGCCTGGCAATTAGTGATGAGGAATTTAAACAACTTTTAGGAAATATTTACTGTAATGCTGGACAGAACAAACGTAATGCAGCCCAGACCAAAAGTCACCAATCAAAATGTGTATAGTGTCACCAATAGCATGTCACAGCATGCACAGTGTCTTCAGTCTCACCAATAAGAGAGTGTGCAGTGTCTACAGTTTTTTATGCTTGAGACTTTTGACCAATTGTGTTGTGGCATGATAGTGTACAAAGAGTATAAAAGAAACACTTGAGAGCAATAAACAGCTTCCTGTTCACCTTACACCTGGACTACGTCTGATATCTGTGTCGCTTTGGCCGTTCCGACATTATCAGCGACATATTTGGGTGATTCTTTGTCAGCAAAAACAGCTTTTGATAGGCTTTCTGTTTGTATTTTATTATTTTGGAGATTCTGCATTCCTCCACTCAGACCATTTGCTCATTTGCTCTCTGAAAGCCTTCCAAATGGGAATCCTTCCACCAGCTTCAGTGACATCTCATACTAGGTCTACACTTTCCCACTCACTGCATTCCACTCCTGCTTTCGTCATGGCAGTCCTTCCTCCTCAATCTGCCTCTCCCACCACCTCTCTCTGACACCCAAACTTCCTCTTCAGCCTGCTCATCTTGTTTGCAGTCCCCACTTCCATCCCCTTTCCTGTATCCCAGGTGTTGCAGGATCCCCTTTCACCCCCTGATGCAAACGAGTCATGCCCACTCCCTTCATCTGACACATCCTCCAGCCCTGGCATTTGTTTCTCCTCAGCAGCACCCAGACAGGTCCCTCCTTCAGGAGCTTTCAGGTGATTGAAAGGACATGGTAAAGAGACTCCTTGTTCCCATTTTCAGTGCTTGACTTCCCAGAGGGCTTGTCTGTTCCTGAAATGCCTGCTTTCCTCAGGGCATGTGGAAATACTCTCAGAGTGGTCACCAACATCTGCGTCTGGCCAGGACGGGAAGCAGACATGCACCCAACTAGGAGAGACTCCTGGAAAAACTTTAGTTGTTGAGACCTTGCAGCTTTTTTTAAGATTGTACAAGTGTGGTTTTTCAGGCAGCTGGGATTTTGAGCTCTGCATAGGTGGGAGGCAGCCCAGAGCTGATAGGGTTGGTGCAGGTACCTCCAGACAGGTCACATGTCCAGCCAGAAGGGCAGGAGGGACAAGAGTCTTACAGGAGAAATTACTTGAAATTTCAGTGTTGGAAAACAGTTTTGTTGTAGTCTTGCTTGTGTCAAAACAGCAAGAGCAGCTTGGATTTATTTTTCCTACAAAAAAAACTAAAATAAAAAATTCAGCCTGTAATAGCTGGAATGGGAATTTGCAGCTGAATGGACGGGAACTACCATTCATTTGAACATCTCACTGTGGCACCTCATAATGAGAATTCTTGGCAGCGTTAACAATATCAAATGTACTTGGGCAACCTGTCAGAGAGATTGGATGTCAGCTGTATAGCAAAGTACCACTCCAGCCTAGTTATGGGCCTTCAGGAGGAGCCTCATGATTATGTATAAAAAGTTGGAAATACCCTATGACACCCAGTTAGTTCTTCAAAATGTTAATAATTGTGCAGCCATGATGAAGACTGATAAAATGTATGATTACTTGGAAAAGGGTGTTGTTGTTGTGAATGTTCACAGGATATGAGAGGGTTTCCTACTCGATAATAACATTCTTCTTCCAACTTCAGTTACGGTGGCTCCATGATGCCTCCAAGACATTTGTCTAAATTTCCTGGGACAGACAAAACATTGCTGATTAAATATTGAACTGTGTGTGGGTGCACTTTAAAAATACCTGTGTAAGACCAGAAACAAAATACTTCAGTAAAGAAAAGTATTTTCTTTACCATTTATCACTGGATGGAGGTAGATGGCAGGGGGTGTGTATGGGCAATGGAAGTGACTGGGGGAGCTGGAACAGTTACAAAGAGGTTTGGAAAAGATACAATTAAAAATAAGTTTCATTTCTGCAACCTTTATATGCTCCCACTGCTCCATCCGACAACCTCTTGTCACTACACTCTTCCCAGCTGATGGCCTTGTCTG
This sequence comes from Manacus vitellinus, assembly GCF_001715985.3. NCBI lineage: Eukaryota > Metazoa > Chordata > Aves > Passeriformes > Pipridae > Manacus > Manacus vitellinus. The sequence continues at coordinate 19,835,467 of NW_021939396.1, forward strand.
CTTGACTGGCATATTCTGGAAATATAGAACTCCTTTGAAATGTAGGATGTATTCAGGAAGCAATCACATGCATCACCCTCCAAAGATATGCTGCAATACTCCTGCAGTACTTTATTATTCTGAAGATATGGGCTCCTACTTGGTATTAATATACGTCTTAAAGATCTTTTTGTGTATCCTGTTAAGTTACCAAAATGCAGAAGTGAGGAACAAATAGATAAAAATTCTGATAAGCAATTCTATAAGACAGTCAAATGTACTAAAATATTCTCAGCTGAAATTCATCACCCAAAATTCCTGTCAGTTTGAATTCTGCTAAATGACCTCTGTAATGATTTTTTTTAAATCATTCTTTGCATGTTATGCTACGAATTGATAGTTTTCTGGAACAATCATGAAAACCTCACACTAAATGTAATACATTAGTGTGACAGACAACAGCTCAGAAAACACAATGCAATTTGCCTGGATTTGAAGGATAACTCTTGCAATCCAGCTTTTGAGGGGAGGTTTGTGAATTTCTGCTTGTTATTTTGGATCACATACTACTCCACTTCTCTGAGGAACTTTGGTGGGAATACAGTAGATTGCATTTGGCTTTTCACAAGTAGGACTGAAGTGTTTAAGATGTTGCTCTGAATGACTTGTGCTTGCCACACTAGACATCCAGGGTTTTTAACTTAATGACTCAGGAGTGAGGAGCATGCCACAGCTCTCTAGAGTCTGCCCATCACTCTGTGCCAGCTGTGGAAACAACAACCCAAGGAGCTGTAGGCTGTGGGCTGTGCACATCAGTGCACAGATAAGCCATTGAAGGCTATGACAGAAGGTGTTTGTACTACAAATGTACTTACGTTCTTTGGTTTTAGTGCATTTTATCTGGCTCTTTTGAAACACAGTCCTGGAGCTACATAGGAGGCAGGAAGGCTTGTTCATCTTCTTGGAAACAATGTGAATTCTTGCATACAGAAGAACAGCTGATACAGAGAGAAGCAATCAGTTTTTTCGGCACGCTTGAAAGTAGGTGGTTCCTGTTATGAATACCAGATGTGCCACCAAGTGTTTGTGCTTAAAACCATCCATCAGTTCAGGGCCATATCACCACTTTCCCTTGGCAAACAGATTTACATCTGTTGGGTCTGTCTGGTTGCATCTTGTGCTGTCTGAATTTGGAAGACAGGGGAAAAGTCTCACCTGTAAAGGGACTAAAAGAGTTTCTGCCTTGTTCTGGACCATTTTACTCCTCTAGCCACCTTCCCAAACCCTTTTCCTGTGCAAATATCCAAATGGATTTGATCAGGTTCATTTACTGAATTTTCTGTATTCCCTTGCCTGCCTTTGAAGAGAAGACCACATCTGTGTGGAGCTTAGATGGGGGAAAGAAGGGAGTTGTCTTGCAGGTACTACCAGAGAACAACATGTATGATGCATGAAGAACCCCCTCCTGACCCCCATCATCTACTCAGGTGCCCTTACAGAATAGTAACTAGGGCCCTGGATCTAGATGGTCAGACAGATGATACTTGAGAGGAAAATCTGTCTGGAGGGTCTCCCAGTTCCACTCTGGTTACCAGACAGATCACAACATCAGGTATTAAGAAGAAAAGAAGGGTAGTTGTAGTAGGCAACTCCCTTCTGAAGGGAACTCAGGGCCCTGTATGCCAACCAGACCCATCCCACAGGGAAGTCTGTGGCCTCTCTGGGGCCTGGGTAAGGGATATTACCAAGAGACTCCCTGAACTAACTTAGCCCATTGATGAGATTGATAAGAGGGGTATCAGGGTAATTAAAAAGGACTTCAAGGCTCTGGGTCGATTGGCTGATGGGACAGGAGAGCAGGTGGTGTTCTGCTCAGTTCCTGCAGTAGCAGGGATGAATGACGAAAGGAACAGGAAAACCCATGCTATTAATAAGTGGCTTAAGGACTGGTGCCATCAGCAGCATTTTGGTTTTTTTTTATCATGGAGCAATTTTTATTACACCAGGCCTGCTAGAGTCAGCAAGGGAAAAAGGATTCTAGCCCATGAGTTGGCAGGGCCAATTAAGAGGGCTTTAAACTAGGTCCAAAGGAGGAAAGAAGGGACCTCGGGGTACTGATTGACAGCAGGCTGAACATGAGCCAGCAGTGTGCCCAGGTGGCCAAGAAGGCCAATGACATTCTGGCCTGTATCAGGAATAGTGTGGCCAGCAGGATCAGGGAAGTGATTCTTCCCCTGTACTTGGCACTGGTGAGGCCACACTTCAAGTGCTGTGTCCGGTTCTGGGCCTCTCAATTTAGGAAAGATGTTCAGGTGCTGGAGCAGATCGAAAGAAGACAATGAGGCTGGTGAAGGGTCTGGAGCATAAGTCCTATGAGGAGTGGCTGAGGGAGCTGGGGTTGTTTAGCCTGGAGAAGAGGAGGGTCAGGAGTGACCTCTCTACAACTGCCTGAAAGGAGGTTGTAGCCAGGTGGGGGTTGGTCTTTTCTCTCAGGCAACCAGTAACAGGACAAGACGACACAGCCTTAAGCTGCACCAGGGGAGGTTTAGCTTAGATGTTAGGAAGAAGTTCTTCACAGAGTGACTGGGCACTGGAATGGGCTGCCCAGGGAGGTGGTGGAGTCACCGCCCATGGAGGTGTTTAAGAAGAGATTTGATGAGGCACTTAATGCCATGGTCTAGTTGACATGGTGGTGTTCAGTCACAGGTTGGACTCAATGATCTCAGAGGTCTTTTCCAAACTAGTTGATTCTGTTGTGATTCTGTATGATTTTGTGTATGGCTTGGACCAGGCTGGCCCAATAAGTTCCAATAAGTCAGTTATGGTAATTCAGAGTTTGTTACTAGGGTTAGTTTCATTAGCTAGTGAGAATATGGGATTGTGGTTGGCAAGCACCTAAAAATGCCTCCTCTTCTTTTTTGTGGTATATGGGGACAATTGCCTTCTTGCAACCCCAAGAAATAAGGCACCCAGTCTATATCACATTTTGTGAATCAAAAATGCGGCCAGAACCTAGACTAGAGAGAAATGCATCTCCCATCTATCTCATTGGGAAGTGAAGAGAGTGCGCAAGACAGATTTTTCTATAGGCCCTCAGCATTCTCATTCTCTCTGATCCTGTTGTAGGGTTTTCCCTACATTAGCATCCTCTGAGTTGGCTGTACCATTAGATCCATCTCCCATTCCCCTTTTCTCTCTATAGGGGTGGAAGAGACTCTTTGTTTCCTTGGAAAAGGACCTGTCTTTCTGCTGATGGTTATGTAATTCCCAGATTTGGGTTCTTCAGTTTTTCTCTACCCAGACTCACAAGCTCTGTGGTATTTAGAAGGGTGGTCCTGGAAATTACAGAAATGGTTGTGTCCTTGCTCCTGATATGTGACTCATGCAGACTGATTTCCTGGCACGGTGCATTTGGGTACTCAGGGTACAGTGCATCTGGTTGGTGTCTGCCAGCATGAGTCTCATTTTGAAGGTGACCTTTTCCCCTTGTGTTTGGTGGAGATGCAATGACTCCAGGGACCAGTGCTGAGTGACATCATTTGTATGAATTTCATCCTGGTATATGCAAATCTGCATTTCTGCTTCAAATCTGCTTGCTCTAATAGTAGTAGTATCTCCCCTCTAGCCATCAACAAAAATTCAAGATACCTAAAATACAGATCTTGTTCTCCCCCCTAGACTGCACCTTTCTCAGGTCTTGGGCAAACACGTTCATCCCTGCATTTACAGTCAGGTTGGATGCCTCTGAAGGTCCTCACAACCAAGCAATGCCCACATCTTGCGGAGTCTTTCAGTGTGACTTCTGCACATTTCTGTCTATCTATTCTCCATCCTAAAATTGTTATCCGAATTTTCAAATGTCTCAATTATTGCAAGGTTATTGTCCACCCAGATCCTGCTAGGAAGTTTATTTTCCTAGCTTGATATTTTGAACACCTATCTACCCTACCATCAGCTTCCCTCCTCTCTCGCAGTGATATTCCATTCTTTTCCTGGGCTTCATCTCTCTTTTACTTTCAAAACATCAGTGCCTGCCCCAGCAGGATTGCCTCCCACCCTCTCTCCCACCATCACTCGCATGTTCAGTTTTGTTACAAGCATTTATATGTTGTTTGTGCTGGAAGAAACTCCCTGCAGTCATCCAAAATATTTCTTTCTCAATCCCTGAAAACTTTCTGAGCAACCTCTTTTGCTCTGTCTTCCGTAACCACCTTAGAACAGGAGAGTGGCTGGGATATGGAGGGGAGAGAGCACTCCCTTTGTATTGACCAACACTTTTGGGATGCTTCCCTGTATTTATCTTTTTTTTTACAGATGTTAGAGTGTATGAACTGGCCTTTTGTGCCAATAGGTCACTTAGAGCAGTGCTTAGTTCTCCTAGGCACAGTGTTAATACCAATGAGGAGAACAAATACCTCTCCAAATGCACCCCTTCTCTGACACATTTTAAGAACTGCCCATTGCTTCCCTCCAGCCCTCGGTGGCAGTCTGAACTTTTCCCTGCAGACATGTGCTTTGTGAGGCAGCATCCTCTGGTTCAGAAAGCCTTCAGTTGGGATTTTGGCTGCTTACCACTCCAGATGTACTAGCTCAGCATAGAAGCAGAAGGCAGTGGGAAGGAGAGGTGTGCATGTGCACACGCAAGGCAGCTGCCCCTCTCCTCTTCTGTTAGCAACGACCACAATGTGTCCTCTTGTGTCCCACGGTGGGGCAGTGGGATCGCAGTCCCCAAACCAGACAGCCCTCTTCCACTCCCTTAGTCATCTATGGCTTCCCTCAGCCTTGCATACAGGAGGGACAAAATAGTATTGGGACAGTTGGAAAGGGCCTCTAAGGTCATCAGGTCCAACCATTTACCTAGCACCACCATGTTCACTAATAAACCATACCCCCAAGAACCACATCAACATGCCTTTTGAACACTTCCAGGGATGGTGGTCTCCCAGGTTAGAGGATCTAACCAAAGACTTTCTAAAGTACTTTAGCTGTGGAAATAAAAAAGACCATGACTAGATGGAAAAAGTAGTCTCCTTTCCTTTTAAATATTCACCCTTCTAAAAAAATTAATGTTTGTTAATATTAATAGTATGAATTAATAAATATACAAGTGTTGAATGATATTATTACATCTGGGTCATTTCCCAAGTCATCAGAAGCCCACTTAAAGCACCAGCCACTGCCACACTGTGCTACTGCTCTAAAGGTCCATGTGAACCCTTAGACAGAGCTATGCAGAGCTGTCTATTCCGTTCTTCACAGTAACTACTCTAAAATAACTCTTTCCCCAGGGTTAAAGCAGTTCTTATTTTCAAGGCTGCCAGGGAAGGTGATACCCTTGGAACAAAGTTGCATGCCTGACTCCTCTGAGTCATCATGGTCATGGGTCCCATGGCTGAGCAGTGACCGAAACCACAGCTCTCTGGAGCCCCAGTCGTGAGACCTCAGTACTGGTTTGAGCACCCTGGCTCAGATATTAGCTCCCTGTGGTGTCCTGCAGTGCTCTTTGATGCTCCACATGAGATAGATGAAATCACAGTTAACAAATGGCATGCTTATCACGTAAATGGCTTCATTATCTTGATTAGACCCAACCACAAGCATAACCCAGCTTACCCTGCAGTGCCTGGCGGTGCAGCGAGGCAGGTCTGGGTCAGATGGCAGGGGACAGGGTGTAAGGGCTGACCTCCACACTAAATATGGATCAAGCCCTCTGCTCCATGAAGGAGTTTGTATCAGACATACATAGAGTCAGAGGTAAATGTGGTGGAGGTGTCCCTGGGAGGATGGACTGAGCTGATCTGGGCTCATCAGTTTGCAAATGGGATGACAGGGGAGCGTGCGATGCTACATGATCCCCTGGTGAACCGCATGAAGGAAGTGGATGGAAAGGGACCACTCACCTTTAAAACTCTTGAGTCAAATTTTCATGGGCAACAAGTTAAAAACAAACAAAAATACTTTTCTCTCGTACTCTCACTTAAGCCAAAGATCCCACTGCCACAGAGACTTCCAGACACCCGCTGATACTGCCTTTAGCATGGCTTCAGAGAAATGCATTCAGGAAAGGTCTGTAGAGGGCCATTTGACACAACGGGCCAGCTGTTCTTATGCACTGACAGAGTCAGATGTGGCTTAAAAACTGATGTTAGTGACATCTCAGTGCCTTTGGGACCATACCCTTGGTGTCAGGTCCTTCTGTCTTCTACAGTTCCTTGAAAATCCAGGAGAAAAAAAAATACATGAGAACTTGGAAAGCAAGAACTAACAGAGTTCTAATTTTTGAAATATATTGTACATTTCGGCTTTATTCTGTAAAGTTTAGAACAACTCCTGCTTAGGTAATGTTTAAACAACAAAGCTCATCAAATATCTGATAATTTAGACACTAAATGATCATACATTTGTTAATGGGTTTGAATTTGGTATGGGATCACATGCTAACTCACCCTCCTGCTTCCATCCTGCAAGCAGGATTGATGACTTTAGGAGGGATTTCTCCTTTCACATTCTAAAAATATAATTCAGAAATATAAGCCATGTCTCTTTTAAGGGAATATTTTGGGAGGCAGTGGAGCTTGATAAAACAAGACAGGATGTGTGCCTTGTGTTGGAATATTTTTGATATGCATACAGAGAGATTTTGTTGCTACTTTGCCCTCTTACAGCACAGGAATCCCTATTGCTGTGCTGGCCCACACACATTCCATTACTTCAGGAAATCAGACACACAGCAGGTTTTGATGGGTTTTGTCTTGTAATGGAGATTTATTCCTAGAATGAATCACTCTTCCGGTTTAAAGCTAGTAAAAGTTGGTCCTGAATTTTTGGACCTCCTTCAGTGCTAACAGACGCGTGAACTTCAAATATATTGCTATATAAATTACAGTCTCATATTGTACTTTTTGGCAATTGATACACCAAGGAGAGAGAACACAGCCTAATACCAATGTAAAAATTGCTTTATATAGCCTAAAGTTCTGTTTTGAAGCATATTTCATTTTTAACTTCACATCAGCTATCTCCAAATATAGACTGCAGTGAAATGCAGTCAGGGGAGAGAGAAATGAGCTTTCCTGCCCCTGTGCCACATTGGTGCAGCTGGGAGTGAGGCACCTGTCCTGCTGCTCCTCTCATTGACATTCCACACGCTCCTCTCCTTCACAAAAACAAGGAGCAGATCTTGGACCTGCATTATACACCTGCCCTGTGCTGGGCCCATTTCTCCCATCCTGCACCCATTTGCAGGAGGTTGCAATGCAGTGGGGATGCCAGTGGGGCCGGGAGAAGAAGTGTGTGGCACGGGGGGGGGTGTGATATTTCGGCACGAAAGGCAGCAAATCAGATATGCAGTGAGATGTAATGCTTCTCCAGTCCAGGCACCCTGCTTCCCACAGAGCCTGAGGGGGATGGTGTCACCCTGAACGACTTCACAGGCAGCAACAGATTTGGACTTTGACTTCAATTGTATCAACCTTCACTCTTCCCAGGGACAGACCGGCCACTTGCAAGCTCCCCCGCTTTCTCTTGCCTTGTCTCCCCAGTAGCTTGTCTCATCACCTGGCCCTGCAGCCACAGCCACTTCCATGCATTTCCCTCACACCTTACAGCCCTATGAGTGGGACTGAGGTCCCTCTACACCCCTGACCCTGCCCAGTAGGAAGGAGCACATCGCTTGTCTGAAGGTTGGAGTGGGATGTGCTCCTCGGGAGGAGGGATGGGACCACAGGAGGAAGGTGCTTTGGTAATGCAATGATAGAGGGGGAAACTCATGTATGGGTTTCTTCACCATAGGGCACAGTTCAATCAGAACACTGGAGAGCATTTCTTCTACCTTGCTTGTCCATAACTTGGTGCTGGACACTTTTTTGAGAAATGAGCTTTCAGCCTTTCCATCCACCTGGCTTTTGAACAACAAGGGATGGATAAAAGCTGCCTGGGGAGGTGGCAGCCTGTGTCCCTGCTGTGGGTGAGCAGAGACACTGCGCTGGATGGGCATGAGCCTGATGGGCAAGTATTGAACCCTGGGCTTCAATACTTGCTCTGGTACAGCTACTACAGGGCCTTGAAATTGACTTTCCTTCAGCCTCATAACCATTTGTCCATGAGACATCATAGCCTGCTCCTCTCGCTCAGTTTTGTCTCTGCTTTGTGCTGGGAGCACTGTGCAGGCTTGTGAACCAGCCCACCTGAAAAGCATCGGCCTGTAAACTGCGATTCCTGGTCTGGCTCAGGAGCAGCAGGCAGCACTGCTGTGTGGCATGCTGAGACATGGCTGCCAGTTCCATCAGACGTGGGTGGGAGGCACAGGAGAACCAAATTCTGCTGGGAGAATCAGAAGGGGAGGACTCTTCTTATTATTAGCCATGTCACCCGATGACAGCCGCACCTCAGACGTCCACCCACATCACTTCCTACTCCTCTGAACCAGCTGCTCGGCTTGGCTCTGTGGGGAAATGCTCAGCCAGAAGCTCATAATCCATATCTGACTCCTCAGTGTAAAATTAAACCACTCCACCATCAGAGCAAGGAAGAAGACACAGCTGGTGCTCAGCTTGGTGGGGTGATGGGGAAGAAGGGCTCCTCATGACCAGGACCAAAGGGCTTGAGGGAAGTCAGTGGAGCAGTGGTGTTTGTGGACACCCATTACAGCAAAGTCATCGCTGAACTCCTTGTCTCTTCGCTGCTCTGACTTCAGCTCACTTATTTTTGCTTTTTTGCCTCTCCTACATTAAAGCTTCTGTTAAGCCTTGTACTTACCTCTAGGAATTCCTCAGCATTTGGGATGACAACCAGGATAGCTCTCTTTGTATGTAAATTGACTTAGTCACCTCTCAAGTTCTTAGCATAGGTGCTATGCATTACCTGGCAATGTTAAATCGTACATGGGTTCTTCCAGGGGAATTAGAAATAGATGAGAAGTTGGACATATTTCAGGAACTCTCCACACAGAAAGCCTGGGGGACCATCATGACTAGCAAGTCTAGTAAGGATTCCCCAGTGGCCTGGTAACACAGATTTTTTAAAAACAATTCATAATTAAGCTTTCTTTATCCTCCCCTTGTAATGGTGCTGGTGCTCCTAACGCTGTAGACAGGTATCTCTAAGGGAACTTGTATTTCTTAAAAACTCAGCTCTGTGTGACATCTCACTCTTCTGGAAATCTCTGGGGCAGAGGGTATGGCAATCTGGGGGCATGAGATAATACAGGTATTTCCAACCATCTGTGGATAAAAGGGGCCTGATCTTAACCTGATCCCAGAAAACACCCCAGGATGTGGACTCATGAACTGCACCTACGCTGCTAAGTACAGTGGAGATGGGACAGCAGAAGTCCCTTCCTCCATTCTTCTGTCCCTTTATTAAACCTGCTCAGCAGCCTGTTTAAATGCTAATCATTACCACAGAGCTGCTTGTTTTTCATTATGTGTGCCACTTTCCCAGAGGATCACAGCAGTGTCTCACTCACGAGCAGGGTGGTCTTGGGGTTGTCCCCCCACAAAGGTCAATGTGTGGTTTGTAACTGCTCTCCTTGTAGTGACTGCTGCTCTCCTGGCTCCTGGGGCAAATGGTGTTTTCACCCTGAGAAGGGCTTAGCAACCCCACCTGGACTTAATGAGTGAACTTTTATAATATATTAAGTATTTTATAGATTTTATAGTTTTATAGATTTATTTTATAGATTTTATAGTTTTATGAGGTAAGTCTGTGCAAGATAAAGAACTCTATCATCCAAGTTCAGCTGCCCTGGGGTTTTGTTGTCAGGTGGGAGGTGGCATTGATTCAGCTCTTTGGAGCAAGAGGAAGGATACTCACTGAGCAGTAGTTAAGCTGCTACTGAGGGGTAGGCAGGGGAAAGCAGTCCCTTCAATAGCCCTCTCCTTAAACCTCCCTCCAAGGTGAGCCTCCTGTGGAGAGAGAGGCTTACTTAGCTGCTGGTGAGTTACAGCGAAGACTTAAGAGATTTTAAAATGATCCCTGCCACTGTCTGGCTGCCTCATCTGAGCAGGATGTAAATTTTCCTAATTACTATTAACAGTTTGTCACTTGGCATGCAAAGTCTAACTGTGGGTTCAAATCCCCGTGTATAGTCTGGATCTCGACCTGACCACTTAGAGCTCTGTAATTTTTATAATTTTTTTAAGTTTCATTACTGGGCTATTTTATGCTATGCTATGCTATGCTATGTCCTTCTAGGTGTTATAACTGGTTCTGACTTTGCATCCTGGGTAGTGCTGCGGGCCCTGGGTGGAAGGCAAGATGGGCATCCTGTGCTTAACACAGCAAAGGTGCCTGACACCTCTCCTGCAGGGCTTCAGGGCAGAAGAGGTGTTTTCCTCCTAATGCAAGGATCTGCACCAGGCCGAGGACAATGGCTTTATTTTAACCATATGCATTCCCAGTTGCAGGAGCTGTTCAGCACAGGATGCGTCTTCAAGCATGAAGGTGAAGGTGGTGGCAGGTGGATGGAAGCCCTCGGCATGCTGATGGCTGGGGCTGAGGATGGATCACCCCAGTGCATGATGAGGATGCCTCAGCTGGCAGAGAAAAAAGTACTTGGTGTGCCTCATCCCAGTCTTAGCTTGACCTGGTTCAAATAAATCCTCTGCCAGGGATTGTCTTCACTGCTGACTTTAAATAGCAACATCTCCATTAACTTAAGCCTTCTCTTGAGCTTTGTCGCTGCTCTGTCTGCTGAGCCTTTTGTTACTCCTATCTCAGACTGACAGACCAATCCTTCCTGTGCCTGCACTGGTGTTAAAGACTACAGGCTCAGGGAGATGGTTTAAAACCCTGGAGTGTGGTCCATGGGCAGCTGAGATTTGCACTAGAAGAATTTCTCCAGCAGTCTTCACAGAGCAGCAGGCATCTCTCTGCAAACCAAGCATCACAGATGCACAGATGCTGTATTTTTCCTTCCTTCCTTCCTTCCTTCCTTCCTTCCTTCCTTCCTTCCTTCCTTCCTTCCTTCCTTCCTTCCCTTCTCCTCACTCTTACTAGTCTCCTCTTTTGTCCTAAACCATAAGCTCCCAACTTGCTCATCATCTACCCCAGGACAGAGCTCAAAATCCCATCATTATAGGCGTGATTTCCCTGCGACAAGGATAGGCAGTTGTACTGCCACTGGGTTTTGTAAAGCCATAGCCATTTTCAGTGTTAAGAACTGCAGTGGGTGACAGCACCACCCCACCCACTGGGGTTTTTGGGAAGGGAGGGAAATAATCCCCAATCCTTCATGCACAAGTACATTAGTCAACTCAGGCAGACAGAAATATGGAACCATGAACCACACCGATCATCTCCACATGACCTCTGAAGAGGGTCATGAAACCAACCCAGAACCAAAAGAGGCTAGGATGACCTCCAGGGAATGCACTGAGAGGAATGAACCCTACAGCTCTCTTAACTGTGAAGGAGAAACCAGATTTCAGCACAATGACAATTCACATCCACTTAGAGATCTGATCTATAGTGTTTGTATCTCTGCTAAACTGCCAAATAACCTCTCAGCATAGTGACTGTGGAGTACAGATTCACCTGCTGAGATGGGTAAGTGCTGTAGAAATGGAATAATTTAAATTCTCTGTTTGCCAGAGTGAAGCAAAGTAACAAACCCCCCATTCATTCTTTTTTGTAATCAATATGGGTCAGACCTCTTTTAAGCAACACAAGGCTCTAATTCAGCTGAGTAAGAAGTGTAAAGTAATTTTGAGAATCTATAAATGCTCTAAATGCGATACATTTAATAACATCTATCCTGGCTAACTAGGCAGCAGAAAAATTACTTCTGTGACCATTAGAGATCAAGTTTACTAATCCAGAGCAAACACCAGTAATTTTATCTCCCATATGCTGGAAAATCCAGTGCCTTCCAACAGTGTGGAACACATGTTCATTAACCCTTTACTGTGTTGAAACAGCCATTTAAAAACAACTTTTGACTAAAGGAGTGATCTGATCCTTTCCATTCTTCTTCAAACATGTTCACACCTAGCACTGCTCGGTAGGCTAACTTTATCTGGAACAAAAACTTCACAGTTATCAAAAGCTCAGTTTCAAGACTGGAAAGCGTTTCATTCCTAAAGCATAGCAAATCAGCTGGGAGAGAATGGAAGTGACTCTGGGCAATCTTCCTTTTGCAGGGTAATTTACTTTCAAATAAGCAGAGAGAGGTGTTTATAGAATCCCTGCCATCACCACTGGCTCTGTGACAGGCCCTTGGTCCTCCAAAGCCCTAGCCAACAATTTAGTCTCTTCCAAGGACTGTTCAAACAGGATGGAGGGTGGGGAGTATTGCCACTCTGGGCTACCCCCCACAGCTAGCTATGGTTGGATCTGCTTCTCCCTGCAACTTCCTTCCACATGTCACATGCAGGACAACCGCAGCACCCTGTGAACTTGCAAATCCTGGAGATAATCCAACTTAGTGTATTCCCCAGAATTGCTACACTGTTGGGTTTTGCAAACAAAAAGCGGCTCAATTCCCCAGTTGAATCCAAGCTGTAGTTTGTCTTGTCTTTCTTCCGCTCAATCATGGCCGCAGAAATGAAGATAAACTGTAGAGTTGCTCTCAGGGCAGGAGGTGTCACCACCAGCACTGCAGAGATGGGCCAGTAAAGAGGCTAAAGCATTTTCCTACACACCTCAGAGCAGACTTCATAATTTAATTCTCTTTCCTTTACAGTTATGCACATATCTAAGAAAGTCTGCTGACACAGGCAGGGCTGCCAAGCAGCCCCTGTGTAACTAAACAGCTGCTCAGCACTGTTGGCAGTACCTACCTGTGGCTGCTGGCCCATTGGACACAGCATCTTGCCCAGTGGGTGAGTGACAGCTCATTGTGAGCACTTTGCTAAGTGGAGGTAATTAATGGCTGGAGAATGACATTTAAATACGTGTTTGATACTTTCTCCTAGAATTAGGACAGAATTACACTACTTTGCATTCTGATTAATTCTTTTAGCCTGCAACTGACTTCAGATTTGCATAAGCAGTGTAGTTCATGCTTTCCGCTACCAAAAGCCTAAAGCAGGCCATTTTTCAGCTATTATTTTGCTTTCAGTATTTCACATTCATTTTCACAGAGCATTTGTCATTGTTCAAGCATTGTCAGCTCTGTCATTAATGCCCTCTCAATAGTGTCAGAACAATGATGACATCTTGCTTGCATGAATTCCAGGTTTTCTGATAAAAATAAAAAATTCTCAGCCCTATGTGTAATTTTTTCTGACCCTGCATGTTGCTCTCTGCCCTAAGGACCATCTGCTTAAGCCTGTGAATGGATTCTCCCACCATGGGTGGAGACTCTCAGCCCTGAGCACATTGCTGGTACATTTGGTGCTCACAGTTTTAAGGTTGTTTATCCAAACAGAAGCTAGCAGCTGCCTTAATAAAAACCATCACAACATTACAGTGAGAGGTTTCAAGGTGAAGTTCATGCTCTCTGCAGGCTCCCATGAGATGCTCTGGAGTGTGTGCATCTGGCAGTCACTGCCCGTCAGCTAAGCAGGGTAAAAACAAAAGCACAGGCAAATTAACTAGGGAAAAGGAAGACCCATTTTCTGTCCTCTAACTGAAGGTTCTTAGCTAGAAGAAAGGACCTCTTTCATTTACCTCAACTCCTAGTTCATTAAGTGCTTCTCCTTTCTGCCCCATGACACACACTCTATTCTTCATTATTCTGTTACCCTCCAATAAATCCCCAGAAGGGAGGATATTTTCTTCATTTGGGAAGTGTAATGAAATGGTCTTGATTTAAAGTCACATTTCCATACAAATCTTTTGTGCTTGTAACAAGTAGCCCCTTCATCCAGGCATGCCACTAAGCCTTTACCTGCCAGGCAGGAAACAGGGAAGCATTCCATGTTTTTCTGCTGGAGGACAAACACTTCCCTGTAAAGAGCATTGGGCACTCAAGCACAGAACCCTGCTGTTCAGACTGTTGCTTGTCTGTGACTATGACAGGATGACCTTGTGTTTTGGGATGTTGTAGTTGGTATTTCAGTACCAGTTGAAATGCCACTGCTCAGGGGCAGTCCCCTGCCCCTTCGTGCTGGCTGTCAGGGTCATGCCATCAGTGTGGGACTCATGAGGGAGATAAGGCATCTCCTTGTTTTCCCATATGTTACAGGTTGAGAGAGATGCTCCAACTGCAGGCTCCCACAACTGGTGACAGTGACTAACCTCCCTGTTTGCTCAGACAGGTATATGAAAAGTAGAATCATAGAGTGGTTTGGGTTGGAAAATGCCTTAAAGACCATCTAGTTCCAATCACCTGCTATGGGCAGGAACATCTTCCACTAGACTTGGCCACTCAAAGCCCAGTCCAAAGTGGCCTTGAACACTTTCAGGGATGGGGCAACCACAACTTCTCTGGGCAGCCTGTTCCATTGCCTCACCACCCTCACAGTGAAGAATTTCTTCCTCACATCTCATCTAAACCTACTGTCTTGCAGTTTGAACCCACTAGGAATCAGTAGGAAAGGATGCTGCTTTGAGGCATTGAACAGAAAGGGAAAAGTGAAGAAAAGTGTTGAAACAGCAGCCACATGAAATTTCTTCTCAAAAGCCAGAGCTCCCTCTGAACTCAGGGCATGCACTGACTAAACAGACCAGATCCTCTCTGCTTGGGAGGTGTCGCTATGGCACTGCAGTTTTGCTGGCTGTATGCTCAGTGTGGATGCTCAAGTTCACACTGGTGCTGTCATGATGTTACAAGTCAAACATCTCTTTTGCTGGGCTTCAAGTCACCTGGCAGAGCCAAACACCAAACCATCCTTACTGCCTCTGTATAAGTTTGGACATAGCGAACATGGAAGAAGCCCCAGCGAAGTTTTATCCGGAAGTTCACACTGACGTTTTTATCCCATTACAGTCACACACACACTCGAAGAGCCCAAACATTTCCAGCCAAAGGGCATCACAAGAATTCAGACAGTTTTGGTCTCTTCTGCAACTGTTCAGCCATGTTATATTTTGGTGTTAGTCCTCATAGAATATTCAAGCTACAAATTCAGACACAAAATCTGTTCCTTCCCTTTCCTCCCTTGATTAAGTTGTGTGGCCAGATTGAGCCTGTCCATGAATGTTGTAATTTCCATGAGTCAATGTCAACCTTCCCTGAAGAGCAGTGGAAAGCTGCTGAGCTGTCCTCAGCCAACTTGTTGAGCTCTGAATTTATGGTATCGTTTATCAGATTTCTCAATATTTACACTCAGTTCCCATTCCAGTAAACAGATGACTTATTATATGATACTACTGTTCAAAAACCCCAAGGAAATGAAAACCATAAACTCTCTGCAGCAGAAACCCACAAATTCAAAATACGTTGAATTTAGATTCCTTCCAATGCCTTTTTCTCTGTCCATTATTTATAGATAACATGCAGTTCATATGTATATAGAGCAGGCCTGAGCACTGCTGGCAGATAGGCATTGCTTGATTGGTTCAGACTCTTCGTATTTTTAACTCAGAACCTCTCTCCGACAGCGACAATTTCCAGATGCTTTAGAAGAAAGATTTCTGTAAGGAATGATAATAGGAACGTCAGCCCCTAAATCAAATTCTTCTTTACTGAAGGAACTTCGCTTGTGACAAGGAGCATGAGGAATTTTTTTTAAGCTCAGTTGAGTGGAGAATGAGAAAATGTCCCTCTTTGTACATGTCTGCTTGGCCCTGTCTGAATTGTGGCATGCTCCAGCCTTCCTGGGCACTGAGTTGCCCTGGTGAGTGCCTTTCTATGAATGTGCTTGGCATTTTTCTTCTTTTACCAGAGTATGGTACCGGCAGTGCCTTTCATTTTTTTTCATATCTTTTTTTTCAATATTTTGTTTATCTCTGTTGGCAGACAAACCTTCAGAACTTGTCAATGCCATTGCATATGAGCTGTCCATTGGCCTGTCCACCTGCTGCACAGGAAAGCCTTTTGGTAAGAGTGTAAGACAAAGCCTCTCTCTTACAGGGTATTTTGTCTGCATTTTAAAAGTAAGGAAATAAGGTAGTATTTCCAAATCCGTGCTGCCTCCTTGTTTTTACTGCAGATTCCCCACAAGGCTGCTGAGTCTGGGCGGTAGACCCAGCCTTGCCCCAGAATGGACCAAGGGAGGGTCTGTGAACCACACAAGATAATGCTGGTGAGAACAGCTTCAGAGGAGCCAGGCACTGAGAAAGTCCCTGATTGAGGCAGGCCCATAGTATGTGGCTTTTGCCCCAAAAGGAGAAAATGCCTCTTGCTTAATTGCGGGGAAGCTGTTGTTGCTTCTGTATTGCACTTTTCTGTCCTTAATTAAATTGAATAGTTTTACATAATAAATTGAGCAGTGCATCTGCACTATGCAATGTAGGTTTGGTAAAATGTTAATTTTAATTATTCTAAGTTTATTCAACCATGTTAATGCCAATAACTCCATCTGGTTGGAGCGCCAAGCATGGTTTAGCATTTGTTTCCAGGTATGCAAGGCTTTGGTTTCTGTAAACTGAAAGGAGATGAGCCATTGAAGGGAATTAGATGGCAATGTTTGATTTAGCAGAATAATCCTAAGTTTCAAGAAAATTATAATGGTAAGCAATGTTGTATCAACTTCATCTGCATCAGAGTTATAGGGCGACATTTCCAGCATATAAATTAGCTTATTAAAGCAAAAGTTTTGGCAATGGCTCTAATTCATCAATCTGTACATCAAAGAGTTAAAGAAATGAGGGGATTTTAAGCATTATATTTGATTGAATATTAGTGTGGTACTTTATTATAATAAAGAATAGCTACTAAGGTGTGACAATTTTCTTTCAGGTTTCTTAGTTTGTATCCATTTAGTTTTTGTTAAGAACAGAAGTTTTCTTCTTTTCTGATACGCAGAGGAAGACAAACCACTCAAAGACAAACACATTTTCAGAGATGACAGAGCTGTTGTTACGAGCTCATTCATTCCGTATCTGGACTTTGAAGCATCTGCACAGCTACAAGGACCCTATGTGAAAGCACTGTGTGCTACTTTTTAAGGGAATAAACAAATGTACAACCTCATTAACATGAGTTACTGTTGTTAAATAGCCAGGAGATATGGAAAGCAGCAGCAAGTTGGCAGGCCCTTGTGGTTCATGTGCCAAACGAGTATGGAATTGAAGAGGTTACCATGAAAATGAGACTTGCATAGTGATTTACAGTGCAAGTGTCTAAACATAAACCAGAAATACTTAGGGGCTAGGAAATACTGAGATTTAATATATATTTCTGTGATGATAAAATAAATTCTTCCTTTTTTAATAGCATCTTCTGTAAATCTTCTTTTTAAAGAGGTTGGTCCACTAGATACACAGCAGATATATGGGATATGAAGAGCTCAGCTTCCTAAAAGCCATTGCAGATGTAGGCCCTAGTCCTGGTATCTGTGGCTAATCTCACAAGTATTTATACAGACTGTGGCCAAGATACAAGATTTACAATATACACTATAATACAAAATGGTTTCTTTATCAGCCTGAGGTTTGCCTAAGTAATATGAAGTTACGATGCTTTTTTCTCAGCTGATTTTGTGGAAAACAGAAGACCCAGGAACTCCTGGCCTTCAGGTTCAGTGTATCTTACCACAAAGCTTTTACTCTTTCATTAGAGAACCTCAGTGCACAAGAAGGAAGAGCTGAATTGCTTATCATATATGGGACATTGCTGCAAGCAAACAAATCCCCTCTAGTGACCAGGGCAAGGTGTTATTCAGACTTGTGCCAGACAGGACTGCTCTGTTTCAAGGAACTCAGTAGACTTGGGAAATTAAAAATATGAGGTAACTGCTAAGAAATGGTAAACAGAAGGCATGTGCACATAGCATTGCCAGTGCTGGACTGGGCTCAGCTTCACTGCAAAATTATATCCCTAATGGAGATGTCACTATGAAGGGAAATTGTGGAAAAATAATTAATGTTAATGGCAGCTCAGTAAATTAAACTTGCAGACTCAATTACTTGGTACTCCCATCTTTGTAGGTGCTGTGAGGATCTCTAGTATGGTAGATAAATGGGTCTTGATCATGCAATCACCAGCTGATGTTTGAATTGAAAGGTGAGGATGATGCAAAAATGGAGACACAAGTCCCACCATTGTAGCAAACATGGCATCCTTTAAACATATGTTTTGGATACTAGCTTGTGGGTCAGTGTGGTGAGTTGATCCTGGCTGGAGCAGGTGCCAACCAAAGCCATTCTGTCACTCGCCTCCTCACCTGGACAGAGGACAGAAAATATAACAAAAGGCTCATGGGTTGAGATAAGGACAGGGAGAGATCACTCAGCAATTAGTGTCACGGGCAAAACAGAATCTACTCAAGAAAATTAATTTATCCTCAGTCAAAATCAGAGTAGGGTAATGAGCAAATAAGAAGTCCTAAATCTTAAAACACTCTTCCCCCACCCCTCTCTTCTTTTCAGGCTCAACTCAATCTCGAGTTGTCTGCCTCCTTCAATAGCACAGGGGCACAGGGAATGGAGGCTGTGGTCAGTTCATCACATGTTGTCTCTGTCGCTCCTTCCCCCTGAGGGGGAGGACTCCTCACACTCTTCCCCTGCTCCAGTTCCATCTCATGGGAGACAGTCCTCCGTGAACTTCTCCAATGTGAGTCCTACCCACAGGCTACAGTTCTTCACAAACTGCTCCAGTGTGGGTCCCTTCCACAGGTGCAGTTCTTCAGAAACAAACTGCTCCAAAATGGGTTTCCACATGGTCACAAGTCCTGCCAGCAAACCTGCTTCAATGTGAGCTCCTCTCTCCATGGGTCCACAGGCCCTGCCAGGATCCTGCTCCAGTGTGGGCTTCCTGTGGGGTCACATTCTCCTCCAGCATGGGGTCCTCCAGGGGCTGCAGGAGGATCTCTGCTCCACTGTGGACGTCCATGGGCTGCAGGGGGACAACCTGCCTCTCCATGGTCTTCACCAGGGCTGCAGGGGTATCTCTGCTCCAGTGCCTGGAGGACCTCTTCCCCCTCCTTCTTCCCTTAACTTGGTGTCTGCAGTTTTTTCTCTCACATATTCTCACTCCTCCCTTCCAGCTACTCTTGCACTGCCATTTTTTCCCCCTTCTTAAATACGTTATCTCAGAGGTGTCACCACCAGAGCTGATGGACTTGGCCTTGGGCAGTGGCAGGTCCGTTTTGGAGCCTGCTGGCACTGACTCAATCGGACACAGGGGAAGCTTCTAGCAGATTCTCACAGAAGCCACTCCTATAGTCCCTCCACTGCCAAAACCTTGCCACACAAACCCAAAACCAATACATTCAGGGACCAGGGAGAGAGTTTCTCATCCCATAATGTATCTCTGAAGGAGCACAGAAGGATGGAGGATGATGCAGAGGCTGACTTTCATCTCTGAATTGGGATTGGGATGCAGTGTCATAAGAGACAGAGGGAGCAGGCTGCATATCACTCTCTGTCATTGAAGGGGGCAGACTGTCCATTTTCAGCAGAGCATGAAGCACATGCTAGAAAAAATCTTGAAAAGGAAGAAGGGGTCTGGTTTGTATCATTGCTATGGCAAAGTCTGCAGAATAGGACTGACATTGTGGAGCAGGACAAAAAATAATAAAGCTCTGTTTGTTGGCCCCTTTGTTGGCAGAGCTTAGAGAGGCAGTGGAAGCTGGGCTGCTGCCTGGGCCTAGCCTGCCCCTGCAGTGGCCTGCATCTCAGGTCATCCTGGAGAGGACAAGAACTTTCTCATCCACTCAGGGTGGTGGCCATGCCAATGTGCCCTAAGGAACACGGCAGCCCTGGCAGGGCAAGCAGGACAGTGGGGCAAGGGACACCCAGGACAGAGAGCTTCTGATTTTATTAACTTTTGTGTGGATGGTGATTTCCATCATGAGACCTCTGTCCCCTGTTGGAGAGAGTATTCCTGTCTGTGCCCTGCAGCTGGCTGTGCGGTGCAGGCGCTGCAGCTTTGCCAGCAGCAGCCCTGACCCCAGCAGCAGCTGTGCTCCCTGGCCAGGGGCCCCTCCTGCTAGGACAGGGATGGTGCCCTCGCGGCCACTCAGGGACGTTGTGCCCCCTCACGCAATACATGTTTTCCAGAGCAGGTTTATTTATAGGCAAATATGCAAGAAAGGGGAAGATGAGCATTTCTGGTGGCATTGGGCTGTCTGCTAAGACATTCTCCCGTACCTCAGTGCTTATTTTTGTTTAATATATTGTCCTTCTGTGTTTATTTTGCAGGTGTTTATTTTGGAAAGGGTTCTGTTTACATTTCTGTTTTTACACAGAGTGCACATATGGTGATATTTGCTTTGCTGGGACTTGGCATTCCTCCTCCTCCTCTTCCATCCAGCCCTCACTTTGGCTGAGCCACCAGTTACAGCTGGCAAGTTAAAAGCTCTTTTGCTTTCCAGCCCGGCTCCCACCCACTAGCTCTCGACCTCCTCACTCAGGCAGCTCTGACAAAGCATGTTCATGCTACAAAGTCCCTCCAAGTGTGGCTGTTATCAGGACTCCACAACCTCTCCATCTCTTTGTGTACCAGAGGAGGACAGACATGATGTTCTTCACATGTAAAGCATCTGAATTATGCCACTGCAGAAGGCCTTTCTCTGTCTTCAATCCTTCCTTGCTCAAAGATCTGTGCTCAGCAAGAGCCTCATGTCCTCCCTGGGCCATGCCTGAGCAAACTCAGCTGTAGTTTTTCCACTGCTTTGTGCTGAGGTGGTGGAAAAGCTGATAAATCAGATCTTTCCTGTCCATGCCAGATGAAAAAGCAGAATGAGGATGTGCTACACACCAACCGAGCTCTCACTCATATTGTTTTTCCCACCAAAAACCATGGCTGAAGTTTCTAGGAAACGGGGAATAACATTCATTCAGCCTTCACTTGTGGATGAGTTCACTTCTTTTCTCTGATTCCTTTTTGCAGCAGGGTCCCATCAGTGGTACCACTGTTTCACTGGCAGCTGCTTCACATTTCTTTTGTTAGAAGTTTGGGGTTCTTGACCTCTTGCCTGATGTGTGGGCTTTGCTCTGACACCATGCCACCATTCTTGTCCTTTTACAGTGATCCTCACCAGGTGCAGTAGAGCTCTGAAGATGGGAAACCCAGCTGGTCACTTGAGGGCATTGCAGACCTCTTCAGAGCAAACCCTTGGAGCTGAGGAAGGGCTTTGTGAAGTTTGCAGCACACAGTGACTCTGCTGGAAGAAAATCCACGACACCTTTATAACTCTTACAGGTGGATGTTGAGGTGTGACAATTAAATAAAAACTAGTGACCTCTTGCCTATTTTTGTGAGTTTATATAATTCAGGAGTAAGAGCTATGTATGGGTTACATGCACTCAAAAAGTCATTCAAATGAATGTGCATCTGTCCTACAAATAGTGTGCATGTGCATTTAAAACTACTCGAGCTAGCAAAGTCTCAGTCTCACTTTAGTCTATCTCCTCTATAGTACAGCTGATTAACAAAAAAATGAAATTATGATGGGAGAACTGCCTTCTGAAAACCTCCTCTGGCCAGACAGGACAATGTCCCAGACCTCAGGTCTGTACAGAGCCCATAGTTCCTCACACTGATGGTGGCAGAGGACACCAGTCACCCCCTAAGAGTGACCTCCTATCCTTCAGGTACACCAGGAATAGTTTAGATAAAAGAAAATTGTGTTTCCAAGTAGAGTAAGACTGAGGAACAGGTATAAACACTCTGGTCTGTCTTATGAAGAGTCCTTGGAAAAGACAGTGCAGGCCTTATCTGCTTTAGCTCTTCCAGAGACACCTTTCCTCACCTCTTTTAGCATCTGTTGGGTGCCTGCAACCAGGATACTCACAAGAAGATAAGAAGTGAGGAGTCACTTTGCAAGAGACAAGGATGAATTTGGGTGAAGGAAGAAGGATGACTTTCTGAATCTGGAAGTACCTATAGCATGAGGCCAAAGTTGGGTTTGTGTGCTTTAGGGACATGCAGAAGTGACAAACTGAGGACAGATGGATTCTCTCTGGGAACAAGGAGAGTCTTAGACTTTAAAGGAGGGTGCCTCAGTCATTGCCTCACTAGCACTGGTTTCCTTATGCTCTCTCTAGGGCTGAATTTCTCTCATTAAAACCAAGGTCCAAACCTATGAGAAGAATTAGACATTTCAAGTGGTCCCTAGCTAGGAAGCTTTCACTTATGAACCCTCAGCACCAAGTCCAGAAAATGTATAAAATAGATAATAACTCAACTGTATAGATAATTTATGTATTTTATGCCCAGTTGATCTTTAAATATCCTAGATCATGGAAATCCTTGAAATAGCTATTTGCAGGGGTCTGTCTGTATATTTGTTGACCAGCATTTTAAAATTCTTAGTTTATTTTGTGACTGAGCTTATGAAAAAAAGCAGGAGGAAATTTGCATTCATCTCCCTCCTGTCCCTATCTGCTCAGAAGTACAGGAATGTCAGCTTCTAGGAAATATGAGAGTAGCCAGATTGGGACTTGAAATTGTATGGTAGTTTGTAAATGAGAGCTATAGATCCAATTCCTAATGTGGTCATGCAGCTTCACACAGTGTTATAGTAGTCTTATTTCCTTGGGAAGGGTTCATAGGTCTCTGCTGCCCAGTGAGATACTGCTGACAACCTCATGGAGTGCTCACAGTGTAAGTCAGAGCCCTAAAAATGGTTCCCAGGGGCTTTCAGACTGTAGTGTCAGCAGAGAAGCAAAGCAGGGAATGCACTTGAATGCAGAAGACATGGTGCCCACTCAGTCATACAGACCCAGTGAAAACACAGAAATAGTCTACGATCTTTTATGAAAATACATGGATTAGAAAAATTGCCATTTCCTTGTGAAGCATGAAGTCTGGTGGAAAGGCAAGCTACTGACCTATATCCTGTGGCTCCTTCGCATGGTGCTGTGCATCCTGCTAGAGCAGATGTCCCTCTGCCCAGCCCGCAGCCCCCTCAGCCCCCACAGGAGCCCTCAGCTTCCACCCTGCTGGTCCAGCCACCTCCCTGCTACTCTGCACAAGTGCTGTTTGGGAGGACACCCCTGTCTTCTGGGAAATCCTGCATCTTGGGAATCCTGCCGGGCCTCAGCAATGCAGGGATGACTCCTGCTTTGTCCCAGCCCTCATGCCTCCTGCAGCCACCAGACCCCTCAATTTGCTACTCAGCAGCAAACAGATGGTTATGCTCATTGCAAGGGGACAGGGGGTCACTCTGAAGACCCTGGCGACCTCGTACTGTTTTCTGTGTGTTTTGTGACGTACATGAGGCACAGATGAAGTCAAAATACCTTTAACTTCACTGGGAAGGGACAAACCACTCTCTGCAAGCACCTTTCCTCTATGACTGTAACAGAGGTTGAAGCAACCCGCTTGGGATCATGCTTAGCCTTAAGATAGGGGCTTTAGGGGCTGTGATTAAGCATATGGTATATAGTTACATGGTTATATACATATATACATATACATGGTAATATAAGCCCTTCCCAAATCTTCATTCACAAAGCCTAGCCATGATGACATGATTATATAATTAAAACTAATTTCAGATCATTATTGGTGAGCTCTGGCACCTGAAGATCTTGAAAAAAGTTATATTGGTTCTAGACTGAAGGAATGTCAAATTCAGGATTTTTAATAGGATTTCTCATTACACATTCTGTGGCCTCGTGGAGCATCTGATGTGTTCACAATAACTGATTTCTTTGTATTTGAATTTATTTGCAGTAATACTTGCTTCTCTTTCTCTGCATACCTCACCCGTATTCAGATAAAATTTTTTGGCTCAGAAATGGGACAGTTTTGGTGCCCTTCTTACAGACTCAGCATATTTGCAAAACAGTGACAATAGACATATTTTGAAGTTAATTACTGAATAGAGACTAAATAGGGGTTCTTCTCATATTCCTGCAAATATGACCCATGCCTCTATTTCAAATATTGTCCTTGTTAGTCACTCAGGCCCTTCCAACAACTTTTAATATCAGTGGAAAGACTGATGCTGGCAGCAGACACTGCTGGATTAGGCATTAGAGTGCAATAGCACTGACACTTGCAAGATTTTTTAAGCTGTTCTTGCTCGCATTATTCTGAGATGCTCGTTGTGTCCCAGCATCATGTATAGCGATTAAGTGCTCAGATGGCAGATTAGGAGAGGTTCTGGGGGCATCTCTCCTGAGCCACCACTGGCATCACCAGCAGAGGCGTGAACAGGCACAAGCAGCAGAATGTGTCTCCTGAAGGGTTGCAAATACATGAAACCAGGTTCTCAAATCATCTTCTCAGTGCCTGAATATACCAGAGATGTTTTTGTGTGCCAACACAGGCTGGGTGAGAAGAAAACTGCAGCCAGGTCTTGAGCCAGGTTTTGAAAACCACCCCCAGCCAGGCACTCTCTCTGATGCCACCATCACCACTGAAGCAGGACTTTCCATAGCAAACTTGAATCATTCTCCTCCTCCTTCTCCTGGCTTCCCATCCAGGGCATCCCACCTCCCAGTTCTCACTCCCAGCTCTCCATCCCCATCCCCAGAGCCAGCCGATATTGGCCATACATCCCTGCTCCTGACAGTTATTAAACTGATATCAATTTAGAAAATGTTCTAGAATTTAACTGAATTTTTGACATTTTGCTTTTGAAGAGGACTTCGTGTTCTGAAAGGCAGCTAAAAGGCCGTGCAAGCCCACTTTTACAAAGAGGCTGGTCCAGGATGCGGGACCAGGGTGCAGTAAGCTATCCTTCATATTTGGGTACTGACCTCTGGGTGAAGGAACAGACTGGTCAGAGACCTGGGCAGGAGCACTCACAAGGGCCATCATTTCCCATCAGTGTGTTTGCAAGGATGTTGAGTGTCCCACATGTCCCTCAGCTGCATAGGCTACAAGTGCGTGGGTTGTCTCTCATCCTTCCTGACCTCCTGCTCCTGTGACAGCTGCTGACACCTTTTCTTCCTGGGATGTATTGATCAGGGGTGGTTTCTTGTTGAAAGGGATACAGCTTCACTTCTGTTTCATGCTCAAAATAACAGTAATGCTCTGTCTAGGCAGAGGTTTAAAAGGCATGGTGGGAGGATTAGAAATAATAGAAATAGAAATAGACATCTAACATTTTGCAGTGTAGGTAAACTTTCAGTAGGGTCAAGGCCACTGGAAGGGGGATGCCAGACCTCCCTGTCCTACCACGTCTGTGATGTCTGCAGTGCTGGTCACACACATGCTGAAAACAAGTCCCAGTCTCCTGAACTTGTTAAGTATGACAGCACAGCAGAGTTGGACTGAAACACCTTTAACAGTCTGACTCTGGATACATTTCCACACTTCTTGGTCCAAACTCTAGCTATGGTGAACTAAGCATTATGTGCCTGAAAAAAACCAAATAGTTTCCAAATGTTTCAGGGTTGTTCATGTAAAGAAGTCTTTCATAAGTATCACTGAGACTTTAGTACTAACCTCTGCTGTAATTCATTTACTGAAATCTGGTTCTGACTTGTGGTTGTAACTCTGTACTCTGAACCACTGTGGATGTAAAGTATTTAGATGGAGCAACATCTTTTTCAGGTGTCTTGAAATGCTCTCTGAGGGTTTTTTTCAACTTTGAGTACCCATATGAGCACCTTCAGAAGGGCAATGTACTCTGCAACAGCTGTGTTGCTGTCCCACAGTCTTTCATCCCTCTGTTGATTACATGTGAACAAGCTTCACCGGGTAGGAAAACCCAGTAAGAGAAGGAATTAGCTCTGCGTGTTGAAGGGTCTGGCAGAAGGTAGGATCTGAATTACAACTACATTGCATTTCTGTAATGGGGCCTCTGGTGGTACTACTAGTGAAAATAACTACCCTATTTATTGCTTTGGTATATTTTCCCCTGTTCCACATTAAAAGTCATGTATCATAACAATGTGGGGGGAGCAGGGACCTTTAGGCTGCCTAAAGTCTTCTGGTTTTGGTCCCAATCAGCCCTGGCTCCATGTGATGCAATAGGAATCTGTCCTGGATCCAGCTGCTTTTTGATACTCCAGGGAACCTCCTGTGGTCTGGGCAGAGTTAATCCTTGCTTACACCCACGTAAGTAGGAACGGGACTGCAGATCATATATTTACTTTTTTTTTTTTTTTTTTTTTTTTTTTTTTTTTAAAGCTGACTGGGCAACAGAGAGAGAAACAGAGACAGATTTGGTGATAGTGAATACTAGACTTTTCCAGACTTCTGATGTGGTTTCCTTGCAAGCCCTAACTTCTGGAGTGTCACTAGACCTCTTGTTTAGTAGGATGTAGTGGGAGCTAATCTCAGCACACAGGAAGGAATGCCCCTAACCCAGGTCCTAGAGCTGGTGTTGGTTTAGCTGAGCTACTGTCTGGGAGTGCTAGCTCTCAGTGTCAGGGAAGCAGATGAACAGGGGGCAGGGAGCTGTGACATCCATCTCAGCAGGTTTGCAGGTCTATTACCTGTGCTCTGACCCAATTACATTGGCTTGTACATTATTTAGAGAGAAAGCAGCAGGAACTGCTAAACTTTACTTCAAGACTAAGAGGGTGGAGCAGCATCTGGCAGCTCAACACAAATTGAGCTCAATACAAGTTCCACGCGCATTGCCCAGAAGACCTTTGCACAGAAAAATCCCCTGAGAAGAGACATTTGAGCTGGAGATGAGAGTAGATACCAAAGTGAAGAAGATCACTTGCCTAGAAAGCTGTAAAAATTACTAACAACTTTCCTATTTACTTTGCCTCTTGCCTCTTTTGGAGAGGGTTAAATGACCAGCTTGTGCAAGATGCCAAGGTGCTGTAGCTTTTCTTGACTGCATCAAAACCACCTGAAACTTTGGGACTTTGCCTTGAAGAGAGCTCCAGACAACATGGGAAATTCTTCTCCATGGTTAATAGAGGCTTGAGGTACTCCCTGGGAATATGGTTCATGTCAGAGGATAGCCCAGGGACACGCAAAAGACTGCATGCCCCAGTGGTGTCAGTCCCCCTTCCAGCATGGTTGTACGGGGTCTGACAGGGATGGAATTAACTTCCTTCAGTCAATCCATCACAGCAATTATTAATGGGCTCTAGAGTCTCTATGCACAAGGGAGAAAATTAGGCCAATAGCTTTCCCAACATGCAGAGTATTCTAGGATGTAGAGGGCTCTTCTAAAAGGCTCTGCCTTTGCTGTAATGCACTGCTGTTGAAAATTATGTCCCTCACTGTAAGACTGAGTTGTTTCTTGCCAACTTCCCAGTTTCAATAATTTCGACACCTTGTGGCTTGTTTCACAGAACCTTTGGATTATGTGAACTCCAATAGGACTCCTAGTACAAGTAAAGCTGCATGAGAGGAGCATGCCCTGCTCCATTACCTTTTGCAAGAGCAGTATGCCAGTCTGGGAGCCATATCCAGGATCTGCTGCACTATATATTAGCAGGAGCAGAAAATTGTTTCTTTTGCCCTATTTGCCAGCTGGGGCAAATAGAATTTCTTTGAGTGTGCTGTCTCTCTGATCATGTCTTCATCTCTTGCCTCACTGTCCCTCACAAGCAGCTTTTGAAAACACTGCACAAATCTAATCAGACTGGCAGAAGTCTCTCTTCTGGGGAAATATGCCCTGAAAATACAAGTTCCTCTGTATTTTGTGAAAACTAACAGCTTATGAAAAAAAACTAAAATTAACAATCTTCCACCCAAGGACATACAGAGAGACTTCAGGCCTTCTTTGTGCAGTTTAATCAGTTCAGACATACTGCTAAACCTGCTATGCAGCATGTGATGAAGTCCACCATTGCTACCAGCACATCATATCTGGTGCAGCTAACATGTCCAAAACCATCAGTGTGGAGGAGCAGGGGGGCTAAGACAGAGCACGGCTGGCCTATGGGCCCTGGGGGTGAGCTGAGTGCCCCATGGATGTAGCTCAGAAACAGAATGGATGAACTGGAAGGATTCTGGAGCTGCCTGCAAATGTGAAGGAGGCTTGGGAGCCTTGCAGTGAAGACTCATATGGGGCATGGAGCAGGTCTGGAGTCACTGCAATGGGGTGCAGAGGGGCTTTAAGACATGACTCTACAGGAAGCCAGATATTTGCTTTGCCCTCTTTCATAGCAAAATAGACTTATTTCAACCAGTAGTAGGAATCAGTTTCTACCTATCCTAGGAGCTTCCGCTGTTGCCTTTACTAGCATTATTTTAATTTTAGGTGTATTTCTAATGGCTTAATTTGCTGGCTATTTTAAAAATCAAAGGCAATCATCATGATAAGGCAAGGCAATGACTTTCCCCCTTCATTTTGGCCTACTCCCTTTCTTTTGATCAGATACCTCGATCTAGTCCTCTCCTGTCAGTGTCAGGGTGGTACCAACTTTCTCCACTGTGTAAATGCTGTTTACCGTGTAGCCCCAGTTTAACTGGCTTATGCTATGTTTATTGTTGCTAATCCACCAAAATCTACCTTAAAATCCTCTAAAAATTACCCCTTGGCAATGTGAAAATCTCCCTTATCCAATTCATCTTCCAACACAGAATTTCCAGGAGATAAATCCAGGCTTATTTTATATTGTTTCTGGTTTTGCATTGCCTAGTTATGAAATGTTGCGTGACAACAGTTCAAAACGGTGACTAACTACCAGCATAGTGGAACTTGCTTCTTTTGCCTTTTAGAAATGACTCCTGCCTTTTTTTCAGAACAGAAGTACCTTTGGGTAAAACAATTCAAAAGAGACAAATATGCAGACAGTTGAGAGAAATCAAATGCTTGAACTGTTTCTCCCTTTTGTTGTGGACTGTAGCTTCAAGGAGTTGATGCTCTTTGCCAAACATGTATCTTGAAAAGGAAAGTTTTGAGTCAGGTCTAACCAACCCAGTAGTAGAGTGAAAGGGAAAATGTGTCATGACTTCCCTTGTGTGCTCAGGGAAGTGCCTGTGGGACAAGCAGTGACTGGTGTGCTTGGAATCACTGATCGTCACTGCTCCATACCCTCATGCCTTTTTGGAAAATGTTTTTTAGCTCATCCAGTCTGACCAGAGCCAAAGGGAACAGAGCTAAGAGCTGGCTTTGTTTCCTCCAGCCAGGTAGGCTTCCCATTTCCCAGCCATCTCTGTCCCTTCCTAGTTTGAGTTTGTCTGTCCATCCAGCTCTCCTCTTCTGATACTGTGATCACCTTCCATGTAAGCAACGTCTTCACCACTGAATTTCACAAGCAAATATTGCTTTTTGTGCCACGATAAATTAGAGCACTCCCAAGTCTGGCCCTTGAGGAACTCTGCCATTGTCCCCTTGCGAGCACCTTCCAGGTTCAGGAAGTTGTTGCCCACAGTCCAGTTCCTCCTCACCTTACAATTCTTCTGCTAGCTTGCATAAACTCTGTTTTAACTAACAATAACCTGTGTTGGGTGATTTAGCAGAGTCTAGGTAAATAACATCTCCTTTGACCAGTAAAATCCTATTATCAAAAACAGATATTGGCTAATCTGAACACGTTTGTTTGATAAAGATATGAGATGTATTATGTTTGTTCTTCTCTTAAAATTTGACTTTATGTTTTGCATGCTACACAGACCAGATAAAGGGGCCCATATTTGTGAGTATTACTTACAGTTCTTTGACTAGAGACAGCCTGAGATACAGTGAAGTAGAAATATTTGTTAGAAACACTTCCTGCCAGACTTACCATTTCATTTGCCAGCTCTTTCATTATTCTGTGGTTCTTAGATACAGATCATCTGGTCTTTTGATTCAAGAACATTAAAATTCTTCAAATTTTATTCCATTTCAGGATCGGTAATTTTCATCCATATATTCTGAGTCTAATTAGCTACCCTATCTTTGCCCCTCTGTTCATTGTCCTTTCGTAACACAAAGTGAGATGAAAGATTCAATTTGTTTTGGGACTATACCGAGATCATCTTTAATTTGGCTGTTACTCTCTCTGCATAACTCCTCTCCTTGTTCTTTTCTTACTGGACTGGCTTACAGCACTTAAATACTTTGGTAGGTTTCTTTTGAAAAGTTTTGGGGCAGCTCTTACTCAATGCATTTCAAAATTTTCAGTGTCTTTTTTACCAGTTTTGGGTAACAGTTCATAAAATTCAGCATTAATAAAATTTCACTCTCCTCCTTGAATCTTCCTGAAGCAGATAAAATATGCAGCTGTAAGACCTTGCACAGCCCTGGAGAGGGGAGCACAAAGCTTTGCTCTCCGGCCCCATGATGAGGCTCCAGGGACCTGGGCAGGGAAAGAGGGAGGCTGCAAAGGAGCAGCCTGCAGCAAACAGGTGCCACTTGATCCCTTGGGGGCCTGTGAAGACCTGGGAGAGAGGATGAGCAGGACTTGGTGACAGCAGTGCTCAGACTCCGTGAGTCAGAAGCAGAGGCTCTTGCATCTGTCTGTTTTTGTCTTCTCTTTGCATCTTAAAGAGTTAATGCATTTATAACCTAGAAGTCATCCTCAAACAACTGGGTGGCATTCACCTCCTGAAGAAAAAAACAGGGTATGTAAGCTGGAAAATGCTGCCCTTGACAGCACTGGTGAGGTGATGGAGGCGAGGGTTGGATCTGCAGCATCCAGCCATGGGCTGTCATCTGGCTTGCTGAAGTCGTGTCCCTCTCGTTACAGTGACAGCTTCACATTTGCTCCAGTTTGTTTTGTTTTGAGGAGTTTGGTTGCTGGGATTTAGCACAGCTGGGTGGCTCATGTTATCCCACTCAGAGAAAACGTGGGAAAACAGCCTGAGCTTTCACTTTCTATGAGGAATCCAGGGACAACTGTTGTGGCTGGATAGGGTCATCGCTACAAAAGACAGGAAGGTACTTCACGCAATGAGGCCTTTACTCAAAGAATGACATCGTTCTTAGTTCCTGCTAAAGACAAATGACAGCATTAAATGCAGCAGTATTGGTAACTGAATCTTACAGAATTTGGCTGTTCCTAGGCTGGTTTTGTCTTATTCTTGGGATATTTCTACATGTTTCTGGCAGGCAGTTGTCGACTTTGTCTTACTTGTGCTCTACAGCAACCAAGCATTGTCTGAGTGTGCCTACACTCTTTATTTGGTTTTGGTGGATTTTTTTCCCATGTAAACCCTATTCACGTGGTTTCCAGTCAGTTCAAAATGGAGTGAGCTCATACCTGCCTGCAAAACACCGTGTGTTCATACCCACAGAGTCAACTAAGTCAACAGAAAGACTGATTGTGTTGATTTGTGGGAATCTGCCTTTACATTCTGTTTCACATAAAGCCCTGCCAGCAAATGTCTGCCTGTTTATCTGTGGGATCCAGCCATGGAGCTGCCTTACATGAAGGACTGCTTTTATGGTAGAGCAAGCTCTAACACCAGGTCTGATTTCAGGATAGACACAAAACACCAACTGGAGCCTGAAAAGGTCTAAAACATCTGGCTTAGTGTCCAGAGTCCTAATGGACTCTGTATTTGTCATCACCCCTGGAGAAGGAGTGGAGGATGACTAGGGAGAGTCTGTTTTGCTCTCCTCTCCCCAGAGATTGACAGCTTTTGTTTTTGTTGCTGCCACAGATGCCTGGCCATGCAGTAATCACTCCTGCTGCTCTGTGCCCTCCTCTTGCTGCAGTTCCAGGCTGTGCCAGGGCTGCAGAGCCTGTGGTATGAAAACAACTCGCGTGCTTGCCTTTGGGCAATTGCTGTGAGCTTGCACCTCAGGTATGTGCCTAACTGGTGTCCACACATCTGTCCTTCTCACAGCAAGGTCAGGAACACAGGCAGGTGCTGGTGGCAGGTGCTGGAAAACACAAAAGTGAGAAGTGGGATGTCAGAGGGATGCAGTTGGCCACTGCTGGCAGAGCTGCTGCTCAGGCACAGCCGGGTCCTTCCTCTCAGCTTCGGCAGAGTGGGTGCTGAAGTAGCAGGGATAGTCCGTGTCCCGACACAATAGCCTCTCTGGCTTCTACTTCTGTGTTTAGAAAATGGATGACAAATTTATCACCACTTATCTTTTGGGTATCAAAGAGAGAAAAGGGAAAAGTGTAGTGATCAAGGAAAGGCCAAAGACACTTGGTGTAAGGCAGAAAACAGATGCCAAAAATGCTTTCATTCCTATCTCTTCAGCAGTTACTGACACTAGGAAACCTTTCTGTATTATCTGTAGGAACAAGTTAAGGAAGTGCCTGCCAGAGATGCTGTATAACAACGTGTGCAAGGACAGCAAGTTCCATTCCCAAGAGCAAAACTCCAGAGCATTCTTCTGAACTAACCTTTTGTTCCACTCTGAACCTTGCCTGCCCACTGATAAAAAGCCAGGCAAAGATGGCAATTTAGTCTTTGCCCATCTATCAGTGAGGAGCAGAGATTAGCTGCTGGAGAGGCACCAGATGCTTGGGAAGGACACAGAGACATCCTGATTGGGACTGGCAGGGAATTTAAGCAGTGAGTTGGTTATTCAATTCAACCCAGGTGAGATTTTCCCTGTGGCCATATAATGCCTGGGTGGCAAGCTGGGGCTGGGTGGGGAGGGTGAGACAGTGACCAGAGCAACCCAAAGGCTCTACTCCCCCTGGTTCTTTTGGGGATGGTGTGTGAGCAACAGCTTCCTTTGCAGAGATGTACACACAGGCATCAACTGGGCTCCTGGAGTGGGCTGCAAAACACCACCATCCTCTGATGGTATTGTTTTCCTCTCTGAACCTGAGAGGAAAACAGGTTTCCAATGCCAAGAGCTGGCATGCCCCTGAGTGCCTCAGAGCCATGGGAAGTGCTGGTACCACTGTGTCTCCAAGAAAGAAGGATAATGTCGCACTCTTGTTCCTGAGAGTGGGGCAATGAAACACCATGTCAAAGGTGTGCTGAGATTCAGGTTTTTATGAATCAGGCTGGTATATTTAACAGGAATGTGAGATGTGAGACTGCAGACCGGTGATTTGCTATTACAAATTAAATACTAGCAGCTACTCAGATAAGATAAACCACACATAAGTGGATAGCAGCAACTCAAGGAAAGGGGGAGGAAAAAGAGGAAGTCAAAGCACAGGAAAAGAAAAATAAGAAAGAGCAAAAACATTTGAAATTTGCCAAATGTGATTAACACTGCAAAGAGTTTTTGAAAAACTGGAAAGGTTCCTTTTTAATATAGGTGGGACTTAAATACATATGATTGAATTCCTGTTACTGATTTCTCTTTCTCCTTATTGGAGAAAGATTTCTTTGGGAGCAAAAGGGTATTTCTATCTTGTTTCTTTGTTTTTCTGTACTCGCTATCACTGTGTGCATGATTGGTTTCCACAATGCTGTCAGGCACTTGGGCTCTCATCCAGCAAATACTTAACCACACATGTAACATCCCAGCCACCGTAAGGTTATCCATGTGCTTAGATGACTTTGGGTCAGGATCTTAATATCTCTGCAGCTCAGATGTGACTTCCACACAGTAAGGAGGAGATGCAGAAGAGCCAGACAATTAGAAAATGTTATTGTGAGACCACAGAGGTCCTGGCAGGGGCTCAGAGAGTAATTTGCTACCTGAAATATTATTTCAGTCTGGATGAAAAATTGGTAAATCAATTATTCTCCAGAAAGTGCTGCTTTTGGGCATTGGAAGCAACCAGCAAATTCAGTCCAAATGAACTAGGTTAGGTTAAATCATAAAAATATCAGAGTTTGAGATGGGGGGGGGGGTCGGGGCTTCCCAGCCAAACAGGCCCCAAGGATGAGGGAGGGTGACCACCAGCAGGGCAAGCAATGGTGGCCCCTCCTGCCCACACAGCTCTTTACTGAAGTTCCACTATAGATAAAGACCTTTGTTTCCAAATATCCTTGGCTTGTTTTAAAAATGCCCTAAAAGGTTTCTTTGATCCAAAGCGCATTTTTTCTCCTGCATGTTACCAGGTAATCAATTCTTGTTTGATCCAAATTACTTTTCCCTCTTTTCTTTCAGTTTGGCCTCCAGACAAGTGCATACAACTTAAGTGCATCAATTAATGGAAAGCATCCACATTCAGCAGCAAAATCAGTCTTCTGGCTGATCCCTTAGGAGTCACTGATTGTGATTGGTAGATTATGGGATTTTTTTCCAGATAAGAATATTCAGCTTTTATCTAGTCTCTTCAGTTCTTGAGCTGGTCTTCTGATGTTTCTGTGCCAGTGAGGTGGGATTCCTGCAAGGGTGATCCAATCCCACACGCCTATGTGGAGCCTATGGAGGCTAAATGTTTGTGATGGTGGCCAACCTCAACTCCTCTCACTCTCCTGGCTGTGGTTTAGGGGACAGCACAGGTTTGAGGTCCTTCATATCAGGCAGAAAGGGATGAGGTCACCCTCTTGGGGGAGAGGCTCATTGCTGTAGGCTCCAGTGGTTCTGTGACCTAGTCTCTGGGCCAGGGAAGGAGTCCTGACTCCTTTTACCCGTCGGAGTAGATGTAATCCTGGAAGATGTGCAAGGTGGCAGAGAGTGAGTTTCATCTTACTCATGGTTCAAGATGCTTTTCACATCTAACCAACAAGTGGTACAGAGTGAAGGTGAGGGCATTGCAAAGGAAATCAAGGAGAATGAGTAGAGAAAGGAGAGGATGCCGAGACATTGGCATAGGGTGTGAGGTGCAGGAGGGATGTACAAGCCCCAAAGGTGATCAGCTCCTGTGAGGCAGCAGGTGCAAGCAAAAGTTTTAAAGGATCATGTGAGAAGGTGTTGCACATCTTAGCAGGAACAAAATCAGTGCAATGCCGCCTAAGGAAAGATGATGACATTATTTATGCTCAAATGCCAGTTGTTGCAGACCAAGTGATCCTTTCTACAAAATATATCACAAAAGGCAAATCAGACTGCAAGAGCTATTCCCCACCCCTCAGCAGCACCCATCAGAGGTCTTTGTTTAGGAACAGGTCCTCACTGCTTATGCTTATACCCTCCCAGAACTTCAATCTGGTGGCTCTTCTCACTGCTAGGAAGGGTGCTGGGGGCATCCCCAAACCACTGGTGCTGTAAGGGAAACAACAATTATTGCTTTGGAAAGCAGAATCATTCACCTTCCCTGGGAGCAGGAATTAGTGGCAGTAAAGAGCCATGACAGATATATGGAGAGCACAGGATCTTCTTACAGTGCTACATTCCTGGGAAATCATCTTCCACCTGATTTGATTTGAACAATAACTCTTTCACTGGGCCACCATCAGTGAATGTGGTGGGCTGAACTACCTTCTCTTCTTGTTTATGTTTCAAAGTCCCCTGTGCTGGTAGTGTCATGTCAGCTGTATCAAAACTAAAATGTCTTTTCCTGTGGGGTTTTTCCACGTTGTTTTTCTACAAGAACAAAAGTCAACATGACAACTTTGCTGAGCCCTGTTTCTGTCTCTTTTTTATCTATGTAACTGATGCCAATGGAAACATTAGCCACTCTTTCAAACAGTAAGCTGCAAAGGCCAGCAAAACACATGTGGTTTGTTCTTTATATGTATATTTATTACACTGACATCATGCCTACTTGCCTTTTTCCTTCCTTTTATTTTTAAAAACACTAAAAAGTCATGGATATTTGAGATGAAACACTTTTTAGGTGTTGTTTTGATAAAATGAAAGCCAAGAGTAGATTCTCAGCTGCTTGCATGGATGTACCTTCTTCCTGAGAGTGGGGATTGATGCCAGGGAAGATCTAGTCTTGTGGGTTCAAAGATCAACCCATATAGAGTTTCTGCTCCCTGTGCGTCTTCCATTTTATGGGCAAACATTATCTATTGTTAGCTCTGTAGAGCCAAAAGAAGTATAGGAGGAAAAGCTGGATTGTGTCCTACCTTGTAGCTACCTTGTAGCACTGTATTTGTGTGTAAGTTATAGCATAGGTGCTGATACATGTATGTTATAGGTCTAGGTATTAGAGATATCTATAGGTATATTATGATACATATAACACACTTTGCTGCAGTCAGTGAAGTTCTGGCAGACTGTCTATCATCTAAGAAAGGGGGAGCCAACCCATGTTCCCTAGTAGAGCCCTCCATGGGCCCCAGACTTGGAGGGGTGGGAGGAATGGAGGTGGTCCCAAATGCAGGTCAGAAACCTTTCCCCATGAGGCATCATGTTCTTGTAGCAGGAGGAGAGTGCCTTTGTGTCATGGTACCAGATGGATGGAACACATTTGTTTCTCATCAGGCTTCGGCTTTTAAATTATAGGATATTAAGGGTTGAAAGGGACCCTAAAGATCATCTAGTCTCAACCTGCCCTTGCCATGGGCAGGGACACCTCCCACTAGACCAGGTTGCTCAAAGCCCCATCCAACCTGACTTGAACACCACCAGGTTTGGGGCATCCACAACATCCCTGGAAAACCTGTTCAGTGTCTCACCACCCTCACAGTAAAAATTTCTTCCTAATATCCAGCCCAGTTTGTACCCATTACTCCTTATCCTATCACCACAATTCCTGACGAAGAGTCCCTCTCCAGTTTCTTTGTAGACCCCCTTTAGATACAGGAAGGTTGCTATGAGGTCTCCACATAACCTTCTCTTCTCCATGCTGAACAGCCCTAACTTTCTCAGCCTGTCTTCGGATGCTCCAGTGCTCTTATCAAGTTCGTGGCCTTCCTTTGGACTTGCTCCAACAGTTCCATGTCCTCCCTATGTTGAGGATCCCAGAACTGCATGCAGTACTCCAGGTGGGAGCCTCACAAGAGCAGAGTAAAGAGAGAGAATTACCTCCCTCAACCTGCTGTCCAAGCTCCTTTTGATGCAGCCCAGGACACAGCTGACACTTTCTGGGCTGTGAGTGCACACTGCCAGCTCATGTTGAGTCTTTCATCAACCATCACTTCCAAGTCCTTCTCCACATAAAATATCTTTTTTGTATATTTCCAGTCAGTGCCCATATTTCATTGCTGTGAGCTCATTCAGTTGATTGAAACGACAGAGGAAACTGTTTTTATGTTGAGGGTTTTACCATAGAAAAGTTAAGCTCATTCAGGGAATATAGGTTTTTCTGTCACTTCTAGCAGGATACTTTGGCTCTCTGATGGACAGATGCCATTGCTTTCATTTCTGCATCTGTCTGCATTGTATAACGTTTCCCTTGACCCTAGTCCTTCCAAGATTTGAATGTTACAGCAAGTGCTGGGAATAAGTAGGGATTTCAGTCAGAAATTCAGAAAATCTCCCTGTGGAGGAGCCATCCCCAGCCTCCATCATTGTGGAAGTGCAGGGAAACCTCTGCCAAGCCCTGAGAACTGGGACTGTCCAAATTTACACTGCCATTATCATATGTTCTTCAGAGCACTGGTCTTTTTTTTTTTTTTTCAATTAGCATCTTTCAACTGGCTGAAAATTATAACCTTCTCAAGATATAATTAGTATGCCTTTATAAACACCATGGATGGTTTAAAAATTCCTTCAAGTTCTTGTCCAGTACCAGAAATATACTGTAAGGGTGAGTGCAAGGGTTACTTTTATGCCGGAGGATGAAGATGCTCTCCATACCCATGTCTGCAGGTGTGGAGATCAGACTTACATGGGAGCAGAGCAGACGTAGGTCCCCAAGGAGTTGAGAGAATTGGAGTTGTTCAGCCTGGAGATGAGAAGGCTCTGGAAAGACCTTAGAGCAGCCTTCCAGTACCTGGAGGGGGCTACAAGAAGGATGGAGAGGGACTTTCGACAAGGGCATGTGGTGACAGAACAAGGGGTATGGCTTTAAACTGAAGGAGGACAGCTTTAGATTAGCTATTAGGAAGAAATTATTTATGGTGAGATACTGAAACAGGTTGCCCAGAGAAGTTGTGGAAGCACCATCCCTGGAACTGTTCAAGGCTAGGCTGGATGGAACTTTGAGCAACCTGGTCTAGCAGAAGGTGTCCCTGCTTATGGTAGGGGGGTCGGAAGTAGATGATCTTTAAGGTGCCTTCCAACCTGAACCATTCTATGGTTCTATGACCCTGCCTGGCCATCTCTGCCCGCCCTTTAGGGCATCAGCAAAACGGCTTTTGAAATGTTTTGTGACCATTACAATGCATGTGTTGTAGTGTCCACTTTTATGAAAGGGCTTTT
Source organism: Manacus vitellinus (assembly GCF_001715985.3). Classification (NCBI taxonomy): domain Eukaryota; kingdom Metazoa; phylum Chordata; class Aves; order Passeriformes; family Pipridae; genus Manacus; species Manacus vitellinus. Next base: position 19,873,359 of record NW_021939396.1, read on the forward strand.
ATAAGAATCAGAAACATTAAAATCTCCCCCAGGTGCACATATTTTTGTCAGACCAACAGAAAGGAATGCACTAGTAGTGTAGAGGCATATATTTTTAAACTGCAAACCCAAACTTTATGCAGTATTGTACAAACATTGCCATTAAGTGAAAAAATACATCTGTATGTTATGATACAATTTTATTGGTGGGTGTTGACATGAAGTTTCAGCCTTCTATATTGGATTAATATGTGGGATTATGTGCAACACATGTAGTAATCAGTGGGGGTTTTAAAATTCATTGCATTATTCTTGTTCTGTTAAACAGCCACTGGTTTTGTAGTAATTGTGAATATTTTCTTTTTAAGGCATGAATTTTAGACAGTGGGGGCTGCCTTATTCTATTGTAATAACTTTTCAAGCCCTCATCACTGCTTTGCACTGAGACCTGGGGGCAGCTCAGGATCTCAGCAGGCTTTGCCCCCTCATACCAACTGCCCTGGAAAGCCCCAGTGCAGCACCAGTGCAGAAGAGGTAGTTTATAAGTTGTGCTGGATAGAGGTGCCTTTCCCACTAAAGGTTGCATAAATCAGCACTGGCCGTTGTTGATCACAGAGTCACAGAATGGGTAAGGTTGGAAGAGACCACTGAAGATCATCTAGTCAACCTCACTGCTCAAGCAGGGTACCCCAGAGCACATTACTTGGGATTATGTCCAGAAGGCTTTTGAGCACCGCCAGAGAAGGACACTCCATAACCTCTCTGGGCAGTCTGTTACAGTTCTGTCATCCTCACAGTAAAGAAATTTTTCCTCATGTTCAGTTGGAATTTCCTGTATATCACTTTCTGCCCATTGCCCCTCATCCCACTGTTCAGCACCAAGAAGAGCCTGGCTCCATCCTTCACTCTCCCTTCAAATAGTTGTATACACTGAGTGTCTGCCCACTCAGATTTCCCTTCACCAGGCTAAACAGGTGCAGTTCTCTCAACCTTTCCTCATAACTGAGGTGCTCCAGTCCCCTCACCATCTTTGTATCCCTTCGCTGGACCTGCTCCAGGAGCTCCACATGTCTTTTGCTCTGTGGAGCCCAGAACTGGACACAACATTCCAGATGTGGTCTCATTAGAACTGAGTAGAGGAGCAGGATCACCCCAGGATACCCTTGGCCTTCTTGGCCACAAGGACACTGTGCTGGCTTATAAACAGCTTGTTGCCCACCAGGACCCCCAGGTCCTTCTTTGCAGAGCTGCTTTCCTGCAGGTCAGCTCAGCTTGTACTGGTGAAGGGGGTTATTCCTCCCCAGGTACAGGACCCTGCACTTGCTTTTGTTGAATTTCATAAGATTCAGCTCTGCCCATCTCTCCAACGTGTCAAGGTCCTTCTAAATGACAGCATGGCACTCTGGGGTATCAGCCACTCAGTTTTGTATCATCAGCACACTTGCTGACAAGGCATCTGTCCCTTTATCCAAGTCATTGATGAAGAAGTTAGATAATACTGGACTCAGTATCAACCCATGAGGAACACCATGAGCTACAGGACTCCAACTAGACCCTGTGCCACTGATCACAACCATCTGAGCTCCACTGTTCAGACAGTTCTGAATCCACCTCAGCATCCACTCATCCAGATATGATGCTAAATATCCCAAACACCTGCTGCTCTCACATTCAGGAGAGAGATGCAGAGCAAGGCAAGGGGGCTCAGTGGTCTTCCCACCGCCCACCAGTCCCATGTAACCTCCATCCTCCTGCTGCCTTGGATGGGGAGAAGGCCTCCCCAGAACTCCTTTATGCCCCACCTCAGGTTATCTTTTAATTTCTAATATTTTCTCTTCCCTTCTTGCAAAGGGGCTAAAGCCAATTTTGGCTGAGGATGTCCCAGTTGTTGGCATTTGCAGATCCCCTGCAGCTTTACATCTGCTTCCACCTTCACCAGAGACATCTACAGAGGTTGGTTCCTGGTATTTCATATCCTGGGAACTAGTCAGTAACCATCACTGACTCAGATGAGCACAGGAATATTTTCTTGTTGCTGACAATTCGTCTTTCCTCCCTGCTTCTTGCAGATTAAAGTCTTTCCCTTCTCCAGCATATTCCGTGTCCTGCCCCCGGTGCATGCACGTATTGTGGGACTCTGGTAAGGTGAAGTGCAGAGAGAAAAAAAAGGAAATTTGGAGGAAGGAGTGGATTTTAGCTAGAGTTACAAGGAAATCAGAGACACTGGCGTGATGTCTCTTCCTGTAGAATAAAGCTTCAGAGGTTGATCAGAACTAGGTGAAAACAGACAGTGCTTTGTCCCTCTTACTGGAATATTTTACTAGGAACAGCTGGAGAGGCATCATGGGCAGGCTAGCAGAGGGACCAGATGCTGAGGCTCAGGGATATGAGGCCAAGCTGGCCAGGCAGCTCTGGGGTCTGCCCCACAGCCCTGCATGGCTCCTGCTCCACATCACTTCAGCAAGGACCACTGCTGCCTCGCCCCAAATCTGGGCAGAGATGCTGGTGACCAAGAATGTGTCTCTGTGGCTATGAATAAAACTTCAGCTGTGTGTCATTTAGAAAGACCCTAATTTTAGCTAGCCCAGCACAGTGTTGAGCTGCATGTCACTGAGGTGCCCCAGCACACTTGAAGGGTGGCGCTTGTGCCCCTTTGCTTGGGCAAACCAGGTGTATAATGTTTTGTTTTCTGCTGGAGGTTCGAGACGCAGGAGGAAGAGCAAGAGAGAAGCGTTTTCTTACAGGGACAGGGTTAAGAGAGCGTCTGGGATGGGACCAGCCCCCGGCGCAGCCAGCTCCAGCAAGGCTGTGGTGTTTGGGTTGTCCGGGCGCCCGTGATGGCTCCAATGTGCGCGCAGTATGACAGATGACCTATTGAAATAATTTCGGAGCAGTGCTGAGGTTGCCAGGACAACCAGTGCTCCCTGGGCCTGCGCCTGGCCATGTGACGGCCGCCTTGACGTCAGCTGGAGGCTGAGCCTGTGGTCCCGGCCGCGCAGTCAAAGGCTTGTGAGAACCCGGTGGATGCTGGATTCATCCCCGCCGCCGCCACCGCTGCCGCCGCTGCTGATTCTCAGGGGCTGCCAGAGCATGGACTATTAAAAACTTGCATTTCTGCAGTGTGAGGTAACCATTTGCTTTACGTTCTCATCAGGTTTGGATTTTTTTTTTCCTTTAAAAAAAAAAAAAAAGAATAGAAAGCAGCTTATCGTGACTGATATTTTTTTCCCTTGTTTGTTTTGGCTGGAAGTTTGCCTTGATGAACAAGCCCAGCACTATCAGATAAATGCAAAGCAGCTTCCAGTTACTAATTTTGTGTGCAGACTGCAAAATGGAGTTAAATTTAGATTAATGATCCATGAAAGGAGAATAAAATGATATTGTTCTCATTTGACACTTTAAGAATATAAATGAACACGAGTAATCCTAGGCTAATGCGTTCGGGAGTTAAAAGAAATGATATCTAGGTATTATGTTGATTTGGGCATCCCTACAGCTTTTTTTATACCTCTGTTGGAACTTGTAGTTTTTTAATGCTGCCCAATTCAGGCTGGTTTGTACCCAGTGTATTCAGTGAGAGGAAAGCCAGCAGTCAATGCAGCCAGGAACAGCGTAAAATCCAAGTCTCAAAGTTCCAGCATTTAAATCATCTTTGTTCACACGGAGTCCCTGCTCCCTGCGCGCTCCCCGGGCTTTCTGCCCCTCTCCTGGGGCACGCGGCACTCTTGACTGTGTAGTGTTTACAGAGGAAGGGATCAGGAGCTTCCTGAAAAATTATCTGAAATATGCCAAGAGAGCAGCATTGCCCTTACACAGGCTTTTGCCCTTTTTCTCACGCGCACACACAAGGCTTGTTTTTTCCCTTTTTTTTTTTTCTGTTGTGCATTGAGACCAGTTAGAATAGCTAAAAAAAAAAGAACCGCAGCATGAGCAGCATGATTTTTCAATCACTGTGGTGATTGAAAAATGAAATGCTATTTGTGTCTTTTTGTAAAAACGAGGGAGTTCAGGTCTGTTTCTGTACTGCACTTACTTCGAGGTGGCTCTTGTGGGGAAGGAGATCCCAGAGCTCCTAAAGTTTAGTGCCATGGGCTGAGTTTGGGGGGGAACATATAGATTCATTTTAAGAACAGATTACAGCTGAAGCATCATGTGCGTTGTTTCCTGGAAAAGTATGTTAGATCGTTCTTATCTTCTCTAATTATATACTCTTGTTCCCTTCCTCCCAAAGTTCAAAGGGTTTATTGATAATGGTAATGATTCTCCAAAGCAGCTGCCTGTCTGAAACGATCATGGAACTACAAAACAATTTAAAACACAGAGCAGAAAAAGATAAAAAAATTCTATTAAATTATACTAATGTTATCAAATGAAGCATAAATAATTTTTTCAGAAAGGCAGCCAAGACAGACATTAAACCTGGAGGCACTTTCTAAGGAAAGTTATGGCTTAATGCTCTGGATTTCACTGCATTTGACATTCTTAGCAGAGCAACGAGTATAAATGCATCTGAAACCTTTAAATCATTTCACTTGGCGTTATCTCATCAGTTCTTTCCAGTTCAACTCTTGTGCCTAAAACATCACTGTTTTGGGGGGCTGCGATATTAAACATTTTCTTTATTAAATTATTCACCTGATGCCGCTGCACTGACTCCTCATGTGTGACTTTAACCAAGGTTTACAGGAGCCTCACAGCTTTAGTGTGGAGGTGCTATAGCACCCCAAGTACAGCCTTCTCTTAGGGAGTGGGGCTCTCGGTGTCCTTGCCCAGGTGACCCGCCTGGGCTGAGCTGGGCATGGCTTCTCCTCAGCTGGCACAGGGAGCTATGTTTCAGCTGACAGCAGTCCGACCCCTCCACCTGCATGTGAGTTCCCCCAGATTCTGGGCGGCAGGGTGGATGGGGAGGGCAGGGAGAGGCAGTCAATGTGACCCACCACCCTCTGAGATCTGCTTGTTCACAACCTTATACTGGCAGGACAAGTCTAGTGAGGGACTGGGGCATGGAGTATGGGGACAGATTTGAGCTGAGCAGCACCTGCCATTCAAGAGAAGCCATTCACTCTCATGCCTGAAGGATTTGCCTCCATGTATAGCTGCAGTCTCCTGCCAGGCTTGACTTGAGTCATCAGTGTGGCAATGATGCTGGGGGTGTGCTGGGGCTTATCCTCATTCATTTAGGCTTGAATACAGTGTCCTGTAGCATTTGATGCTTTGAAAACACCTGCAAGGGGAAAAATAATTGATGCAACTTTTGCTCAAGAGCTATTAATTAGAAATATTTTTAAAATAGGTTCCTCATCTCCAGATGGAATGGACATATCTTGCTTTAGTGATACTGAGCAAGTCTTCAAAAGATTCTAACTTGACCTGACAGATGAGGATGATGGACTGCTTCACGTTGTAGCAGAAGGGTCCCAGACATGTTGTGGCAGAGTTCTGAGAGACAATATTACAGGGGAAGCTGGTGAGTGCCAGTGAGGTTGCGCAGGGATGCGTCCTACAGTGCACATGGAGTTGTTGCACCCCATGTACTCCCCGGGCTTTCTGCCCCTCTCCTGGGGCACCCGGCACTCTTGACTATATGGTGTTTACAGAGAAAAGGATCAGGAGCTTCCTGAAAAATTATCTGAAATATGCCAAGGGAGCAGCATTGCTGTAACACAGACTTTTACCCTTTTATTCACGCACACACAGAGCGACAGCTCTGTCCCCTCTTGACAAGTCTTTGGGGTCTTTGGCATCCTGTCAGTCCAGGAGATGGGGATGGATGAGCTGCAGGCAGGCAGGCAGGCAGCTCACAGACAGCACCAGTCTGCAACTGGAGAAGGCACAGGTCTCTGCTCAGGAGAAGGGCAGGGAAGGGTCTGTGAGAGTCATCCTGGAGCTGCATGCCTCTGCTCAATGATTTCATGCTCTTGTTTCTGCTGGTCAGTGAAAACTTTTGTACCGAACCCTTTTGACAAGGACTGGGATTTTGCCTTGGCAGTGTGTAAAGTTGCCAGGCAATGTAATGCTAAGCATCCTGCCGTCTGTGCCTTGCCATGGTTTCACTCACCATGAGAAAAGAACAAACAGACTGTAGGTTCCTTGCAACCACCGAGAGAGGGGAAAGTGGCTGCAGCCCATCCCTTACCTTCTGCCCAACACCACAACTGTGCCACTGCCAGATTGCTCAGACTTGAAATCCTCTGGCATAAGGAGAAAAAACATGAGATGCACATGGGCTTGGCGACACTCCACCTTCTTCCAGGGAGGCTAGATTGACCCTCATGCTTCCCATTGTCCTTTATGTCATTTGCAAATGTCACCCTGTTTGCATGCACACAAGAAGGGATGATCTCTTCCAACAGTCTCCCTGTCCATGGCGAAGGGTGAGCAGACCAGCAATTCCTGAGGAATTCGGGCACTTCACCTTAGGAGATACCATGGCAAAAACAGCAGGACTGAGATCTCCTCATGTCTCTTCTCACACAACTGGATACAGCAGGGAAATTAAAAACAAATGGGAGCTGTTTATGCCTCTCACCTCATAATAATAACACACTCAAGCCTTTAGTATGCTCTGCCTTTATCTGGTTGATGGGCAATGACAATCTAAATTTAGGCTAGAATCATAGTAAAACCTAAAAAAACCTTGCAACGCAGGTTTTTGAATTTTTTCAAACAGAATTTGACTTCTGCTGTCTTTTTAAAGGTTCTAGCCTCTATCTAGGCAATATTCGTCGGGGGAATAAAATCCTCTGGATGGGGGGAATTGTCAGACAGTGGGAAGTGATGTTTCTGTATGGAATTTTAGGATCTTAAATTACTTATTGGTTGGTTACAATTGCTTAAGTTGGTTCCCACTCTGCTACAAATCATTACATTGTGATAATTTAATGCATCAACATTAGCAACAACTAGTTTAAATGACAGCTGAGCAGCAGTAGAGATTTGGCATTTTAACCAACAGTTGCTTTTCCAATTAAACACAGATGCCATGCATAGGGTAATCTGAATGCAAAATAAAAGTTGACCTGGCTGTAGGTTCCAAGCGAAAGGAACAAAAACCCTAACTCTGGAATGTTTTTGGTAGTCATATTTTAGAAATAATCTTCCATGTGAGCCAAAATCTAAGTAGACAGTTATAGTCAGATAACAGTTTAAAAAATAGACTATGTTTTGGCTGTACTTTTGCTGCTGTTAAATTTATCTTCTTAAATAGCAGGGAGTATGAGTTGAGGTTTGAGAAACAGTAATTTTGTAATTATTTTATATGGATCGAATTATTCTGTCATCAAATTTGCATTTCAGACAGCATTACAGTATGAAAATATAATTAGAAACTGTAATTCAGGAATTGCTGAATGTGATATTTCCCAGAGGGAGCACTGTCAAGAAGCTGCCCTCACTACAACTTTAGCAAATATTGAAATCCTATAGGTGGAAAATGTGAAGGCTGAGTTGTAAAGTTCCTGTCCCTTCTGTGGTCCCCACACGCTGTCAACTTTCTGCCGAACTTCATTTTTTCATAAGATTCATTTCCACAGAAACATCTAATCATTAAGAGCTGAAGGGCTCAGATCCTGTTCTGCTGAATTTCAGTCTGACTGTGCTGATAGCTGCTGAATTGCTTTCAGCCACAAAATGACACTGAGATAGTGTAAGGATCTGATTTACATGCAGAAAAGCCAAGAAGCTTGTCGTTTGGTCTGAAATGCTGGTTTTAATTTGCCCAGCACCCAGAATTCTCAAGCAATGCCTCTTTTCACAGAAGAGAGCTGAGGATGCGTCTCAGTTTAACTCTGTTTCTCTCCTTTTGTAATTCAAGGTTTTTCAGCATACATGTTCACAGCATTGTGCAAAGTTTTGGCTGTATAAATCTCACTCGTGTCAATCTTTACAGTTTTTACTATTCTTGTTGCAATCTTTGGCTTACCATAGACATAGTAGCTGGAGACAAACATGTCATATCTTTTTTAGTTGGGCTTGTGTTGATAAATCCCATCCACTTTTGTCTGAGACAGACACTTCTTAGGAGAGCATCATCCACGGCCAATTTTTCCCACCACCTTGTTCAGGCATTGGGCAGGTCCCTATGTGGAACTACGCCTGTGATGCCCAAAGCAAAGCCAGCATTGTGAGGAAGCAGAAGCTGAGTGTGGGGCATACTTGATGCTTTGATGCCCCCATACATCTGTCACAGTCCTGCTGAGAGACAGTCGCAGTGCTACACCAGAGGAAATGTCAGGACAGGAAAAGGAGAAGTGTGGACCTGTGAACCCAGGACTGCATGGATAAATGGGCTGGCTGGTGACATGGTTCCTAGTGACTCAGGGACACTGGCACCCACAGTGTGCTCTGAGGATGAAGACCATTTTCTGTGCCTGCCCAGAGCCATCTTCCTACACCCACCTGCACTCAGCCCTGTCATTTTTCCAGGGTGCTGGGGAGGACGTCTGTCCCATCGCTCACATTTTGCATGATGCACATCCCGCAAGCCGTGTCTGGTATTTGCCATGTGAACACAGGGCAGGAGCTTCAGGGCATCAGTGGAGATGACCATTTCTGTTAGGGAGGATGCAGTAAGCTAGGTTGGCTCTTTAGGGACAAGTAGCACCTGGGGTGCAAGTGCTGGTTTGCAGGTGGGGCATGAGCAGTTCCTGAGCATCACATCCACAGTTTTGCACATTTACTTAGAAACTGCAGAGGAGCGGGAGGGAGTATTTCAACTGGCTTTGTCTGCACATGGGAGCTGAAAGGCTTTGAGACAGGTTTGTACCTGCCACATTTGTCACAAAGCCTCTTAGCTGTGTGCTGAATTTCATTGTCAAGAGAATGTGGCTTAAGGAGTGGGCCAGAGACAGGCTGTCCAGCCACAGGGGAATAGTGGACCAGGAGGGATGGGACAAAGTGAGAAGGAGAGCCCTTGGCAGGACTAACTGACTGGCTGCTGGCAGGATGCAGGCTACTGTCATTGTTTCTGCACTGCTGTGTCTGCCCATGCAGGGAGCTCTGGTAGCACTGCCCCATGTCCCTGGGCATCTGCAGAACAGGCCAGACAAGACTTGTGTGAAACAGAGCTGCCTGAAGGAGTTGGGAGAGTGAAATATGCTTCCTGCATTAGCAGTGGTGCCCTGTTGTTTAGCTGCTGTGTGATGTAACAGTGGCTTACAGGGCTGCTCTCTCTGCTGGGCGCTGGTTCAAAGTAGGGCTGGAGGAATGCTGTACGGTCAACTCTTGTGCAGTAGCTGCTACTGGAGGACAGAGGCTTTGTCTTTAATAGTTTCATGCTTGTTCTTGTGTTATAGAAGAGATCAGGTTTTGGAGACACCCAAGAATATGTGTACGAAGGTTTTATTAGACAAGCAGACCAGGTGGTTTATAGGCTATCACTTGAGAGAAGACAACTTACAGCTGAAGAAGATCAAAGTTAGTTTCTTTCCTTACCAAATTCCCTTGCTCCTAGAGCAGGCAGATTATGCTTCACATGACCTTTCTGTGTCTCCACCAGGACTGCAAACACTCAATGGTTCCAGCTCATTTGAAGTGTCTAACTTCAGCTGAATAACACTCAAAGAGAGTTCATCAAGCAATTCAGCCTCAAGAACCTTTAACTCTAAAAAAATATTCTGCTCATGTTGTCTGCGTGTTCCTAATTGCAAATCCGAGATACCAGGGTGAAGCGAGCACAAAGCCGTTGATTATTTCCACAACTGCTGTGTGCTTCCTATCACAACAGTATTCTTTTGTGCAGAATGGCAGCATGATTGCAGACTCCTCTTTAGCCTTACCATCTTAGTGAGCCCAGGTCCAATTAGAGCAATTATATCTCAGCAGAAGCACTATCTGTTGTCCTCTGGACCTGTCTGTCAAGTGTCCTATTCATCACTGTTTATGGTGTGTGAGGCTTTTCACATAAAGTCGTTGTGACCTGGTTGAAACCGTCCCATCAGAAGGGTAGCCTGCATTTGTGAAGACTTATTTCACAGGCTGATGTGAACAAGAAGAGTACAAAATTACAGCTGGCCAAGGATAAATCTTCAAGTCTAGCCACGTTTTCCTCTTGCTTGAGCATTACTGCTGATTTGACACAGCACACAGCTTTCACTTTCAATTATTTCACTTCACCCTTCATTTTCAATTACTTTACTGCTAAAAATTGAGAACATTATCAGAATTTGCAGCTCCTCCTTGCTATTTTGGAGGGTTTCCTTAATCAAAATCCCCAGTGTGAGTTGCAAGACATGTAATGTTTGATGGCATATGCTATTAAACCACTTACAGCTCTGAGGTCTGTGTGGAACTCTGTGGTCTTTGAGTTATTGAAGAGCTACTGGGCAGTGGGGACTTCTGTTTTGCTTTACTTCTGCTATCAGAGCCTGATAAAGGAGCTGAGTGATTCCTGCCAAGGAAGTCCCCCTTGTCACCGCTAAGGTAAAAGCTGAGAAGCAGAGCTTGGTGAAAGGCAGAAGTGCTGGGACTTGGGAAGGTCAGGGGCAATGCAAAGAGGAACTCTTTCTGAACAGATTTTTGTTTTCTCATACTTCTCTTGGAAAGGAAAATCCAGGGAGCAATGTTTAGCATCTTCTTTCTGAAACAAAATGAACTCTTTTCTGACAATTAAGAAATGAGATTGCCTGTGAAAGAGCAGGCCAGTCCCTGCTGCTGACTTGATGGCATCCCTGGGAGTTCTGGTCAACATGCACAGCAGTGCTGAAGCAGAAAAGGATCACTTTAAGAACTGAAAACATGAGCTCAGACCTCGGTCATTCTTCCTCCAGCCTCATCAGGGCAGTGGCTCCACCACATTTGTTTCTCATTTTACCTCTGTTCTGCTAGGTTTTAGCCCACAAGGGAAAGTGTCTGGTTGGTTTTGTCAGGAGGAACTGCAGAACCACCTGCATTGGTGGTCCAGATGTCACCTGTGCCTCCCCTTGGCACAGGATGCTGCAGGCAGGAGAGTCATGCCATCTCTGACCAGGGCTGCAAAGAGACCTTGCAGATCTGGTCACACTGGTGGCAAGAATAAATGAGAGCTGATGAAACAGCAATATAACATGCTCCACACCAGCTCCGTGGGAATCTTGGTGAATTTATTAAAGATAAGTTTATACCATTTACCTGGATCTGCAGCCTTGGCAGATACAGTTTCTTTTCATGCAGCGATGGCCTTTTCTGTGAGAACCAGGGGCAGTGAGCTACAGTGCTCACCATGGACACATAATGCATGTGATGGTTCAGTTGGGAAAATATAGTTCTTTCAGAGGTGACAAAAGGTGACAGAAACAGGGTGACTGCTTGCCTCACTTTTTCTCTTTTTGTTAGACACTGGGACCCTTGCAGAAACCCCCACCTCTATTCAAACAAAGCGTCTGATTGGAAATTGGAGTGTATTTCACTATTAGTTCACCATGTGCCAGTTATTAGCAGGCTGTGGTGTTGTTCCTGTACTGACAGCCTGTAGTAGAACAGACCTTTCCTGCGTGCTGCTCCTCCCATGCTTGCGGATTGCACTCCAAGCAGGGTGGTGGAGAGGCAGCTGGGAGATAAGGGGTTAAAACAAGCCACAGTTCCAGTTTGAGACATTTTCAAAAATAGCAGCTTTTCTTTTGTTTGCTGAATTCCCCATGCTTTTACAGTGCTGTTCCCATTATTCATCTCTTTCCCAAAATAACATTTTTAAGCAGAGGAATGGCTTGAGTGGGGAGAGGAGGAGATCTGCAGACTGAGCAGGACAGCTGCATGCTCCTGTGTCTGCAATGAGGGATATTTCAATCTTTCAGGCAATTTTGCTTCCTCAGTGGCAAGCCCAGTAATTCCTTCCTGACAGGTCTCAGTGGTGGTTCTTGGGGGCAAGCTTCAGGCTTGCACAGCTTGAACTTGCCCTTGCAGAGAAACATTTATTCTTCTTCTTTTAAACGGGAAGCCTGAACACATCCAAATGGATTCAAGCTACAGAGGGATATGCTTATGGCCAGCAAGGTGGGAAGGTGTCTTTCAGGAAGCATGCTCATGCTGTCCAGCATTTTTGTAGCTCAACTTGACCAGAAGCACTTCTTCCTGGTGGATACTCCTTTGAAGGGGAAGGAAGGGGTGCTTTTGGGAAAATAAGCCCAAGGCAGCCTGGCCCCAGGACCTGTGATGCAGGCAGATCCCACTGAGCCAAGATGCAGCTCCAGCCCTTGAAGCACCTTGTGTGTCCCATTCTTGAATGCTGGCCTGGGGAAGCAGCTGCTCTGGAGGGGCTCCCTGACAGCACGCACCAGGGCTGCCCGGGGACACCCCTCACTCATCCCTCACAGTCAGGCGTGCAGCCAAACACAAATACCATGAGCTCCAGAAACGGGTGCCAGCAACCTTCCCCTGGGGTTACAGGGAGAGATGATAGAAAAGAAGCCCTGAGAGGAATTAAAAATTAAATGCTCATGGCAGCAGCTTGCTGTCACCACATCCCAGCAGTTCATCTTCACCGTGGCTGGCCAGACGCCCAAGTGATGAGCAGGAGCAGAGGAGTGTCCCATTCTCACTGCCCTCACTGGAGATCATCCAGCTCTCCTGAGGCCTTTGTGGGTGGATGAGGATGAGCTGCCCCTGGCACTGGCTGCATGTACACAGGACCCACCAGAGCCAGTAGCACGTGCCTCTTTGTGGAAATCCCCAGAGCCATAGCGAAAGGCCAGCAGGAGGTGGCCAGACCCAGATGAGTCACATGCCTATTGGAGAGATGCTGCTGTCCAAGTATGGGGTGGTGGAGAGCTGAACCACAGCCCCTTCTCTGGTCTAAGATCAGGAATAACCCCAGCAACAGGCTTGCTTAGTGCAGGTGGAAGCTGAGCCCATAGGGGCTGGGATTTGGGGTGCAAGGGTCAAGCCTACCAAGGTTGGTATTTGGGTGTACAAGGACTGAGTCCCACGGGGGCATTTGGCCCTCCTTGGCATTCAGTCCAGCTCCTTGGTGTGCAAATGCCCTGAAACCACTTCAGAGCCACAGCAAGCCCATAACTGAGCCCAAGGCCGCTTGCTGACCATGTCCCAAATGATTGGGCCTTGGGTCTAGTTCATAATCCCCTCTCCATATCCCCCACTAGGTGAGAGTTTGCTTCCCCCAAACCTTGGTATTTCTTGATTTGGCATTAACATTCAAGTAGGTGACAAGCTATCCAGTTTCCTGAGATAATGGCTGTGTCTGTACTATGGCTGCTGGCTGTGTCCATACTGCATGACAAAGGGAGCAACCCCAGCACCAAGAGCGCAGTACTTGAAACTGCTCTCTGTCTGGAGTGGTCTCTATCCATTTAGCTCTCAGCCAATTCATATCCTCCCAGTTTGCGGCACTGGGCCTCTTCCATGGGGCAAATGGCACATGGTCACTCTTAAGGAGGGTGCAGAGTTCAACAGCATGGGTGAGGGAACTTCTGTTCCAGTTGGTCCTCCATGCTGAGAAAGGCACCCAAATGCATCTACTTTGTAGTCACATCATCATCATCATCATCATCATGGCTAGACTTTGCAAATGAGGATTTGGGGAGGGCTCTACCCACGTTTGTTACAAGTGTGTTGGTGGCTAAAAAGGCCAATACGAGACAGGCATGTCCGGTTGCAGAAGGTACAGCAGAAAGACTCCTTAGGTGGTAAATTCTGCAAGGCACAATTCTTTCTGCATTGTCTTTTCTCCTTGAGACTGATCCTGCGTGCTTTCTCAAAAGCATCAGCAGCGTTATAGATGGTGTGTCTCCAGACATCCCGATTGGAGGCCAGAGTATGTTGTAATAAATGTCATCATGCATAACTGGGTGGGAATCTTGGGAGGAAAAAAAAAGAGAATCCTGGGAGAAAAAAAAAGAGCCGTAAGAACAACAAAGTGTTTTTTCTGAAGCCCAGGTCTAGGTAGAGCTCATGAACTTCAAGCTCTCACCACAGCCACCAGCAGGAAATCAGCCCACTGGAGCATGACAAAAAGACTGGCAGCTCTAGTCTGTCAAACAAAGCAGTGGGGCTCTAATAGGAACAAAGTAGAGGAAGCGAAGAATCTGGCTGGAAGGAAGGATAAAGAAAAACCTTTGATCTACAGAGAAACAGGCTCTTTACTCATCTGTCTGTACAGAGAGACATTATCATGTACACAGCTGACCTGACTCTTTAAAGAGTGTGGGTTTGATGCTGATTTCATGTCGTATCTTGGTACACACACTTCCCCCTGTATGGTTCAGTTTTAATCCTTTTCTAGTTTACAATCCATTTAATTTTAAGATGTGAAAATTGCAGAGGTCTGTATCCAGTACTACACCTCTTCTGCTCTGCAGTTTCTCCAGAATGAGTGAATTATTATCATCTGTATTAACCTTCTCAATGAGAGACCAACATGATCCACTTTTCTAATGCTCTATCACACCTAATATCTATTTTCCAAACCCACCATTGCCTGAAGTGAGCATTGTGCACTGCACGACACCCCTCCCAGCTCCCTGGGGGGCTGCCCAGTCCCCCAGCCCCATGTGCAGCAATGTCTCTGCCACACAGCACTGCCAGGTATTTCATGTTTCCCTCTGCAAAGAGGGAGGTGGTGTCCAGGTGCTCTCTTCATAAAACTTCAGGGTTGAAAGAGGTTAAAAGCAAAGGAGATTTCTGACTGCAGTTTTCTTCCAGTACTTCTGGTTTTGTTGAATTCAACCTTTATGGTGTTGACCTTGGAGCATAACATCAGTAGGATTTGAGAACCAGGGGAGCATTTGCCTATCTCCTTGCCTGCAGCTTTTCGGGTAGGTTTGTTTGTTTTAATTACTTCCTCTGTTAGACATGGAGTGTTTTCCACTTTCCCTGGATTTCCCAGTCAGGTCTGGCTGCCCAAGCCTCTGTCCTGGTGCAGCAGCCTCCTGTCTTTGTGGCCATCATGCCGCTGGTGGGATGGGACGTGCCTTTCACCTTCCTATGTGCTGGAAATGCAGCTAATTTATCAGATGCCAAGCAGAGTTAGGCTATGTCACTTGGTAGATAGGAAAATCTATCACTCTGGGACTATTTAGGCAAGGGGCCTCATTTAAACCCCTCCACGGACTCACTTGTCACCACAGGCAAATCACTTAGTGTCAGTGGCTGTCCTGGTCACATGAATGAGACCAACTACCTTGTCTTGGCAGGTGTTTTCATGGAAGCCGTTGCATGGAACTCTGATATTATTTACAGATTTACATCACAGTCCTGCAGAGCATGAGCATATTGGCTGGAAACTTTTGAACAGCAGGGTTTAGCAAGGCAGGATCCCAGCTTTTAGTGAAGCAGGACTTGGGCATGACTGTGTGAAAGGATAAGGTTTTCCCCTTTCACTTGCAAACAGGAGCTGCTCATATTGCTCCGCATAATACAGGGGATTTAGGAAGACTAGCATTAAGACATTTTTTCAGAGTCATTGAATATGTTTTAATCCTTATTAGCCTTGAGCAATTGGCTCCCAGTGAACTCATGGAAGGATAGGTATAATTAAAGATCTGTCTTGCACAGCCTGCTGTGCATTTACAGCTCCACAACTGCTCTCGGTAGTGAAACAGAAATATGTCTCTCAAAAGAAAGCTAACAACAGGAAATATTTCTTTCACAAATATGAACACAAGTGTTTCTTCCAAGAATCAGCAGATAAAAGCAAAAACGTTCTTAAATTTCTAGTTCCACTAAGCACCTGGGTCCAATCTACAATTCCTTGACTTTGTTAATTTTTTAACTCAAATGTGATCCTATTTTAAGACACTGTTGTTTCTCTGATAATAAAAGTCTATTCAACCATCTGCGTGTTTCATCAGTGTTTGCATTTCTTGTTCTATGTCATATTTTACATTTTTCTTCAATCTTTCCACTGAAGAATCAGGGTTGTCCAAATTGCTGATGCTGAACAGGACGTAACTCCCTACTCCTTGCTATTTAAAGTTGGGTACCTAACTCTACTGGCAGGTAATTTTGGTCAAGATTTCACAGAGTGCTAAATTTGTCT
The DNA here is from genome assembly GCF_001715985.3 of Manacus vitellinus. Classification (NCBI taxonomy): domain Eukaryota; kingdom Metazoa; phylum Chordata; class Aves; order Passeriformes; family Pipridae; genus Manacus; species Manacus vitellinus. Next base: position 19,889,305 of record NW_021939396.1, read on the forward strand.
GCACAGACAATACAATGAGTGTTTTTTCTCCCAGCCATTGCTGAGATCCCCCACCAAATCCATTGCAGAGGTTTATGATTGCTGCCTCTCAGGTGTCTGGCACAAATGGAAGTGGTGCCACTGTGGGACATGCTCATTACTTCAGGCATTGGCCTTGAGAAGTGCTGGGTAATAGAATAGTTTGTCATGTCTGTTTAAGCACATTATTCCTGAAACTACTCCTCCTCCAATCAATAAAAGACTTCATAAAATTGTATAAACGTATTAAGAAAAATGTGATTTACTCAAGGAATCTTTATTGCATTTCATTATAAACTACTGAATCTAATATACAAAGAAGATCACTTTAATTATAAGTGAACAAAAGAAAGATCTACTCTTATGTTCCCACTAGGCAACTATCAGCAGGATGCACCTTCTCCATCTAATGTGGTTACATAAAGTAATTAGATTTGGTAGTTCTAATGGGAACAGCAGTTAACTATATTACACCCATGAGAAATTGATGTTAGGTGGATTTGTTAGGTACTGTGGTATCTGTTCTCAGTAGTTTTTTCTTGCGCTGGGGAAACTCATGAGATAGCCAAAGGTAGGCAGAGAGTTCAGATGATGGGCTGCTGATCTCCCCATCTCATCTTTAATCAGTTTTACTGCACTCAGTGCTGCCCTCTGGAAGTTCATCAGGTAGCAGAGAACTGTGTTGGTCCTCTTCACTTGCAGACCCATGAATGGCTTGTTTTTGTTTTACAAAGTGAAGTGCCTTGGTGCCATTCACTGTTGTTTTGTACTTTACTAGTATTTCACCAGAATGAGTATATCATCCTGGGCAGATAATTTTCAGAGGAAGAAAAAGGGAAGCTCAGTCCAAGGGGGCATCCTAGGACAAGAGCTCCCTGCCACTGTGTTCTTCCCTGTTAAGTGAATGTCTGACAACTGAGTGAAGGTTTGATAAGCAGAGGGATTCCTCCATGTCTGTCATGGTGTGGCTTGGGAGGGAGCATGAGGCAACATGGTGCCTTCCCAGTGTCACGACTGAGACAGTCCTGGGCATGCCCTGGGGCAGAAGGATGGCTGTTGGGAGGTTTAAGTGCCTACAGCCTCTGTGCCCTGGTAGGGTCAAGAAGTATCTGATGAAAGCCTGTTCTGTGCTATTTCCCTGTGAGTCTCTGCCAACTCAGGAACCTTCAAAACTGACCTCAACTGGTTTGGGAACACAGGACCAGCTGATACAAAAAGCCATACAGATGAAAAAATTGTTTCTTCCCTCTTTCTGTGCATCAGTTCAGTCAACACTGAAATGCAGCTGTCAGCTTCTTTGTGGTCAGAAGTCTTCAGATAAAAAAAAAAAATGATATTAGTAAGTTATTATGTTCCCTAGAGGAAACAAAGGGATCACAATAAGGAAGTAAAACTTTGTAGAAACCGTGAATTACTCTACTCCATCAATACTGAATAGAGATCAGGCACATAACTCCCTTTCAGAGAAAATTAAAAACTTGCTATTTCATGATTTGGACAACATAGTCTGCTAATCCTCTTGGCTTCAAGGTTAAGCCCAACCAACTGTGAATTTTATTGAGGTTACTACTAAATCTTAATTTCAATTAAATTTTTTGCAGTAATCATATTGCTGCTCTCAGTTCTGTCTGATGCTTGAGCTGACAGAGCTGGCCAGTTTTCCTGACCTGTCTGCCATGTTCTGGTACTCGTTCCTCTGCTTGCATAAACCTCCTCTCATAGTCGTACCACTGCCCTTGACTGATGTGTAGTGGTGGATGATTACATACTGCAGACAAGACAGAGATATCGCAAACATATTTACTTAATGTCACTGCCTTTGGCTCTCCTTTGTGCCAGAAAGACTCTGCCCACTGTAAGAACCACGCTGGTTTTTTTTTGGTTCCAGAAGAAGGCAGGGCAGTAGGAGACCTCCTGACTCCTCCAGGCCACTGCAGGTATCTGTGTCATATAGACCCTACTTGTGGATTTTTCAAATTGCATTTTCACATGAGCTAGTCTGTTTGTCTCGTGATCTTTGAAGAAGGCTGTTCCACAGACTTCACTGCTCCAGTGGTTTGAGATTTGCTTCTCATTCCCAGCCAAAATTTATTATGGGTAGTTTATACTCATTTGTTCTTGTGCCAGCATTGTCCTTCAGTTTAAACAATTTTTCTCCTTCCCTAGTGTTTACCCCCTCTGATGTATTTATAGACTACAACCATATCCCCTCTTGGCCTTTCTTTAGCTGGGCTAAACAGCTGAGTGCCTCTGGTCTCCTCTGAGAGCAAAGGCTTTCCATTCCCTTATTTGGCTTAATAGCCCTGCTCTACAGCCACTGTGGCCCAAAATCCCTTTTCCTCAGCATACTTTCCTGACCATGTACTACAGTAATGCAGGTGAGTCTTCATATTTCCAAAACCTGCTGTGTTTTCATTAATAGTATTGGTATTTCACCCTCCATGGACTCATCAGGTCAGTCTCAGCAGGTTCACTAGAAAGCATCAGTTGTTTCCTGCAGGACATGTCACATTGGTGTTTTCCTGTTATCTTGTGACTATATAAAATCTCCAGCTCTTCCTCCTGCTCCCTTATTTCTAGTTAAAAGCATCAATTCTTCCTACTGGTCCCTCATATACTGCATTTTGCAATAACGAATTTCTTCTCTTTGCACTATTCCAGTGCTAAAATTATCCCATTCTTCTTGTGTGGTAGTCTTAGCTTGTCCAGCTGATGGTGCCTCTCGCCTTGGTGTCATCAGTAACTGTACTGCTTTGAGATTATGCATCATGGTTATTAATGAAAACGTGCAACTACATACATCCCAAGACTCATCTTGGAAGAGTCCTACTGTAACCATCTTTCACCTGAGATTTCCCCTTTAATTTCAACCCATGATCCATAAAGAGGAAATATCTGCCTGACTCTTCTAGCACATCCCCTAGAGAAATTCTTTGCTTTGATTTTAATCAAATACACCTAATAGATCTATATACTTATTAAAAATGAGTACTTATCTGCTGGTTCGAAAGCCAGAGCAGGCAGACTTTCTACAGGGTTTCCATATAAGGTCAGTTCTGCCAAGAAAACTTCAGTTCTAACCTCTAACATTTCTACAACTTTAGTTTGAGATCTCTCTTCAGTAGCACTTGCCAATTGCGGAACTCAAGTCGGGGTGTTAGCAGATGTGTTTTGCTCTGCTTCAGTCTCCCAGTGGGTTATGAAGCCAAATTCAAGTTTCAAATGACTACACTTATTTTTCAGACTTAGTGCACTTTTTTTTAATGTGAATTTGGAATGGGGTGAAAATTCTTTTGTGTTCTGGCCTATGTCCATCAGATCTTAGCCTGCAGATGAATAGCAAAAATTATGTTTGTACCCTTTGCATTCAAAATTTGTGAGACTGTAAATATCTTGTAGTCCTAAAACATTCCTTCTACTTCTTCAATTAAGACTGTGATACTTCTCCTGCAACATATCCCTGTGTTTCCTAACAAAGATCTGACTGTCTTCTCTTTGTGTGAAAGCATTGAGACTTTTGGAGAAGTTGGTGCTGATGTCCCCCAAACTAAAGAACAGAGCTACTTCTCTTTTAGGCTCAAATAGAGCAACAGAGAAGAAATTACTGAATATTTAGGTGACCTTTTGATGACAGGAAAAGCAGTCCTTGTCCTCCTTTCCGTGAGCAGTTCAAGTTTTGGATATTCAGTGTTATCAGCTGACTCTTTTGAGTATGTTGTGTAAATGAGAATTGAATTAACTGAATAAGAACTAATTCCTTTAAAAAGAAGAGGAAAAAGGAAGAGGAAAAAGGAGAGAAAAAAGCCTTCAGAAATATAAACTCAGTCTAGTTAAGTTTGTTCCCTACATTATAATTTAACTCTTTTTAATGAATATTAGAGCCTTGTCTGATCTGAAGAATAAGCTTCACCTTTTCATATTGAGGGCTGGCTGAAAAGCCTTGACCTAGTGCTACATCTGAGATGTAAAGCCGAGGATCAGATACTCCTATGGCACACCAGACTTCACTGTACTTGCTTGGTGGACTTGCTTATCATGGATGCAGCTCTAAGAATAATTGATTTGAGGATTTGTCTGCTGAGCAATCAGGTAGAAAAGGCTTTATTTTGGCAGGAGGTTGCATTTTTCCAGCTATTTTTGCTAAAATGAACTCCACATCAAGAAGAAATTATATAACTCAATTTGACGTTGGATGTTGAGCAAATTGAGACCGTGTTCTCCTTAAACAGTTTTGTGGAACTAGTCTCTGATATTTCTGTTTCTACCTGACACCAGACCATGAATTTGGAGTTTGCTCAGTCACTGTCTGGACTCCAGAGATGATATTGACTACATTTCCACAGCTTGTATAGACACAGTGAAATTTAGGTTTCTGAATCCAGATTTTTCTGTAGGTAACTAATGTGGAGAGTTTGATATTAAAATGATCCCTTCCTGAGCTGTTGCCAAAGGATGTAACTTGTTAAAGGTTGATTCTAGATTCAAAGCATGCAGTGTGTACCTGTGCACCTGCTCTGACCCAGTCAGCCCCCTCACTCTGTTCACGCAAAACTGGGGGCTGTAGCTGTGAATGCCCAGCAGCAGATCCCTTTCTTCAAGGAAGCTCCCTGCTGATCTGAACCCAGAAGAGGGAACACTTTTGCTGGTCTCTGCCTCTCCTGTCAATAAAGACACAGGCTGAAGATAAGCAGAGCCAGGCAGCTGGGTCCCCAGTGCATACAGAGCTCATGGTGTCAGTCAGAGATGTCCCTGGGAGCTGCAGCCCCCAAGCCAACCTACTGGCTAGTGCAGAGTCACAGTGTGCACCCATGTGCCTGGAGCCAAGTTTCTCTCCCTTTACTCCCCTCCCAGGGCATCATCTGTTGCTGAGAAACTTGGATGTAGGAAGCATCCAAACCAAAAGCATAGGGAGGGGACTGTACCAGACAGCAGCTGCTTAGGACCTCAAAGGGAAGACTGAATTCCTTGTATCTGATAATTGAGATGCAGGCAGTCACTTTATTGACAGAATTAGCTCATATTCCAGTCCATCACGTGTACAGATAATGCACTCTGGGATTAAGCTACTGTAGCAAAAAATTTCCTAACCTAATTTTAAAAGATAAAAGCTCCAGTGAAGTGAGGCTTCATGGCACACTCCACTCCATTCAATTTCCAGTGCTTCAGGGGAGCAGGCAAGAAAGCCCTCCCTCAGGGCGCTGCTCTGCACCTCTGACCTCCCCCTCTGAAAGCAAATCTTCCAGGGAAGGAAATAGAGCAGCACTAAATCTCGCCTCCCTCTGGGTACCAGCATCTGCTGTCATTCTTTGCAGCTTACGTGAAAGGTCATATGGAGCAGGGCTCTGAGAAGCCCTTCGAGTAAAATAACAGGAGTGCTGTCCTGCATCAGGAGAAGACCTGCTTCCCCTTGTCCCCTTCCTCCCCACTTCAATTCCTGACCACCCTATGCTCCCCATGAGTTTTGGGTAGCCACAAGCACTGCCAGTCCAGTCCCTGGACCTTTGAACTGGAAACAGGTGTAGCCTCTGAGTCCTGATGGCACAGGAGATGCTGATTTATATAAGCTGTTTTACCTCAGCATCAGAAGGAGGAGGGAGAGAGCAGCCTGTGGCACAACTGTACTGGGTAGACATCTTAGGGCTTTGTTCATGTTTTGGAGTGAGGGAGGGTTGAATGCGCTGGGCATCACACAAGGTAAGATGGTGTCTGGGGATTGCTCAATACCCACAGGCCTGCTGTGGCAGCAATAGAGGGACAGAGATTGCAGCCAGTAAGGAAACCCCAAGAGCTGAGTGTTTTAGGCTGGATGACAGCTCACACCTCAGCAGTGGAACATCTGAACTTGTCCATCCCTTCAGCCTCAGAGGTGGAAATGGCTCTACCACAGTGTGGTCAAGCCCCAGGGAACAAGATGGTTGCGTGTGCATAGGGCAGCTGTGCCCAGAGGCAGTCAGGTGTTCTGTACTCTCCACCCCCTCAAGGCATCACAAGTCACAGAATCAGAAAGTAGTTTGGGTTGCAAGGGACCTTTAAAGGTCATCTAGACCAACCCCCAAGTTTTAACAGGTCATCGATTTTCATTCATGATTGAGCTGCCTTGCATTGCTAGTGAGACCAGAGTTTCTTATGCAACTTCACTGAATTAAATTTTTTATCTGGCCATGCTGCAAGGATGGCATTGTTAGAAACCACAGGCATGAAGCCCATGTAATGCTGGTGGCAGTAGCTTTATTTCTCTTGGCCATGGTAGGGGAGTTCTCAAGCTACACCAAAGTTCCCTGAGCAATTGGTTGTCTTCACATTTGAAAGGCAGCATTTACATAGCAGGCTCCAGCAATGTTCTTGGTACATGCTAGTTTAACATAATTTTAAATCGTCGATCAGGACAAAAAAAGATCCGTGTGTTAGTGTGTTGTCTTCCTTTATGTAAATGCTTTGAACAGTGTGCTAAAAGCATCTGTATTAAGGAGACAGTGGTATCTTGTTCATTTGGAAACCCGCACAAAAAATATACATAGCTTCTATATTACCAAAATCCAAATAAATTAGTACTGTTTGTGCTGAGTGCTTACAGTGCAGTTCAAAGGGAGATCACACACAAAAAGGTGACGTTCTCAGACACTCATGGCCTGCCCATAATTGTTGCCTGCACAGAAAGCTGCAGCAGCCTATTTACTTGCACCAGCTTCACAGTTGGTCTCCAGCCAGCAGCTGAGGTTCGCCCCAGTTCTATGTGAACCTCAGAAAAGGTTTACAGGAAGTCTTCAAAAATACTGGTCGGTGGTTTCGGTAGGGTTCAGCAGCACCAGCTCCCCAGACCTTCCTTTTTCTGCTTATTTTCATATCTTAATTTCACCATGCATATTTCAAAGAGGAGTGTTTGCAATTTTTTTATGAACCAAGGTTGATACTAGAAAGTTGAGTGGACAAGTGCTTTTTGCCTGGATTCTTTGGCCAATATGCACATTGCTTACAAGCTTCCATTTAAAATAGTTGTCACACAGGTGTATAAAGCACTCAGAGAAACTCTTTCCTTCAGTACTGGCTCTTGGTGCAAGCGGTTCCAGTCATCCAGTCATCTGGTTATGAGCTCTGTGCACAACACATCCATGTTATCCCCCTCCACCCCTGCCTCAGCTTGTCCTGCCCCTATCTGATGTGATTTTTATTTTATTGGGCTTTGTTTGATTAATGGTCTTCTCCACTAGTGCCTGAGGATCTGCAATGCCTGGTGGGATGAAAGGTGGGGTGGACAATCCAAGCCATGGCCACAGGCAGGACAGTGTTAGAGAAGGCACTGCTGGCAGTAGGCCAGTGAGTAGGGTGTGATAAGGGAAGGTGGTTTTGAGGAATTGCATCTGTTTCTGTCAGTTCTCCCTCAGAGAAACCAAAGAGGTCTCCAGGCTCAGTTTTTCAAGATCTTGCAGAGACACTGCTTGTAGCTGCTGGCCTTCACTCTGATGTGAGCAGCTATCACTTACTGATCTAAGGGAGGAAGACAGCTGCATGTTAGGGGAAGATCTGGCCGACTTCCATCATGCTGCATTGCCATTTTCCACAAAAACATTTACCAGGAATTGTTCCAGCCCCTTGCCATAAAAGAGCAGTTTTTCTTCCTTCAAATAAGAGTGAATGTAGAATTTGAACTACTTATTCTTATACATATGGTAGTTTCTCACAATAAATGTGCCACATGGCATAAGATGAAATTACATTAGAGGGACCAGCACACACGTCAAAGCTTTGATTGTAAACTTCCAGCTCAGGGAAGGAGATGAGCAATCTTTATGTTCAATTATAACTGCAGATATTTCCTTTTTCCTAAGCTAGTGTCTGTTACCATGGCCACAACCTTCAGAATTTTCTGGCTATTTTAAAGTCATTACTAGGAGTGAAAGAACAGATGTTTAATTACGTTCTTCTTATTCCATTCACTAGGTACAGCTGACATTTTAGGACTAATCCATAAAAAAATAAATCCTTTTTTTATTGTTTATCATTTTCCTAGAGAAAAATAAAAAGAAGTTAATTAATATGTGCCAGTATGGATTTTGTATACAATTTCTAAGCAGGCGTGAGGAAACCAGTTTCTTGACATTTTAAAGATTGATTATTAGCCTGGTATTAGCAGCAGTCATAGGTAAGTGAAGGCCATGCTGTAAAAAATAGACCAGGAGCTGCAAATTCTTGTCCTGGCCACTGACAGTTCCAAAGGACTGAACATTTGAACACTCTGGTTTCCATCCAAAGAAACACTGTTGAGCCAGAGCCCCTCACTCCATGTATTTGCACATCACCAGCAGAGTCCTGTATGGACCCTGCTGCTCAGGTGTTGTGACTGTAGGTACACTCTCAGCGTCCCCACTGTACATACAGTCCTCTGGGATTTATCAAAACACAAGACCTCACAAAGCAATTCTTCTCCACCACATTGTGGCATTTCATGGTTTGTGAGGAGAGACAGTAATTACTCAGGAGATTGCTCAGCCAGCAGGACTGCAGTACATGTGGTCCCCTAGATCTCTCATGGTCTGCTCATACTATGTTCCTCTTAGACAATGTTACCACTTGTGTCACAGTATAGAAGATCTGTTCATTAGAGTTTTCTGGACTTAGGGTTGCTTAAGTTTAACATTTGTCTCTAATGGTGGTGACCCCAGTATGTGATGAAGGCCTTGGCATCTCCCTGTGCACACCTCCCTGCTAGACTGTCTCAAGCCAAAGGAACAACTTGATCATAAGAAAGATCAAGTATGATGTGCTGAATCCTACTGAGACTGGTATGTAACTTGGTTTATATTGAGAATTGTGACAAAAACGCAACCTCAGATGTCTGCACACTTCCAGGGAAAAATGGCTGCAAGCAGGCACTTTTGAATGTCTGGCTTGAGCACATTTGGATAGAGGGATCCTACTTCTCATTCCACTCCTACTTTCACTGCCTAAGCTTATTTGGATCTGTGTTTTGTAGCTCTGTGCCTGAGCTCTTCAACAAAGACTTCCTTGGTGGACTGAAGTGTTGGGAAAGTGAATGCCCTAGAGAAGTGCATCATGAGATGTGAATTCAGATCTCCATATTTAGGCTGCTCTCCCATTCCCTTCCACAGACAGTTGCTCTAGACCAATGATGTTTAACTCCCTCTTTAGTATTTTCTTGACTTGGAGCTGCTAGGTGTCAGCTTTCTGACGAGTTACGAGATTTCCTAGTTTTGCTGTTGTTGCTCAGCTCCTCTTGGTGGTGGAGTTTGCTCTAGCTAGTACTGCTACTAACTTGAAGCTATTCATGTACTAAGCTGATTGTAATCTCCTCAACAATTATGCTAATGAACACTGATTTAAATATTGTGCAAACTGGAACAAAGAACAGCACTGTCCTTCCCTCAAAAGCAGAGCTCAGGCTATGAAGGGAGATCCAGCATGGAATTCTCACTGAAACCCCAAATGGAAACTGAGATGCCAAGAGGGGGAATTTAGGTCAAGGCCAGTGGCTGCAGAAAGTCCCACGATGAGAGATGTGGTCAGCGTCCAGCAGCTTCTCACCATCCCTGCTACCATGTAATGCTTACAGGATCTCACCGCACAGCTGCTGCAGGGCAGGCAGTGGAAGAGCTGACCAGCGATGGATGTGCCTCTCAGCCATGGCGGGGAGAGGGCTGGCTGCCCAACAGCCCCCTCTGACCATGGTTGGCTGTCATGTTGCCTTTATTTTTGGTTATGCAATTATTTTGCTAAGTTGCAATCCCTTGTGTTGCTGTAAAAGCTGCTTTTGTCTATGCAGCCTCTGTAATTAAATATGTCCCCTCTTATTATATCATGCCTGAAGTGCACTATCCACTATCCAAAACTTCCATTTCCTTACAGTTTTTCCCATTTGCCTGTTTCTCACAGGTGGCAGTGAGTCCAGCAGATAGAGGGCTTGAGCTTTGGGCTTTAGGAACTGATTCTTCCTACAATAGTAGTATAATGCTGCAGACTTATTCTAAATAATTTGGTGACTTATCCTAAATAACTCAGCCATCTAGCCTGGCTGAGTCAGTGTAGGACAGAAACAACCTGCTACCTACATAGAGCAGAAACATAATCACCCTGAAGCAGGAAAGGAGGCAGGAAGGGGTCCATTCAGCAGGCAGCACATTTTTAGGCAGTTCAATTTAGGCAAATATACTTAAGGCACATTTTTATTTTGCGGTGATGGAAGAGAAGCAAGTGCCTTGCTTCCAACATCTGCTTCACGCTCCATGCATGACTGATCACATCTCTCACTGCAGCAGCAGCTCAACAGAGCTGCAACCCCAAGGTCATGTGAAGGTACTCTTGGTTCTGTGCAAAGCAGCTCTGACAGCTGACCTCAGAACTCTCCCATCTAACAGTTCTGAAGGACCCCTTTGGTTCTGTCTTCAGGGCATTCACAGCTCAGTCTGCCATCCCACTTCTGCAGCCTGCTTCCCACTCTGGGTTGTACTACCTACCTGGTCACCTAATCAGGAGATGTCTTGTTTTCTCCTCTGGAAAGTATGTCCATCTTTCCATATTATTTAAGATAATGCTATATATATGCACATATGTTGTATACATGTACATATACATACATAACATGAAAAGACAAAGGTGAATTTTTAAAGTCAAATAGTTGGAAATGTTGAAATTTAGGTGATCTGTGCTTTTATCTCTCAGCTCTTCTAGTTTGCATTTATTTTCATATAACAAGAGCATATATATTAATGCAGTCAGATATGACTTTCCATTATGCTTCATTTTTGTGACACCCCCTTGGAAAGTAGTTGCAGAAATCCAAGAATGAATAATCTTTGTGAATAAGGAAGATTGCTTCAGAGAGGGATTTACTCATAGTTCAAAAGCTGTGTGCATTGCATCTCAGCTTCCCCCCCCTCGCCAAATAGTTTGAGTGTACAAGGGCCTCAGATGCATTACTATCCCATGAAGTGTAACTTTGCCTGTTTAATTGAGTATGGTCCTGTGACTATCTGAAGAGTTTCCTATTTTGAACAATCCAGTCTATGTGTCTTTCTCAGAAAGAAGATGCATCCTTGTTCTGTGGTGATTATAATGCACCTTTTAGTAGGGTCTCAGTGTGTTTCTAGAAGATCATCTCATTGAGGAGCCACAGTTTCCTCTGTAGCTGAACTATTCTAGACATTTTTCAGTCAAATTTTAGTTAAATATGCTTCTGTTATCAGCTAGCTTTGTACATGAATGGGTTTCAAGGATATGAGAGTGGTAATCTACTGAGATAGACTTCTGCAGAAAAAAATCAACAGAATGATGCTTTTTTATTTGAGATTACTTTCACAGTTCACATACAGAGGCTCCTTTCTTTGAGCATCTCACGCATATTCTGAAGAAAGAATACTTTAAAGATAAACCTGAGCTGTCTTATCTTCCCTGAGCACCCTTGTTTACTTTGGGCCCACTTCAAAGCTATGCCTGAAAGGACTGGTATTTAATAAAGAGTAAAATTAGATTCTAGGTGAAATGTGCAAAATACTGCAATGTCCATGCTTGTGATTGTCCAGGGGGAGCTGGGCAGCACATGCTGTGCTCAGTGTAAGGCCCTACATGCTGCCTGGCGCAGAGGGCATTTGGAGGTACGTCTTCACATGGCTAGTACATGTTTGGAAGTTCTGCCTTCTGCCTTGGGGCAGAAAGGAGTAAATCCTCTGCATGTGTGCATAGATGAAAAACTCAGACCTCCTAGTTGGTAAGATGATGGCAAAACTGAGCATCTGCTTTTCTGCGAGGTGTGTGTGTTTAGGCCTGTTACAGCATTCGGGGTTGCCGTCTCCTTTTCTTCATTGTAATCAATCAAGAATTAGACAAGTGATCATGTGTGCATGGACACACCTGCCCATATAGTGTGAAACAAGTGTCACCATGATGGTTTAAGAGTATAAGAGATTTGTAAGGGAGATAATGTTTTCATTACATTAGTGTATATGCTGTGAAAAAGCAGAATGTACCTTTGGCATACACTATTGAGTGTTACAGGCTGGCATCTACATGGGGAAATCATTAAAGAATTTCTGCCCAGACTGGAATGAGGTCACACCTGCAAATAAATTTTTTCCTGAGGTCTCCCACTTGGCTTCAGGTAGCCTCCATCCTTGCCCAGTTCATCACCTGAATTCAATTGTCCCAAGAAGCAAGAAACATCAGGTGAAATCAGGCAATTCCAGAGCCCACAGTAGTCTTCAAAACCAGCGGGTTTTAGTGAAAATGAGACTGCTCCACAGAGGTTAGTGACAACCTCCTTCTCCACTAATATCCTGCTTTGCTCCAAATGTGCTAATTACCCTTTTCTATCAGCTTGTAGTGCATTAACAATGATAAATTTACAGGCCACCTGTTCCTCTCCTGTGTTTAGCTCGGAGCTGACTGCTTTGTGTGACCCATTAAAGCACCTGTGAGGGTCCACTGATTTTTACCTCATCAGGTGGTCAAAGACTCTCCTTCACACAGTTTCTTAGCAGTGGTATTTAAACATTCTCATCCAGTTCTACAATATTTTGCCTTTTCTGCCAGTATCACATGCAAAAGCTGGTGAGGACACCCAAGTTTTGTGCTGGTGAGAATTACCTGCTGATCCCTGCTGAGGGGCAGCATGTGGGGCCTCTCAGGAGCGCTAATATAGACCTGCAGTCGGAAAGGAAGCCCAGGATTTCCAGGTGCATACATAAGCAGCACGTAGATGAAACTTGTTTAGAAAGGCCTGGTTTTTTTCCTGCAAAAGCAACAGGGGAAATCTAAGTGATGAGACTTGCATTATTTCACAGCAGCTCCCCAACTTTCAGTTTTGTGTTTGACGTGGTGACAACTCTTGTGCCAGGGCTCCATCAGACCATGTCATTGCCAGCATGTATCCTCACTTCTTGGTCCATACAGGTTTGTTATCACTTGCTAGCCACATGCTAAACTTAATTATGGCTAGCCAGCATCATGGGGCATGACTTGTCCTCCGTATCCTCGTGTTCCTGGTAGCTGGTAGCCCCTGCTAGTGGTCCTACTATGTCCATGTCCTCAACTCCTTTGGAAGGTTCTATGGATATGTGGGCAAGAAGACTGCTTCCAGGTCTCTGTGAGATAAATCGGGATTTATTCAGGGACTGGGAATTGAGGGCTCGTCATGGGACACCCCCACCCACACAGCACTGGTGCACACTTGTTTTGTGCACATATAAAACTCAGAATACAGAGATTTCATCGTTTAAGTGAAGTACATGTAGTTGAACTTTGGCCTCCACTGCTTTGACTACAGAAGAAAACAAGGGTCTAAAAATAAGGAAATGTTTGCCTCTTGGAAATTTTCTAAGCAATTAATCTAAGAATTATTGATGTTTCTAATTTTGTCAGCAGAGGGTGGACCATCAGTTGCACTCAAAAATGCCAGCTCTTTGCTGATAGCTCATAAAGTGGAATGGCTTTTTAATGAAGTTGCCAGAAGAAAGGTTTGCTGCCAAAATCAAGGATATTGCTCTATCCCACTCCTACTCCTTCATCAGGGAAACTTCCAAGAAAATTCTGGCTTTCTCCCAAAGATGTTGTGTGGGATTTTTTTTTTTTTTAAATTTCAGTGCCTGAAAACCAACTCCAAAGCCAACTTTACTGCCAACCTTTTAAAAATCAGAGTAATGACAGTATATGCTAATAGGAGGTTTCACAAATCAGTATGAGATCACTGAAACCAGTTTCCATCTGATCACACATGAATGAACGTGTGTGGATTTGAACTGTGTTCATGATATCATGATAGCTACATCTTTCATTTAGATTGAGATCAAATTAATCTTACCAAGTGCTGGGTGGTAAACTGTTGGTAAGTGGCCGTTTTATCATCCTGTGGAGACTAATCTGAAAACATCCTTATTTTAATTTAACCAAGTGTTAGATTTTACAGCACCTTGCAATGAAATATGTACTGTTTCTTTATGAATGGCTCCCTTTCCTAGAACATTCATTAAAAAGCAGTGAGCCTTGTGAGGTATATCCTTCTTTTAATAAGGAAAAAAACAAGTAGAAAATCAGAAGTCTTTATATATATTTGCATAGTTATCAATTTCTTAATCTTTCTTGGAGGATTCCTTTGGCAAGTCACAGGAGGATCCCTGTTTTGCTCACTGTGATTTTCCAGTGAATTCATTAGAACATCAAGATATGAGACATATTTGGTGGAACAGGATGTGCTTTCATTATTGAATAAGTGATTTGTATGGTGATTTTATATGGTGCTTTACAAACAATTCTTCAGTGTTCATCTTGTTTCTAAGTAGTGGAGTTTCACTGGTTTTCATAACATTGGTAGCAGAAAAGAGAACTGGGAAATATTTGATGCATGAAGTGAGAGGAAATATGGAATATCTAGGGAGTGGGTTGGGACAGAACTTATTGGTGAAGACATGGAAGGGAAATAGAGAAAAATGTAAGAGAAATTTTTTTTATGACAGACTTTTTCAAAGATAATAGAAAAGAAAAAAGGTTGTGTTTGTTTTAGGAGCTAAGAAATAGCAGTGAAAAATAAGAGGTAAGGGAAAAGGATAAATAAAACATCAAAGAAAGGATGAAGTTTTATAGACTAACACAATGAGTAAGTCCTAGGAAATGAAAAATCAGAGAGGCACTAGAAGTCACATACAAAAATGTCAAAGAAGCTGACATCCTGAGAACAGCAAAGAGACAAAAGTAAACCAGCCTAAAAGTGTAATAGGATCAGCATTTCTCTTTATTTACAGTCACTAGGAAGTGGTGAATAGTGACATTTTATTCCATGTTGGATAAAATCTGGTTTTCCTATAGTTCAACTTTGGAAAAATGTTTTCTGGTTCTGCCACTTTTACTTTTTTACAAAAATGATACAAATTGTTGTTCACAGGAGAAAAAACAGTTCATTTATTTGAAAACAGTTGTCTGGTGGACTTTGTTTACTTCCTTGGAGGATGTTAGTAGTGAAGGCAGAAGTGCTGTTAACCCATTCTTTTGTGGAGGAATTCATCTTAGTTGAATTTACAGAAAATTGTCAGTGATGGCAAAAGAGTTTTCAATCAATAATTCATATTTTTCCATCCAGATTCAGTCCTGGTTTCTATCCAGTATTTCTCATTGCAGTTTGTGTAATGCTATGAACATGTGAATAATTACTGTTGAATTCTTGTGAACAATTTTTTTACTACACTCTGATTATGACTGTATGATGTGTGCCATTTCAAAGGTTCCTTTGTAAAACAGTATTGTTTATATGAGTGGCTACTACCTACACTTAATGTTGAGAACTGCCAGAGGTTTGTTTACTGATAGCAAGTAATAGTAAGAATATCAAGATTATTCAAACATTTGTTTATGTGTGTGTGAGAGACAGAGAGAGGAGCATGGCAAATTATTTTTGCACTTAATTTGTCAAATGTTTTTCTATGCCTCTTAAGGGAGTTTGCTTACCGACCTTTACCATGTTGTTCAAACTCCCAAATTCATTCCTGTTGAGTAATTTCTAAAATCAGGCAGCACACTGTGTTATGCATGAAATAGCAGTTGGGTAAGACATGGGTCTGTGTTTTTCACGGCATGTTGTCATGACTAGATGTCATTCTGACTTTCATGGTGAATAAAAATCAAAATCTTCATCCAGTAACCTTATAGATTATATCCAAGCAAAGTTTCCCAAGCTAAGCTTTTTCAGGTTTGTACACAAATGATGCTCAGTGGGAACAGAAAGCAGCATCTCCACATTAAATGCCTGTTGTACACCCCTAGATCCAGCCCTCCCAGGCCAGGTGTCTTTGTAGAGTGGGGAAGAAGCAGGCGCTGTAAGGTGGCTTGAGTAATCATCAGATTGTTAAAAAAAAGAGGAGATAGTGTCATCACCAAAGGTAACCCCATTCTTGTCCGTGGGAAACTTTTGAGGGGGCACAACAAAGCATCTGAATTGGGGTCCATGGCCAAGCTTAGAAAGGTGACTGTATTGCTGGGCCAGCTTGGGGGCAGTTATGTGGTTTTCCCACACCTTATCTGCAGCATGAAGGTTATAACTGTGAAGGCAAAGAGGTTTTAGGGAAAAATAGCAAAGACATTGTCTTAAACCAAAATTAAAATGTTGCTTTATTTTGTTTGTACTAAAGTCTTTCATGTCAACAAAACTTCTCAAATACAATTCATATCGTGACTCATTTGGTTGAAGTTATCTTTGAAATCAAACAGATTTAATTTACTGTTAATATTCAAAATTAGGCATTTATCATGGAGCAAATATTCTATTTAAATTATCGTTTTAAAACCTTTGTAAAATGGAAGTAGCTTACTGCACTGCAATTTGGGAATTACAAGTTCCTTTCAGATGTAGGAGCTGTAGGCTGTGCCATATGTCACTGGGAGGATGTTTTCTCATATATTCACAGGAAAATCTTGGATTTGAATGACGAATTCCATGAACTTGGCAATAGAGCATGAAGAATAAAATAGAAGTGGCTAGCCTCAGTCTCCCCTAGACAACTAGAAGGTAGAAACTTGCCATATGTCAGTGACTGCCATGAGCAATGCCCAACATTAGAATATCACCCTGTTTTGCAGCATTACATACTGCCCCAAGTCATTAATGCAAAGCAGATGGCTTTGTTGTTGATTAGAGCTGGTTAGAATCTGAAATTCCCATACCAAAGGAAATTTTGACATTTATATTTATTTTCACTGCAAATTGGAACAAAACATCAAAATTTCCCAGTGGGATGGAAGTTAAAAAGGACCTGGAAACACCGAGTTACTTCACTTCATTGAAAATTAATTGTTTTCTCAGTAGTATCAAACTACTGTAATTCTAAAATTAGTATCTAATATAAATGCCAAAACAAAATTATTAAAGTCACACTGAAACCTTTTTGCCTTGTTAAAAGGAAAATATTTAGTTGAAACAATAAAGTCTGACATTTTCCCAGAATTTGTTTTCTTCAATGTGACAAAACATTATGATTTCAGCTGAGCTGCATTACCTGATGGAAATGGGTTCTGCTGAAAAAATGTTCACATAGTGCTGTTGGTCCAGGGCAAGTAATTCACAGGATCATCTTGCAAGTTCAAGGACATAAAAATTCTCAGAAATAAGACATGCACAAAGAGAAAATTAATGCAATATCTTCCATTTAGAAACTTCCTTGAGGACTGCTTTAAAAATTCCTGCAACTCCCACAAAATTTCTTTAGTCATCCAGATCCCTCTTATATTAAGTCCCTTGTGTCCAGTGCTAAGTGCTGGACAAATCATCCCTGGTGTGGACCTTCACATTTATGAACTTGTAAACTGTGACATTATCTTTGTGCATCTTGTTTCCATCTCCTTAGCAAAATTCTGGTCCTGGCTGCCAGAACCTTCCACTCCCACTCTCCTGTTGCCTACTTTCCTGGAGAAAGTTCCACTAACTCTCTTCAATATGGAACAAAAACTCGCAGTTACTCTCCAGGTAGGAACCTCCACAATCATTTCTTTCCCTATGACAAGAACATCTTTAAAAATATCCAGTTTGCCAGCTAATGGCTCCATTTTTTCCAGTATCGTGCTTTCATTTTTTTTCTGTCAACACCAAGTCTCTGCTGTGGGATAGGAGACCATCTGTTAGTTTTTTTAAGGGTAGACTAAGCACGAATGTCACTCTTTGGGAGTCACATGCTATTTATTTACAAAGATAAAAAAATCAAGATCATGAATTCACATCAGCTTCTCGTCTTACTTTGTGCAACAGTAGCTTTCTGCTTTAGTTTCCACTACCCTCCACCAAGGTATTGCATATATGGTTACATAAAAGGACCAAACAAGATGTAGGACAGATTAGAAACCTGATGAAGTTGCTGCTAGATGAGTTTGATGACTGGTGTGCTCAGGTGCATTGGGGAAGATTATGTTACTACTGGTGAGTGCCCTACACAAAGGAGAGAAGCCCTACAGAAGAAAGGAGAATAAACAGTTTGACATAGCTGGACATTTGAATATCAGGATAAAGACAAACAGCAGTGACGCAGGTGTGTAGGAAGGCTGGCTTTTCTAAAGCACTCAGGCCCTCATTAGATACCAAAATCAGTGCTGCTATTTTCTGGCAGGTCTGAGTTTTCTGGATACATCTGCTTTTTGAGAAGCCACCTATTACACGGGTGCCCAAATGGAAGGTGTGTTTTGTTTCAGAAGCCCGAGTTTAACTGTAGGCGTTGGGCACTAGGAAAAATGTGACCTTGAGTATTTTAGGAAATGTGGTCCAGAAAGGGATTGTTAACCAAAGAGACTTTAGGCTCACATGTTGCTTAATAGGAGACACAGTAACTGCAGAAAATGTCCATCGTGTGGATCTTGATATACGGTCTTTTTTTGAAAGAATGTTAATAGGTCATGTAGAGAGGATATTCTGAGTTGGAAGGGACCCATAAGGATCATCGAGTCCAACTTTTAAGTGAATGGCCTGTACAGGGATCAAACCCCTAACCTTGGCATTATTAGCACCATGCGCTAACCAACTGAGTTAATCTCAGGGTAAAGTCACCTCCAGCTGGAACAGGTGAGAGATTTTGCCAGCTCCCCTGCTGTCAGATTAACACCCATGTTTATAAATACTGCAAATGTCCTGTGCTTAGTGAAACAGCTGAATGCAGTAAAATCTGGAAAAGCAGCCTCCTGGGAGTGGATGTCCTAATGTACTGTTAGCGAAGTCCCTCTTGCCCTTTGCCATACAGAATTAGGCAAAGGCAAACATACTTTTACAAAAATACTATTTCCATAGAGTTTTAAGAAATGAAATACATACATATATATCTAATTCCCAAAAGAGTCATCTGAAGTCTGCCAAGACAAAGAGTTCGTTATTTTAAAGACCTTAGATGGTTCTACCCAGGATTAATGAACAAAATGTTGGGTTTTTTCTTACACAGCATATTGTAAACTGTTGCTTCTCAACTTCACAAATGAATGATTATGAACCAAAAAAGTGTGTGAATATTGGCATGGTTTTTATTCTGTGAGTTCTAAAAGAATTGGGAAGAAATTAAATTGTGAGACCTTTTGTGAGTGTGAGAAGAAGGCTTAAGCATATCTATATAAGTTGTCCCTCTTTTGTCTAGTTTCTCGTTTTTATTTCCCTGTTTCTCATTAAGGAGGAAAAAATTACTTTCAAGCTGTTCTGGGTGGGTGAAGTCTTTGCTGGCCCTGGGGAATGGCTGCCCAACACTTACTGCACCATTTTTCACACTGCTCATAGGGTGGTGGCATCACTTCCCAAAGCACTCCAGACAAAGCCCGGGACACTGAGAAAGGCTGGATTGCCAGATTCCCCACCGTGTGCTCAGGGGAGCACACATTTACACCCACTTACACCTTGGAGGGTCACTGCAGGATTTGGGAACACTGATTGCTTTGCATGTAACTCCAAGCAGTCCCTTTTCCGAGTGTCTTCACTGCCTGCCTACCCTGGCCTGAGGTTACACCTTAACTGAGCTCGAACGAGCTCCATCTCCCCTATGTTGGGGGACAGCCAGGCTGTTGGCACGGCAGCAGCAAGTACCTGATTGCCAGTAGGTTAAGGACAGACCTGATTGCCCCATGCAATCAAAATCCGATGAGTGGAGGTGGAGTGAACAGACTCCGTCACATGAGCAAATACAGACGCTCCTCTTTGATGGGTAGATGTGCACCAAAGTTCATTCAGGAGCAGCTTCACAAACAATCTCTGAGTCCTAAATGCAGGGCTTTAAGATGGAAAGAGTTACTAACCATGAATGTGAGAGGAGTCACTGCACAATGTGCCACACTCTACAAATGCATGTAACATGCTCTTTTCCCCCGTTCCCAATACTAGAAATACTCATGCCTAGTCATTCTTTTCCTAGCACACACTCAGCCTTACAGGAAATGCTTCAGAAATAGAGACCTTTTCTGGAAGCCCCAATGATGCTGAAGGTGATGCAGAAGTGAGGGGGTGTGAAGGCATCAACTCTTTCACTGCATGAGGCTGAAACTCTGCTTATTGGTTTCAAAACAGTTCCAGCTGAGATGGTGGGCTTTGCTGAGAGTAACGTGATAAACACTAGGCTGTTATCTGGTTAAGTCACTGATGCTGAAGACCACAGTAGTAATGTGGTAGCATTTATTGATGGGGCACTGCCTTTCTGCTGCTTCCTTCACCCTTGCATCAGCCCTCATTGCTAAACTGCACAAAGGAATTACAATGAAGAGGAATAGGAGACTATGTGGAACAGCTGTAACATTTCTCTGCCAGAGCAAATCTAGGGGGAGAAGAGCCTGGGCTTTTGATGTTCAATATCCATAAGCACCTCCAAGTTTAAAACACATGAACTCCATGCAGCTGCTCCTGCTTCTCCTACTTGCACTGCCCACCTCAATCAAAACACAGAGCTGTAAAGGTTTTGCTTTTAATTCTTGTCTTGAATTTCTCCAGGGGTAACAGGAAAGCACAGAACAAATACTGTTAAAGGAGCGATTAGGGCCACTTTTGGTGGGGAAAGGATTCCCAGTAAGGGGACTGGAGGAGCAGGAAGGTGTCACTAAACAAAACAGGAATAGCAACGAAAACATCAGGATCCTGGAATCAGACTAAGATCCTAATACAAAATGAGTGAAATTTATTATGATGAACAGGTTATGAAGTACCAATGGGCAACCGGATGGCACATGTGTCCCCTGTTCCTTCTGTTGATAAATAAAGCATAAATGATCCCATCCCCACCTTTTCCTTGGTTTTTTTCATCTTAATTTCTGCATTAGTCTTCATTCCTGTTCTTTGATGTCAGCTACAGTTTTAGCCAGAAGTATTTGGGTACTTGTTATACTGCACTGCACATGTGTTTACTGCTACTCCTTCTGAATATTAATAAGAGAATGTCAGATTTTTTTAATGAATCTGGCTCATGAATTTCATCCCATGTTTGCTGTTTGCCAATATAAACAGATAAATGGAGGGTGGCAAGGCTCAAAATTTTATTCTGCATATATTTATTTTTTTGCTAAGTCCCTCTGTGATTTTTAATAAGTTTGGTTTTCTTTCAAAAATATGTTCCAAGATGCTGTTAAAAAAAAATTAAGCAAAAGCCTTTCTTGGCAAGTATCTCCACACTGGTTACTCAGATGAACGTGTGAAAACAAACCAGAAATGGCCAGAAGGAAACAAAGTGGCTTCTTCCAAGAGCTTGTGGGGTAGTTCTCTGTGGAATGGAGAATAAAAAAAATAAATCTCTTGATCAGGTAGCACTTACGCTGCATGGCAGGAAGCTAAAACTGGAGAAGTTATTCTTCCCAACGCTGCTGCTGTAATCAAAAAGCACTATGCTGTGGCAAAAAGCACTGTGTTCCACTATTGGGATCCTGCACTGGCACTGGAATTTCCAATGGGATAGTGCAAAGCAGCGCTGGAGGTGGCTCTGAAGTTGTGAGCACCAGAAGGGCCAAACAAGAACAATGCAAAAGAAGAGCGCTCTGCCAACCTGCTCTTCAGGAGCTCAGGGAATGGTCACAGAGTTTCCTGGTGCTGGAGCACATCAGAGATCACCAAACACGTCCCTGCCTTGATCACCTGAGTCTTGCTGAAGAGCTCAATGATGACAGACAGTGCTTTGCCCACATTTACCGTTGGGTTTGCATTCAGGACCAGACCATGGCAACATCATTGTTCCAGCCACAGGGAAAGAGCATATGCGGATGGGAAGAGAATGTATCATTTGAGATAGCTGTTGCTTTGAACTATTTTATTACATAGCTTATACAGCAGTTAACAGTATTACAGCCCAAAGGAATAACTGACCTTATGAAAGAAATTTGGCTTTTATTCCAGAATGTGTTCACCAAGGCCTTGACTTTTGTAAATGCACATAACTTCTCCTATTTTGTAAGGGTATGGACATAGATGAACAAGAGATGCATTTGGAAGTGTACATACACTGGACCACAAATAACAACAGAATTTGAATACGCTGCCACGTGCTATAATTGGTGAACTGGTATTTGGTATCTGAAGCTTTACCAAGCAATGATAGCAGCTGGCAGAGGAGAAGGAAGAGTGTAGTTCTGATGCTGTGAAGTGTTGATAACAGAGCAAAATCTTGGCCTGGAATCCCTGGGGACACATCCCCAGGCAGAGTCCTGTGCTCTGAGATGCACTGCAGTCTCCCTTGACATCCCCCCACTTATTGCAGGGTAAGGGTCAACCTAAGGTTTGCTCAACCAGGACGGAGCAGCACCCCTTCTTTGAGCTTGTGACAGAGTGGAGTTCCACAGTGACAGGCAGAGAAAGAACTGGCAGGAGTGGCAGAAAGTGGTGGCAGGACAATTTAGCTTGCAGGAGCCCTGTATGCTGTGCTGTGAAGCTGGTAGACAGTGACAGGAGATGACTGGGTAGGACAGGAAAGAAGGTGAGATCCCTGCCGCATGCAGATGTGTAGGCAGCTTGAGAGGTAGATGATGTGTCTGAGTCCACTTGTCAGACATCCAGGTTTTCAGTAACAATCAACCATTTCTCTGGAGGAAAAAACACAGCGGTGATGGTGAGTGGAGAGTCGCACTTGTACCATAGTCAAGTCATTAGGCATTGCCACAAGGGACTGACTCATGCTGGAGTGCTGCTCTCTCACCACTGTCAGGTAGCAGAGCTGGGTCAGATTGATGCTGTTGTCCTGCTTGGCCTTTAGTTCATTCCAGCAGTCATCAGGAACTTGTACAGCTGCTTGGCAAAGATTGAAATCCCACGATTGCTAATCTCAGGGAAATGCTCAAATTATGTGTTAGAAATATTAGAGACAGCATTGCACCCATAAGCAGATTATTTCTTGGAAACAGGTCAAATTGTGTGTGTTAGAAACCACAAAAGAGCAGTTTCTGAAGACAAAAATCACAAAAAGGAAGTTTCATTGCTTATTTCTGAAAAGTTTTCTGCTTTCACTTTTATAAAGTTGGTGTCTGTACCCAAGTCTGTGGTGTGATTCACCTTGCTATTCCCACTGGAAATAGATCAGGCAGGACTTGTCTTCAAGCTGATTATTACACCTTTCAGGTGCTTTGTACCCTCTTAGCTATGAAGTACCCAATAGCCTAAATTTTCCAATTTTAGAGTAAGGCTTCTCTGAACAAAAGCCCTTTTCTCATTATACTTTTTCTCAGCAGTGGACTTCCCCTCAGATTTAAGCCTAAATGAAAATTAAGATGTCCTCTTGTCTTTGGCAGACTGAGCTGGATCAAGGAAAAGAATACGTAGTGTTTTCTTTATATGATGGTTGTCAAGTTTCAAGGGCAAAAGCACTGTTAGAAATGTGTTCCCAGAAGTTGCGTATTATAGCAAACCTTCAACAAAAAAAAATTATTTCTTTTAAGGAAATGTGTTTAGATTCTTGCATTGCGTTCATGCAGCAATTCAAGAGCTGCGTGCTTGTGGCTGCTGCAGCTTCTCAGCTCCTGTGAGGATGTTGCTTAAGCAGACAATAAGTTTGTCTTACCCTGGGGTTTCAGATTGAGGTAACAACTCTGTGAGCAGCAGCAAGCTGCTGACAAAGAGACACATGATGGAAGAGGTGTTCATTGCCTTTCAGTCCAGTCAGTCCTCCCAGTTTGAGGAGAAGGCTCTAACAGCATCACTGTCCTGCCCGCACAAAACATACTCCCCTGCAGGGAAAGCCAGTCGGTGCAGTGTCACTGGCTGTGCTGAATTGTCACAGGCCTGTTGTCTGTCCAACAGCTCTGTCTTCAGTTTCATCTTAAAAACGCCTCATCTAGACCTAAATAAAACAAGCTCTAAGTATTTCCTTTAAGGAGCATTGCCTATGACATTACCTACCATAATCAGTGAACAGGGATTCTTTCCATAGCAACTGCATAGCAGTTATGCTTTAGTTACTGATCTTATGTAGTTATTGGCTGAAGTGGTATCAACTCTTCAAGCCATAAACACGTTACATTCTTTTTACTAAATAATATTGCCTTAAGAATTAGGACCTTAATATTTTAATATATTGTTATATCTAGCAAGTCATTCATATTATGTCTAACACTGTTGTATCAGAGGAAGAAATTGTAGAAATGGAGTTAAACATAATTATTAAATGCTTAATTTGCCGGTTTTTTATACCTATGACATCCATTTCTCAGTATTGTCAATATTTGATGTTGTGATTGCTGTTCACTATTTACTTGTTGTATTTTTAACATTTAGTCCTACATTACAAATTTGATAGATCTACAGAGGTGAAAAAGTGGGAAAAATGCCTAAAATCAGGTTCAATTTTATTTCATTCTGTGCATTTATTGCTGTTATTGTTAGCTGACATTCTCTTAGCTCACTGTGCTCTGCCCATAATCTAATCTATCCTGAAGAGTCAGGCAGCAGTCTATGAAGCGATTATAAGGATCTTCAAGTGTCTTCAAGGATTTTCTGTACTTGGACTGCAAAAGAATTTTGATCTGTTGTTGATAGAATGGGCACAATAAATTCCATTTTGACAGTTCCTAGAATGCCACCTATTAATAAGGAACGAGGGCAAAGAACACGATACAAATTCATCACAAGTGGACTCATAAATAATGCTCCTGGTTTTGACTGTGTCACCTGGCA
Source organism: Manacus vitellinus (assembly GCF_001715985.3). NCBI lineage: Eukaryota > Metazoa > Chordata > Aves > Passeriformes > Pipridae > Manacus > Manacus vitellinus. Next base: position 19,913,909 of record NW_021939396.1, read on the forward strand.
TCACAGTGGCTGTGGATTTCAATCCTGGATGGCAAGTCAGGTGTTGTTAGCTGTCCTTTTCTGCCTGGAGAACACACATTTTTCTGGTTGTGATGTTCTGCAAGGCAGTGCCGTCTTCTCTTCTGTATTTTTTATTATTTGGTAAAAATATGCTGCACCTACAACCTTGTGTGGCTATAAAGGCATTATTTTTTAGGCTGAAATATTTTTTTGCTACCTCTTGAAGAACACTGCCTGCACCTTACCTCACTGTTTTACTTTTGAGAAGATTCTGGACTGGAAATGTGCAAGTCGAGTTTTCCATTTTCAAATGTTTGAGTCATTAAAAAGCAGGAGGGAATTATATGGCTAATGCCAGCTCACTCCTACCACTGCTGACTTGCACCTTTGTCAGGAGTCTTCCCTTCCTACTCTAGTGGTCTGGAAATTGTACTGCCCTTGAGGCTGCAGAAGAGCTGCCGACTGGGGCTGTGGGCAGCTGCCATCTACTCTGGGGATTATACTGGGGGTTTTTGTGTTAAATTGGTGCCACTCTAAACTAAGCCTAACCACCTCACTTGTCCAGTTGCTTTTCCATCCCACTGGCAGACCCTGACAGTTTTTTTGTTTTGCCTGACATAAAGCCCTCTGGCTGCCCTAATGTAATCTGTTCGCTCAGCTAATTCCCAGGTTGTTTATTGTGGGCCCTGTCCAACACCCACAGAAGGCCATGCAACCTTCAGCTGCCTCGGCAGCTGTTGGACTGGGCTTATAAAATAGGGACTTATATGCTATTTTCAGGGCATTAAGAGCTTGGATTACTTAAAAACTGTACAGTGGTGTGTTTTGATCAGGATAAAATAAGGAAAGGCAGTAGAAAAAATTACCTTTGAGGTGGTATCTTCCACTTTTCAAGTGTTTTGGAGCCACTTTGGAGGAAAAGATATTGTTTGGATCAAGGAAGTCACCCAGGTCATTTCCTGACATGAAATGGTGAGGAGATGAAGAAGCTCCCATCGGGCAGGACTCTTCACCCTTTCCAACCTCCTCTCTGTAAACAGGGAAGCCCATTCTCCATGAACTGTGTAGGCAATGAGTTTAGACAGGACATCTAGTTCCCAGACTAGATATCTAGTTACCAGACAGCCATCAGCGGAACCTGTGGAGGCACAGGTGGATCTAGGATGGATCCCATAGTTTTCCCCTTGAGAAATAAAGCTTTTTGGTCATTCTGGTCCAAGAACACAGGAAATAAGGACGTCAGCCCTCTAGCTGCTTTGGGGAGTTCAAATTCCTTCAGGAGAAAGGGAGTTTCTCATCACAGAAAAAAATTAGCCTCAATTTCATCTGTCCAGTGCCAAACAGTAGATTAGGTTCAAATGCTGGTACATTTCTCAGTAGCTGCTTGTGACGTGTATCGATACTTTATTCTTCTTCAATTTTTAAAAGTGATACCTTTGTTTAGAAAGGACATATTATTGAATGCTTATCAGCCACTCCAGTCATTGTTCATAAATACATTTCTGGCCCAGAGACTTCATTCTGACAACAGTGCGAAAGTCCTGTTTAGATTATTTTGCAATTCTGCTTAAGTTACCCATATATCAGATCTCAGTTGTGACTGTCACTTGCATGACAAATTCTCAAGCAGGTTTCTGTCGATAGAGAATGGCTTCCCACAAATCAGGTATAATGGTAAGCTTCCAGTAAAACTGATGTTGCCATTTGAAGCCAACATACTCCGGCTCCAAAACTTAAAACGCAAAGGCATTAGTCATTAGTAAATCTGCTGTACAATGTGATATGTAGCAACTTGCCTTAAATGAAATATAATTAAGATGATTTGACAGAGCCTGTATCCAATAAATACTTCTCAATGGTTAATTTAAGGGAAATAAATTTCCAATTTTGTTGTCTGGGTACTTTTTCTTCCTCCTTTTTTTTTTTTTAAGAGTCTATTTCAAACAGCTATGACCACCTGCTTTACTATTACTTAGTAATAGATCCAATTTTTGGTTACAAGGAAAATTAAAAAACACAGTAATAGTTTGAGGTAGGGGAATCCACCATTGATAAAATCTCTTCAGATTTTATCTTCATTTTGAAGTAAAATGGGAATTGGTCCATGCCAAATAACTGAAGCAATTTCTGGGTTGCTCTGTTTGATTTTGACTACAAAGATATATCTAGAAGGGCTTTGGAGCTCCTGGTTTCAGCATACACTGCAGTTGCACTTTGATCCCATTTTGAAGCAAGACCAAGGGAATATAGCCCTTTGTACCTGCCTGGTTTCCACCAGAGGTACAAAAAATGTATCTCATTATTCCAGGTCCTCGACACAGTTGGGTGACTGGGATGGAGGGTGTGCTGCAACACCCAGCTACTGGTCAGCTGTACCTTGCAACATCCATTGCTTGCCTCATGCTTTCAACATCAAAGTAGGATGGCAAAAATTCAGTGTAATCACAGTTCTCCAGACTGTCAAGACTATGTAATCAGCATGTAGATTAGACTTGTTGATTTTTCAGAGTATATGTATATATATATATATATAGTGGTAGACATTGTCCAAAGTTTTAATTGATTCCCAAGAGTGAACTGTCATCAGAAAACTCAGAATAGAGTGTACTGTTCTTCTACAGCCTCCAAACTAGTCAGTCTTAATAATAATTCATATGCATTTGTTTTTGCTCTGCAGGTAATATTTTAACTCCAATATGGGAAAGCAAAACAGCAAGCTACGTCCTGAAGTCATGCAAGATTTGCTAGAAAGTACAGACTTTACAGAACATGAGATCCAGGAGTGGTACAAAGGCTTTTTGAGAGACTGTCCAAGTGGACATTTATCTATGGAGGAGTTTAAAAAAATATATGGAAACTTTTTCCCTTATGGGGACGCTTCTAAGTTTGCGGAACATGTATTCCGCACTTTTGACGCCAATGGAGACGGAACAATAGATTTCAGAGAATTCATCATAGCCTTGAGTGTAACTTCAAGAGGTAAACTGGAGCAGAAGCTGAAGTGGGCATTCAGTATGTACGACCTCGATGGGAATGGCTACATCAGCAAGTCAGAGATGCTGGAAATCGTGCAGGTATGTGCTGCTCAGAGGCACCCCTTGGCCTCTCTCCTTCCCAGCAAATTGTGAAGCAATGTTGCAATGAGACACAGAATTAAAAAATGGCAGCATTGGTTTATGATCTTGTATAGCTGCTTGGATATAAAATGCTATTTCATTTGGCAAAGATCGTGTCACAATTCAAATTACAGCATTTGATATCCACTGCAAGTTTTTCCTGAGCAACAAGCTGCATGGGCATTTCTGTTGGGCTGGAGCACAGCAACTAACCTGCTGATAAATGTGATTCTCTCCTCTGGGAAATCACCATCAATTAATTATGATTAATTACAGTTGAACAAAGTAGGTATATTAGAACAACCAGGCAGCATACTTTTAAGGAAGGCAGGCTTCCTCCACAATAAGAAACAAATGTCCTTTGATTTGTTACTGATGTTATTATGAAGAACCAGCTCACATATTTTAAAGGTGTCTATCTGCCTAATTCCAGTGAGGTCTGTGTACTCAGAATTGTACTAGCTGTCTTCATATTTAGTTGCCAGTATAGATAAATCTTATCTGGGTAGATGATGAATCCACACACAGCCCCTTTGGTTGTGTTTTCTTGTGGTGTTAGTAGGAGTCCAACCTCACTTTGGCTTTCTCTAACATGTTTTTGCCCTTGAGGCACATCACTCTACTGAAACATTTTAAACATTTTTGATGTTGTAGTGTATTTACACAGCTTGAATCTGTATAATGCAGCACTGTTAAAAAAAAAAAAAAGGCTGTTATCAAAATCCTTTCCGTGGAAATTTTGATGTGCTAACAATGTGCTGTATTATTCAGACTTATATTTGTGCTGGAAATCAAGGGAAAGGAATGCACACAAATTTCTGGCTGTGATGCCAAGCTGCATGTAGGGAGGCAGCCTAATATGTGGTACTCCTGTCTACCAGGGCTCTTCTCACATCCTCCAAACAGTGGCCAATAGCAGCACTTGCGCTGCTTCAGCAAGACCAGATACAAAGCTCAGCTGCAAATCTGGGGGTGCTGTGTTGTCTTTCACTTAGTCTGTTTGATGTTCCTGTGTCTGAGTTGAGGAGCAGAACTGCATTCAGACCCAGAGACCTCCCTGCCTCTGTGCCATGACAAACCTCATGGAATATTTGCATTAGAAGATCCTCTGTTCCTTACAAATCTTCCTCTCCCCCAGGCAGGATAAACAGCCTGTCAATTATTGTTTTTCTAGCTGTATTTCTCCTCATGAGAAAACAAAAAGAATCCCCAAAAGAACTAACATAGCACATAGCAAATACAAAGAGCCAAACCCGAGTGACTGTCTGCTCCTCAGGAGGAGGAGACACCCTGGGTGCTGAAGGACCCCTCGCTGCTGTCAAGGAGCCCGGGAAGGCACTGAGCTGAGAGGCAGCACAAACCCCCCAGGCCAGGGGATTTACGAACAGGGACAACAAGGCCACAAATTTGTTCATGTCAAATTTAATGAAGGCATCGGTGGCCGGATTTTCTGTAGTGAGCCAAACAAGAACAGGCAAAGCCGGTAGCTTTTTCCAGTTATCCCAGATCTGCTTGCCAGGATGTTTAGAGGCTGAAATGCTCTGCCTTCTCTTCATATTCATGTCGGTACCAAATCGTAACGGTGTCCTTTACAGCCATCAAACAAAATTGCAGCCTAGGGATCAGCACAGGGCAACATTCTATTGATGTGTGTATCCAACCCCAAGCAGCACTTCGGCTGCGCGCAGCCCTCAGCTTGCCACTCCAGACCTTCCACTGCACTTCTTGGGAGGTTTTGCTCTCTCCTCCTTTCAGATTGAACCTGAAACTCAACCACATGATGCTTTGTCTCATATAATGTCACCTCATTTTGAGGGATCACACAAAAAGCAGTTATGGAAGTGAATAGCCTAATAAGCCTGAGCAACAGTTATTTCTATACCATGGAATATCAGCAGTTTTCCAGTCAGGAAAGCTGCCCTTTCTGTGATGGAGCTTCCCATGAGGCAGTGTGCTTGTAGATCTGACCCTATTCTCTTCTTTCAGGTTTTTTTGGATGCATTGATCTCCCTGTATTGCACTGGTCACTCACAGCTCCTCCCAGTGGGGTGGGATTTGTTGTATAGTCTCTGGAATGGTGTTCAGCTGATATCTGAAACTGAAGTAGATGAGCATATTTTCTTGCTTTGTTGAGAGGTTCCTTTGATGTAGAGTGATTAGATACAAAAAGCCAGCAAACAACTATCACTTTCATTTATGAAAGATGATTATTTTTTAATATGGAATGACAGGATTGTGTATCACATGTCTTCCTGGGGGCCTTAAGCTGTCACAATCTGATAGTGAAAACCAGAACTCTCTTGTAACTCTGATATATGTCTCAAAGGAACCTATTACAAATCCCTTATCTGGCATAAATTTGCATATTGATAGAGCAGGATTATGTTTTCACTGGATTTTTGCATAAGACAATACACCAAAATGAATGCTAAAAGAAACACCATCAGTCTAAAAATCTTAGTTTCACAGAAAAATTCTGTCCCTGTTACTGTGGGATTACTGTATCTTAAATAATATAGGGGCAAGGCACACTTTTCTTTTTCAGTCTACTTTTCTTTGTGCTTTGAAAGCCCTCTCTCAGTGATTTTCACTGTTATGCCGAAGGTTCTTTGCATTTCTCTTCCATTGCTCTGGTCTAATCTAATGCAATGCAGGCATTGCACTCTTGCTCAGTGTTGCAGTAAGGAGCTTGAGGTAACAGTGGTAGCAGCAGCAGCACTGAAACAGCAGAACTACTGGTTAAGATGCCCCACAGGAGGTGGTGAATGGTCCATAACAGCTCTTTGAAGCCTGTTTTCTTTGCAAAGTGATGTGCTGCATAGCAAAGCACCTGCATTCCTTTAAGCTCCATTTACCATAGTGCTGTTAACCATGTAGGCATAGCCCAGTGCTGACTCACCACACCTGCCCAGGAGCATCCCTCCAAAAAGCCCTGCCTAGAGACCCATGAGAAGCCAACTGCACAGTCTGGAGGTTTATATAACTTGAAGGACTTTAGTGGTGGGTTGATGGTGGTAGAGCCTAAAGAAAGAAGGTCCATGGGATACTGATACACTTACCAGGCACAGCACATCTGCAGAGTACTGTGGGAAGATGCTTCATAGCCTGCCCTCTTGACAGACCTTGCCACAGTTCCTCTTAAATTCATGTCTTAGGCTTTTCATGTCTCCCATATGTTTACCTATAATCTAAATAGCCCAGTCTACTCAAAAATAGCTGCAAACCAGCTAGAAGATTTGTGTTTGTTCCCCTCGCTGAAACAGGACATATTTGGCTACAGTCTCTTAAAATAAGAGTTCAAATAAGAGATGGAAACCTTTTTCTAAGGATACATTTTTTCACTGTATGGAGTCAAAAGCCATCTTAAGAATACAGAGCAGAGAGACAAGAATAACACTTTCAGTTTAATAAAAACAGAGCACACACGTTTCACTTGCTAGGCTAGCTTATTTGAAAGCCAGGAAGAAACAGAAGCTGGTATGGGAAGAAGCAGAAGCTAATATGGCTCTGTAAAGACAGTGTCAAAAATCCCCATGAGATTGAGAGGAAAGCAATTTTTTTCAGGCTGATTATTCACCTCATGAGACTTTTAGCTGTCAAAATTTATTTCAACAGAGTAAAAAGGATCGATTGAAAATTCATATTGTCATTGCTGCCATCACCGTAAGGAGGTTTTTGACAGTTTGCCAAGTACACAGGGAAATGCAGCCCTCACCAAGGCTCCTGGCCTGAGTGCAGCAGTGGCAGCCAGCGACTGGGAGCAAAACTGGTGTGTATAGGCAAAGGGGATGAGATTTGCCCTAAATCACCCACTGCTGCTCATCCACATGCAGCTGGAAAATCAAAGGGGAGAGTTCAACAGGGCAGCAAATGAAGCTGGAACCTGTGCTTGCTCTAGTGATGTACACAGGATTCTGGAGACACAACTTCTTGGTGGCATTCAGGGGTGCCAGGGAGCTGTAAGGAGCGCTCCTGACAGAAGTTCACCTGAGAAAGCTGCCCTGACTCAGGAGGCTGCTGATATACAGCAACCTCCAAACTTTTTCCAGTTGAGTGCCACTAGTGGTTTTCAGCCCAGGTACTGGGAAGCTGAGGAGTCACACTCCATGTGGGATGGAGTTCCTGCAGCCTTTCAGTCCCAGGTCCCAGCTCAGGGTTAGTACAGCCCAACTCCACGTAATTATTGCATGAAACCTACTTCCTTTCAGAGCTTGCTCTTTCAAACATAAAATAAAAAGCTCTGTGTAGCTGCATTGAATTAATATGGGGCAAGTCTCAAGATTCCTAATCAGCTTTAACTGGCTTTTATTTTGGGAAAATTTCCCACTAAAGTTCTGAGTAAGGACATAAGAATTTGTCCAGAGTAACCATTTTCAGCATGAAAGGAATGCTTACTATGTTATTCCCATCTGGCTTTCCTAGAATATCTCATCTGTTATTCCCTTCACACGCCTCTGTGAAAAGGACCCTGTAGGATGAAGTCATCCTGAAGCACTTTTTTTTGTCCTAAAAATCTGCATATTCTTACTATGGTTACTTTGATCAGGGTAAACACCCCTGCAGTCCCAGGCTGGCGCATTCCTCCCACACTTTCAATACAGATTCTCTGCTTTGCTGTGCTCTCACTCAGAGTGAGAGAATGACCCCTCCACCTCTCTTCCTACCCCAGACAAAAGCCAGACCGCTTCAGATGCTTAAACACTGGCAGATTTATAAGCCTCATCTCTGCTCTGACCTTGCAAGCCTTGCATGCTGATGAGGGTGAGGAAGGTGTAAATTCTTAATGTCCACCCTCTCCTTTTTTTTCTTCCCCTGTTACCTCCTTCCCCCAGCTCCCTCATCCCTATATTTATGTGCTTTCATGTTCGCCATTTCTTCTGTTCTCCTGGTATCAGAGTATCTTGGTTGTGTGGACTGCATCCCTGCCTGTTCTGAGGCTCTGCCCAATACTCTGGAACCCTAATTCCCTTGGGAGTCTTTGGGCACTCCTGCCATGCAAATCATGATGATGATGATTAAAAGGGTGTCCACCACACTTCCATTCAACCAGCAGCTGTTCATGCTGAAATGTTCACCTCTATTCCTCTGTTTGAGTCCTGTGTTACAGACTAACCGGAGGGCAGACCTGAAAATCCACAGCCACAGTCTTGGTGGCATAACTGGGGGAGCAGATGTTTGATTATGCTGAGCATAAGTGAGGGATAATTAATTAAAAAGACAAATGCCTTTCTTAGGGCATAAGTCTTGAAATTATTTAAGGGCCAGGAGATGTGAAAGGTGAGCTGTTGGCAGAGGAGAAGCCAGCAAGAATGCCAAGGAAGTGAGTGCTACCTAGTCTGAGTGTAAAATGTCTGTGCTGCTTAGCTGTATCCTCCACCTCTGCTATTACATTCCTGGAGCCAATCCTTGGGGATCCTGGGCCAGATGATGTGAGCTGCTAGGCAGAGTGCCTTCACGAAGGGGAAAAGGGGAGAGGGGTGACCCAGTGAGCAATCTGGGGCTTGCGCCAAGGACCTCCCTCCCAGAGCAGGAGGAAGGAGATAACAAATAACTAAAGCAATCACATCTTCACCAACTTATTAACTGACCACTGGAGAAAGCATATTGGGTGAAAACAAGCATTTGACTCTGTGGGTGAAAGTGATCCACATCTACAAGGCTGCAGGGCAAGGCGATGCCTGGTGCAGCACCAATGAGCTGCAATGGGAAGCAGAAGGAGCTGGTTAGACAGGCACAATGCTGCCTTGGGCTGAGATGCCCCTCCAAAAGGCCAGGAGGATCACCCAAGGCCACCACCCTGAAGCTGTCTGGGTGCTGCTGTTCTCCTAGTTGCAGCACTGCAAAGATACCTGAACACAAAACCCACTTGTTTATTGGTGCTGCGTGCTCATGTTTGCAGGCAAGGTTTGGATAAGCACTTCAGAGACAGGTCTTCATCCTTGTTTTAAAATTAAATTGCCTCTCTTTCAGGGGAGCTAGTACCAAACATGACTAATGTATTTGTCTGTGCAGAGAATAGCTATGGGTAGTTCAAGTGAGACCAGAATGAATTGTAAGTGGGATTTTTGAGTTGTGTACGCACACCAACCCCTAAGGAAAAGGCCAGCTCCTTGATGGTCCAGTCTTTGTTATCTGTGAGACACAGCAAATGCAGGGAGTGAGTCACTGACCTCTCTGCCACAGGACAGGATGCTGACCAGGGAGGGAGAGAAAGGAGATGGGGGAGAAGCAAAGGTGGGGTGAGGAGACAGGTGTAGTGAGTATGGAACCTGGGAGGCCAAAGCACAGAGACACACCACAGCACGGAACAAGACCTTGGTGGTCTTACCATTCCCCCAGGCTCTGGGAGCTGCCAATGCCTAACATGCTGCACAAATGATAAATTCATCCAAAGACTGTCTTAATAAGGAAAAATGTAACCTCAGTCCAAACCCAGATGGTGTTCAACTGTGACTAAATGAAGAAACACACTGTTTGATAAATGTGCCCCACTGAAGAGGGAAGCTGCATGTACTGGTGCCACCCAACGCCCTCCAGCATCCCAGAGCAGGTTCCAGCTGATGTTCCCAGGATATTTTCTGCCTGCATCTGTAATCATATCCTTGCACTGAGATAATGTGTTTCTTACCAGCTCTTTGCTCCTGTCTATCACACAGGCAATCTATAAGATGGTTTCGTCTGTAATGAAGATGCCAGAAGATGAGTCAACACCAGAGAAGAGGACAGAGAAGATCTTCCGTCAGATGGACACCAACCGTGACGGTAGGCACCCTTCTGGTGGGGTGGGTGGGGTGTCCCGCCCACACGGGGTGACCCCGCAAAGCCACCACCATACAAGGCCAGCAGAGTGCAGCCAGGCAGGACTTTGCCTTGCAGGGTTGCTTTCCCAGGGATTTTCCTTGGGCTCCCTCAGCGTCCTTACACCATGTTTGTCCAGAGGCTTGTCAGGTGTACTGTGACCCACGGCATGAGCTAAGTAAACTCATTTCTTTTCTAGGAAAGCTCTCTCTGGAAGAGTTCATCCGAGGCGCCAAGAGTGATCCATCCATAGTCCGTCTCCTGCAGTGTGATCCCAGCAGCGCCGGCCAGTTCTGAACCTATTCTTTGGATGAATTATGTATCTGCTTTTTTTTTTCCTTGCCAAACAACATTCATGGTAGTGTTGCCTCTGTATGGCCAATTATGCCTTTATTTGTGGCATCTTATAGCTTCTTTTGTTGTGGATTAATTATAAGAATGCTGAATTGCTCTTATCAATTTGTCCAGGGCATGGGCAGTACTGTTTTAAACAGATATTGTGGTGTTATCATTGTTTTAAAATTTTCATTTTGGTTTTTTTGTTTGTTCGTTTTAACGTATCTGTTTTGGAAAGTATGCGTTGAGGAAGAGTAAACCAACAACAAAACCCTTGGCAGCAAGACACGCTGACAGATTTTAGATTGCTGCTTTAGTTGTTAAGTATTCACCTGCAGGACCTGAAAAGTGTTGTAGAGGCTGAACCAAAGGGGTTGTGACAGGTGGGGTAGGATTCAGCTAAAACTTGTCCAGGAGGCACCAGTTAACGTCAGACAGGACTGAGAAAAAGTACAAAAGTGCAAAACGTATGGGGTATATTGTCCACTCCTATACCTCCTTGTTTCAATGTGAACATTTTCCAGGTTATGAAGGAGAAGGGACAAAACAAAGGTTGACATTTTTTTTGCTAGGTTTACAGTGGTTGAATTCACATGGCTTTATCTGAAAATTCAGCAATTTGCAATCCTGATCTCCAAATCCACAACTGACAATACCTCTTGCCGTTTGGGATCAGCAAAGGCAGACACAGATATGAAAAACTGGGTCTTGACAATGAATTTAAGGGAGATACATGTTGAATGTGAAATTTTTAGGTTAGTAATAAAGCAGTTGCTACTAAGGAGAGTGGGCATTCATGTGAGGAACTCACGGACACCTGCAAGCATCTCCAGCTGAGGCACATCTGCTATTCTGAATGCTCTTGCATAGGAGGAAATTTTTGGAGGTGTTTTTGTCTCTCTCCACATAGCTAACAGAGTTTCTGGGCCTGCTCTTAGGGAGAGGCTCTCATCAAAACTTGTTTTAAACATAAAATTGTAGCATTTATATTTCATTTATTTTAGTAAAGTTCAAAAAATCTGTACTGAAATGAGGAAATGGTACGCTTTATGATATATTTATATATATAAAAATTAAAACAAAAAAAGATCAGCTCTTGAGAGAAATGTTGAATGTTTATCTTTTCGCCTAGATGCAGGAGTTCTGAAATTTGCTGCTGAAAAACTTCCTTTGGTCAAAGTTGCTGTATGCAAGGCTGGTACACGTATGTGGGATTTCTTAGGGACTTTACAATCACTGTTGCAATGGAAAAGCTTTAGCAACGGGAGGCATTATGCTGAGTAAATTGGCATTAACCAATCATTGGCTAAAGTCTGCTCTGTGATCCTGTTGGAGAGGTATCGATGCAGGCAGCACACAGTGTTGGGAATTCATGAGCTCGTTAGAGTAACCTTTGTCTGACAGGAAAGGTTGGCATTTTGTCAAGTGACCTTGTAGTTGCTAATCCCCAGTAGCCTTAATTTAAAATAAACTAAGTAAAATAAGTCTGCTTTACAGATGATGATTAGCTAAGTACTAATTAGAAGTCATGAATAAGTAGTTATGAATAATTTTATGTGGAACACTAGCTAGCATGTACAATAACTGACGGAAACAGTCCTAGACTTGATTTTTTCATACCTTTGCTTTGCCAGGTGTGAAGTGCAAAGCATGTTAAAAGACAATAAAAATAAATTGAAAATAACATTGTTAATTGGTTGTACTAAAATTATTATGAGTGGCTAATTACACTCAATAAATGTCTTCAAGAACACACCTTTATCTCAAACAATCACAGAAATCTGGTTGATGATATATTCCCCTCACATTAATCAAAATACTGAGCAGAGATGAGTGGGGGAAAATGAGAAAGCAAAAGAGGCCCAAACACAGATGCAAACAGATTTTAATACCCAGTGCTTTCAGCTGTTATGAGCATCAGTGACAAGTTTTGCACCAATTCTTATGGCTGATGGAAATGTTCCCTATCTCTTTCTCCCAAAACTTCATTAGACATCCTGTGCACAAATCTAACCCTTCAAAGGAGAGCCTATGCCTACTTTCTTCAAGGTAATTTTCTGCTTTATCTGGAGAGGCCCTCTCTCCCATATCCATCACCTCATGGATAGTAAAAGTTATGTTCCCCCTTGAGTGCTTTGAGGGTTGTTTTTCAGAAGGAGAAACTTGGCCAGACTGCTGGGGATTGCTGCAAGAAGGTCAGTGGGCATGCACTGATCAACACCCCCCTCTTCCAGACGGGAATGGCGAGTCCCGCCACCTCAGCTGCTCCTGGGGCGCTCCATCACCACTCCAGTGTGGGCAGCAGGACAAGGTGACACCAGAGGATCTCTGCTGAACTTCTAACCTCCCGGCTCAGTGCAGGCACCCACGTCCAAAGCAGCCCAGACCTATGGAAGCTGGCATTTACTGAAGGTGAACTCGGATACCTTCTACGGTTCCATCTTCTTCTTAATGCTATGAAAGCAGTTGCATGTGACTGAAACTTTTAAAACATTGCCTTTCATTTAAGCGAAGGTATTCCACCTCTTTTTCATTTTACAGGATATTTCCAACCCAGAACCTAATCTCTCTGTTTGTTTTTGCTCAGAAGTTTTGGAGTTCTGGGGCCAGGATCATTTCATATGTTACTACCATGCAACATGTGTTTGAAAATACGACCTGCACTATGACCCCAGGCCAGTGGAGATGTAACTCTTCCCACAGTTCACAAAATTTGAAACTATAAGAATTAGGCTACAGCTGCAGAGAACATAGCTGGAGATAAGAGTATTGTATAAATATTTGCAGAGTGAATTAAGGTTATTCTTCTACCTGACTACCACTGGTTGGTATTGTTTTAAATTATTAACTATCTCTTCCTTTCTCTGCTTCTACATGTACTTAAAGAGTGATCCATAGCTGGAACTGTGATAGGAGCATCCACAGACCTCAAATCAGCAGGACTGCAGTGGTGTGCTGTGCCTCAGACTGGAAATTTCTGCTTTGCTGCCATTTGCATCTGCAATCATAACTGCCTTCATAAAGCTTTTGAAGGCAAAGTGGCATATCCTGCATAAAATAGCACAGCAAGTCAGACACTTTTAACTGATCCTTTAGCACTGTCTTCATATAGGAAGGATGGCAGACAGCACATAGTGTTTCATATCACCTCTCTATTTTGTAGATGCATTCTCCAGTTTTAGTTGCACATGCAAGAGGCAACCTTCACTCACATGTTGTCCAAAAGAATTAACAAGTACATCCCATATGTAGACTGAACCCGTGGAAAATGCCGGTCCCATTTATCCAGTGTTCCCAGTTAGCTTGCCAAACTCTGTGCCAGAAGATATGAAGTGAGGACTATGGCTTGTGAATTTTGCAGCAGACTGTCTTTGTTTTAGGATGCTTTGGGAAGGGAAAAGGGTTGGTTTACCCTTGTAAAACCAACACACGTGTTTCTGTGAGCACTTACAGTTTGAGAGGGACTGAAGAAATATTTTTGTTTCAACATTATTTGAAGCCCTGTCAGTCCACAGCCATGGATGTTCCTGAGGTACCCAGATCTGTGCTGTTCCTCTTACTGTTCTTAGGAGCTTATAGAATTTTTCTTATTGCTGGAGCATTTTGTCCTTTGTTGTTCTGTGCTATAAGACCTCCACATTTTTTGCTGCTTAAAACAGTAAGCCAGAAGTGTGCAAATTCTGTAACTGGGTGAGGTCTGTGTGCAGCAGTATGGCACACCAGCATAAGAGGTGGTCACACACGATTTAAACACTCCCCCTGGGGGCTGAGCCCCAGGACTTTTCAGCATGTGCTCTCTTCACTGATGGCAAAAGTGCAATAATGCGGCTTAGCTTAATTTTCTTTCACTGCAGACCAGGTTAAGTCACATTACCTTTCATTTGCTGTGGGCAGAACCTCATCTCAGCTGACTCATGGAAACTTGGTGAACGGTGGTAACTTGATGTTAAGCTCTAATCTGCAGACTAAACCGAGATGAGAAGATGGCCTTGGCCATACGTCTCAGTACATGTGAACTAGGGAACACGGTGACAACTGGCAGGTCCCTAGAGGCACGTGGCAGTGAGAAGGGAATCTCCTGCCTCTGAACAAATGCCCTGAGCTGAGGTGCCTCCTTCTTTTAAAACTGTCTTTTTTCTCTTAGCACCAGTGGTGAAGATGCAACATGATAGCAATATAGCATGTCAGAATCAAGGAAGCATCCTTCAAAAGAGTTTCCTTTTGAAGCTTAGTGTACAAGTGCCAAGTGAAATGATCAGAGGGGAGGAGGGCTGGACAAGTCTTCCTGAACACCCACTACACCAGCACCTCCTTTTGTCTCTCTCATGGTGCTCCCTGTTTCCTGGCAAGGCACTTGGTGCAAGACCGGTGGAGAAGAATATTTCACCTACCCTTCACACAAGCATTTGGATGCATTCTTTGCTCTGTGTCTTACTGAGCAGGATCTCATGTAGGAGTCTTAAAGTGGGGGAAGTTTGTTTCGTTGGTATCACAGGCAGAACTTGTGCTTCGAAATTTGGAGAAACTTGGTAAACATCAGGCAGCTGAGCAGTGCTCAGGACTGCATGCAGAGTTTTCCACTGACTGTGCAGTAGGCAGATAAGATGCAAGGCAGTGATACATCAAACTCGTGGTGTGATGTGCTCTGAGATAGGGCTAGACAAAAAATAGCACCTTCTATCTGAGCAACTCTGTTGCTGCTTATTCCATCATAGGCACTGACAAAATACACTCTAAAATACCTCCAGTGTGAACATGCATCTGCAGGAGTAGAATAACTCTGCTCTTCCTTACATACAAACAGCAGAGCTGTTCATTATGCCCTGGCAGGAGCTGAACAAACAGCTCCTAGGATGAACATAGGGCTTTCCCTAAGTGTAACTGAGGGCAAAACATGGCCTGCAGGAGTTTCCTTCCCAGTCATGATAGAATAGAATGCTCTGATTGACTCTCAAAGCCCAGGTGTTATTTTGCAGGCTGGGGAAGGTGGGAGAACGGCTGTGTTTTAAGCACAGGGGGGAAAAAGCAACAGGGATTGTAAATTGTCGTGGAGAGCAGTGACACTAGAAACCAGGACCAGCACTGAGGGGCTGCAGAAGCTGTTAGGTGCCTGTGGCCTTCAGAGCAGTAGAACAAACAGTTGGATGTAAAGTCAATATCCTTGCCCCTTGCAGAGACAATCCCTGTCTACTATGGGAATCTCAGTCAGCAGCACCCCTTATTCCAGCCTAGCATTTGCTGCTGTTTCTTCCAATCATCCATACTGAGAAGTTGTTTCAGGGATGAGGATTTTCCATTTCTTAACAAGTAACAGCTGGAAAGGCCAGGCATGAGGGGCTTCTTGCCACATACAGGTTTGATTTCCTTATTGCTCCCACAGGTCATGTTATTTTTATGTATAGTTGGGATTAAGCTATCACATGTAAAATACTGATTAATGCAAAATAAGCAAGACAAAAAGCTTGGGTTATAGTGAACAATGCAAAAAGACTACATAAAGACTACAAAAACTATAAAAGACATCACTGCCTTTAGCCCTGCGTTTGAATTTGCAAGGTGAAATCCTCTTGGCAGTAGTCAGCACAGAATAGCTCCTCTGCACCAGCCCAGTCCATGGGCCCTCCTGGACTGCTTCATCCCCATGTCACCATGTGCTCAGAGTGGGGACTCTGGGTCCTGCCACAGAGATGGTCATCGGGGCTTATTAGGCCTGCTGAGGGCTTCCTAGATTTCAAAGCACACAACAGCCATCCTCTCCCTAGTGTTCACTTACTGTGCAGCTGAGACATGTTTTAGATCTTCTCCTCTTGCTCTGACCTTATACCAAAGATGTTCTCACCTTCCCAGGGCATGCACTCAGGGTGTCCAGCTCTCCGAGTTTTTGCACCCACCTCCCAGTTGCCATCCCTAGCTTCTGTATGAACAAACACCAGCCCTTGACATCTGGAGGAGCCAAGTTTGATGCACTTAGAAGGAACAGCTTCTGATTTGGTTTCCAGCCTTTGAACCACCTGTGTGTACCTTGCCAACTATGCTATTTACTTCTCATTATTAAGTAACAGCAGTATTAAACATTTCAAGAGCACACTGGAACAACATGTTTTTCATTATCAGTATGTGTTTGTTGAGGCACAGCAGACTGAACCTGACTGGTGCTCATTCTCTGCTCCCATGGTTTCTTCCAGGCCGGAGCAGCATTCTCCTATGCATCACCATTCAGTGTGTAGTGCCCCAATCCTTCCTGGAGCTCCCAGATGCTGTGGATCAAGAGATAATTCTGGCATAGTAATATCATCCAGAAACTCTTCTTGCCATCTGTCAAAAACATGTGTTGAGGGTGTGACCTCTGCGTTTCTCCTCCCTGGGGACACGGGTTTCAGGGTTGGCCTCATGTTTCCCCACCAAACAGGATGATGGGATGATGGTGATTAGTAAACCCACCTGAGAAAATCCTCTTAGATTCTAAACTTCATTTGTGCTGCTCATTGGCTGCACTCAGAGGGAAGATTAATGAGTCCAATGTGGTTGTTTGGGGGAGAACTTGCAGCTACTTGCCACCATCACTTTTTTATTTCCTGTCATTATCTTGTTCCCATTTCCAGGGCAACCAAATATTTTTTTATTAGTATCTGTAAGAAAAAGGAAAAACAAAACCAGGGTTTTAATCTGATAAGGATCTAAGGAACATTACTGAAGACATCGTGCTCCATGTTAGTCATACAAATACTCTACAAGATCATATTTCTTTGGTATTTTGTGCTTAATTTTCTTATATGCATTTGAGGTGTGTTTGTGATGTATTTCATTATCTTGGATCCTTTTATATTTAGCCCCACTGGTCCTTCAGCTCTTATGCAAAAGTCCCAATGATTCCAAGAGCAGGGCTGTCTGAGCTATTACTACCAAGGTGGGCTCACGGTACCTGGTAAAAGTGAAGTGCTTAATTACGTTAGGGGTTATTTTTGTCTGCACACTTGTTGCAAGGAAACAGAGCTGCATGTCAATATGTTTATCTCTTCCAATTGCTCACTTCAATTCCATCCAAGCAGTTTTGTAGTTAATATTTGTATATGCAGCTCTATTTCACACTTGAACCCAAAGTGACCAATATTTTCCTCTTCTGACAGAAGTACTTCATATCTTTTGATTTTTAAATATTGACGAGTGAATGTCATGATGGATGCAAAAGTAAATAGTTACACATTTGTGTTCTGGCTTTGGCTGTGGTAGAGTTAGTTTTCCTCACAGTAGCTAGAATGGGGCTAAGCTTTGGATTTGTGCAGGAAACAATGTTAATAACAGGGGGATGTTTTCATTCCAGTGGAGCAGTGTCAAGGACTTTTGTGCTTCTCACCCCACTCCATTAGCAAGGGGGCTGGGGATGCACAAGGAGGTGGGAGGGAACTCAGCTGGGACAGCTGACCCCAAAAGACCCAGGGATATCCCAGACCATATGGTGTCTCAGTCAGTAAGCAAAGATGTGAGGGGGAAGAAGGAGGAAAAGAGGGACATTCAGACTGATGGCATTTGTCTTTCCAAGTCACCATTATGCATGATGGAGCCCTGCTTTCCTGGGGATGGTTGAACACCTTCCTGCCCATGGGAACTGGGGAGTGAATACCTTGTTTTGCTTTGTTTGTGCATGGGGCTTTTGCTTTCCCTATTAAAGCGTCTTTAAACTGAGAAAACCCATGAGTTTTCTCACTTTTACCCTTCCAACTCTCTTCCCCATCCCACTGGGAGGGAGGGAGTGGCTCTGTGGGACTTAGTTGCCAGCTGGGGTTAAACCACAACAATTTGTTTAAATTTGGGCAGGTACTTTTGATGCTGTAGAAACTAATAACTTGAGATAAACCACAGCCAAAAGCTGAATGGATCAACGTGTACAGTTCCTATTTAAATCCATGACCATTCCACAGGGAGAGCTTTCTCATCTCTGTTCCGTCAGGCTGTTGCCTCATTGCAGCATAGAGATACCAAATGAAACTTTAAATAATCTACCATGGGCAGACTAACTGCAGCAGCATGGAGTTCAGCATATCCTGTGTCTTGGCAAAATTAGATACCTCTCTAGATGAATGCTTTGTAAGTAAACCTACATATCTTAAGGAAGACTTTTACCACTCAGAAAGGAGAGGGACAACTATGAATTTAATTAATTTGGTCTGCATATTTTTCTTATGGCTGTCTAGAATTGCTAGTGTCCTGAGTGTAGTTGCCTATAGGTATCGTGATGTGTTAATTTTCCCCCCTGGTTCTGTTGTAAGCTTATCTGATGGTATTCCAAGTCTCCAGCTAGTTCTTTGCCAGGCAAAGCCCATGAAAGGACATGCAGAGGTGAGCGGCCTTCAGGCATATCGGGGGCAGCTTTTGGGGATATGGCCCTGTGCTGCTGTATGCTTTGGGATTCTGTGCCTGCAGAGCAACATGTTAAACCTACCTGGTAAAATGGAAGTAGATGATCAGGCCACTGAAGAAGACGCAGAATTTGGTGGAGGGTTGTGTATGTTTTGTGCCCCCCAGCACGTGCACGGTTCCCCCTGCTATTAGCTTCCAGTTAGGATCTTTCTTGAACCCTTAGCGTTAAAGTTTTCTTATGCTGATAATGTATTTGTATTATGCAACATACTCAGAAAACAGAAGATTATCTCCCTATGACTGTCCCCTCCTCTCGAGAAGCTGTTATCTTCTGTACATATGATATGCAGAATGTATGGGAGTCTTACCAGCGTTGGTTTGCATTTTTAAGACTGTACTAATTAATGTGTGATGCTATTGTGTTTTTGTAGTGGCATCTTTGATGTAGGATGTAAAAACTATTTAAATTTTTTGTTTGTTTGTTTATTGTTCAACTTTTAGAGATAGCACCAACGACTGCATGTTCACTAGAATCAGCCTTTTTCAGGGGCCATCATAGCTGCACGCAGGCACCGGTGTTTCACCCGGCGCGTAGCACCTGTGCTCTTCTTTTAGTAGGGGTCAGTTTTGAGTGGAAACTAATTCTTCCTGAGAAGTCTAGTTTTCTGTCTTACACTCTCTCAGATTCAAGCTTCCTCCTCCCATGCTGTGTGCCAGCCCTGGGCCCAGGAGGAGACCTAGGAGGAATGTCTCCTGACCCAGGGCACCCCGCTGGCATCAGGCTCCCTTCCCCCTCAGCTCATGCACATGCACATCCGTTTTTCCTTGGAATTGCTGGCTATACCAGGACAAAACCCATGGGCTCACATTATGAGACCATTTGTGCAAGTGACTTTAAAATTAATTAACTAAAATTTGGGGAAATCAAGCAATTAAGGAAAAGAAGAGCCTGAACAGCAATTTTAAGGTCAGAATCTTATTGGGGTGCTTAATATAACAAGAATTTGGGGTCAGTCCCTAAAAGACAGGACCCCTTGGGGGGCTTAGGTCTATATTTCTTGTCAGATTTGGAGAAGGAAATGGGGCTTGAATCCAGCCTTTCCGGCAGGGCTGATTTACTAGATGGACTGAGTCTGAGAGACACTTCTCCAGATTGTGTCCTGGGCCAAAAGTCAAGACATGCTGCAGCTTAGGAGTTATTTTTCTATTAGTTTGTTTTTTTCTTTTTAATGGAGAAAGCAGTTCAAACTGCACCTGGCAAAATGACTGACTTCAAAAGCATGTTTTTCCTTGTTATATAGACACTCACAAAAAAGCATTGTGTGGTTAAAAAGGTGCATTTGTGATAGTTTCTTTTTCAGTGCCAAAATATATAAGCAGTATTGTTTGAAGGGAAATAAGAATTTTTTTACTGTATTGTTATTACTGTTGAACAAATATATTGTTTTTAAATGTTAGATTTTGAAGACTTTTGTATTGTAAACTGTTTTGTGACACGGTGCTTTTTCATACTGGAATTACTGATTGCACCTAAATATGAATTATTGTTTTCTTATATAAATATGTAACCTTGAACAATCTTGATGAAAACCAATGTATGGTGGATACTGACAGTTCAAACAAATTGACCTACTGAAATC
Source organism: Manacus vitellinus (assembly GCF_001715985.3). Lineage (NCBI taxonomy): Eukaryota > Metazoa > Chordata > Aves > Passeriformes > Pipridae > Manacus > Manacus vitellinus. The sequence goes on from NW_021939396.1 coordinate 19,934,157, forward strand.
CCCTAAATGTTCTTTCCTACTAATAAACATTCTGCTGCAGCTAGCTATGGTGTGCCACGCGCTGTTACTGCCTTCATGCTGGAGCCTTAAAGTCTCACGTAGCCCTGTGGTCTACTGAGAAAACCTCAGAGAAGCCTTTGCCTGCTGTCTTCACAGCTCCTGTTCCACTCACTGCCATGGGCAAAGGGTCAGCAGCTGTGAAAGCCAATTTGGAGGGCTTAGCCAGGGCTTAAGCGGTGCACGGGCACTGTGCCGGCACGTTGCAGCCGGCTGGGCTCTCCACTGCTAACACGGTTTTTCCTCCAGCAGCTAAAGCCAGCAGCTGGGCACAGAGTAGGGTAGCACGGAGTGGATTACAAAAGCAAAGGAAGGACAGCATAAGGCTGAGAGCTCTCGTCCTCTGGAGCTGGAAAGACCAGCTTAGCTAACTGACAGCAACTTTCCCTGCCACAGATAAATCCCTCTCCAGGTTTAGGGTGGGTTTTTTTACCCTAAGGACTAGCACACCATCGGGGGGCAGGATGTGGCAAGGGAGCATGGGCTGGCAAGGTGGTAGCTGTGGTTAGTTGCTCTGAGATGTGGCTCATGAGGCAGCAGCAGAGCTTGTCACAGCAGGGACTCCTGCCAGCCTCAGACAGGCTCTGGAGGGGGCTGGCTCATGTGCATGTTTCTTAAACTCCACAAACTTTTACCTAGGCCAAATTTGGAGCTGGGATTAGCACCAGAGTCCTAAAAGTAGTTTAAATCCCACGGGAAGGTAACAGAAACCAGTGCCTATTTCCTCTTGAGATTAAAAATAGCCTATTTGTGGAACTGCACATTAATATAAGCTTGAGACAGGCTGGAGCCTGGAAGGAGCATCAGTTACAGTGTCCAGGTACTCCCTGTGCTCAGTGCAACTTCAAACCACCTTTACTGCACAAACTTCCAGTGTGCCAAACTCCCTGTGATATACGTTCTCCTCACTCTCCCATTAGGGCCCTAATACCATTTAGCATAAAAAGGCTGGGGTGTATGAAAGTATTTATTTGCTCAGGGACGCTAAAATCCTTCACTTTACCACCTTTGCTGGCCTGTGCATCTCATTGTGCAAAGCCCAAGGCTTCTGTCCCAGGACAGAGCCTGACTCCCGGTCATGGCCACCACAGGGCACTGGAGCATGTTGCACCCCCATAGTCCGGGACTGGACCTCCGAGTGCCTCAGGGAGGAGAGAATCTGAGACCCTGTGTCTCATCAGCTTGTTAGCCCTGGATCTGGCCCCATCTGGGAAATAGCATGCTCCAGATCCTATCACTGTTTTTGGCAGCTCGAATTGAGCCAAGAGATAGGGAAGGTGCCAAAAACCACAGCTTTGCTGCTGCAGTGAGTCCCCTAAAGTTTCAATCAGGAGTTAGAGGAGGGGTGTTTTGCTCCCCACTCCTAGGAGAGGGTCAGTTATTAAAGACCTTGTGAGTCACCCTGCTAAACCCTGGCTCAGCCATGCCAGAAACAATCGGGCCTTTGAGCATGCAGTGGGTGCAGCAGTTCCCGTCAGCTGACACTCCTCCATGGCCTCACAGATGCAGTACTGCCAACCACTCAGCTTCAAAGCATTCACATCTTAAGAGCCACTCAGTAAAATTACTTCCTATAAAACATATTTAAACATCTACCACAGGCATTGTCCAGGAAACATGATTACCCTAAAGAGCCCCGTGGGAGCTGGTCCTGGCTCACCCTAAGCCATACAGAGCACTGAACTCCTCCACCCCACTGTAAGACAGGGCTCCCCTGCTACTGCCTAGGGAGTTTTCCTTTGCTGAGGCATATGCTTTCCCAAGCAATGTCTCACTTAGATGTTCTCACCTCCTGGATTCTTGTTTGAAAAGCCAAAGTCAACCGGTGAAGAATAAAATGGTTGATGAAAATGTTTTACTGGAAGATGCATAGCCAGGTATGCTTCAGTGCTTTGAGCACCCAGGGCACAGCAGGAGCAGATGCAGGTAAGGAACTCATTCCAGGTGCCTTGGAGCCACAAAGATGATAGTACCAGTGCTTCCAGCCAGGTTCCCAGGACAGTCCAAGTTGTCACAGAATCATGGAACAGCTGGGGTTGGAAGGGGCCTCCACAGTTCATCTGATTCAACCCCTCTGCTCAAGCAGGGCAAGTGAGGGTTTGTTGTCCAGGACCGTGTCAAGGCAGCTTTTAAATATCTTCAGGGATAGAGACTCCACAACCTCTCTGGGCAACCTATTCAAGTGCTTGGTTACACTCACAGTAAAAAACTGCTTCCTGACTTCAGAGGGAACCTCCTGTGTTTCAGTCAGTGTTTATTGCCTCTGGTCCTGTCACTGGGCACCACTGAGAAGAGCCTGACTCCATCCTCTCTGCACTTCACTTCAGGTATTTGTACATACTGATACTATCTCTCCTGAACAGATGTAGTAACACACACCACAGCAACAGAAATATTATCTCATACATAGGAATATTTATTTTTTCCTTCTTAAAAATGTACAAAAAATAAAATAACTGTATTTACAGTTTATCAAACCCCTCTCCCAGTTGCAACACTATTAAGTTACATGAGCTATATTCTTAATATAAAAGCACACTATTTATACATAAAGTTTCCTTGTTTGCCAGTAAGACGGCTTGTCACAATCTTTGGCACAAACATTCTTGTTTGTATCTTGTCTCAATAGGAAATGGAAGAGCATATAAACATTTAATAAGCTTTACATTTTAAAAGTCATAAGATACTCCTTTCCAGTTCCATTTCAATCAATATACAGCATCTCTGACAGCTAGAGAGTTTAGATTTTACTAATCGTTTGAATTAATTTACAACATTTAAACAATCCATAGAATGAAAGAGGAATATATATAGGAAAGATATTTGATCTCTGAATTCCATTGACTAAAAACTTCATGAGAGAGGACACAGAGGAAGAAAACATTCTTTTCTTCGTAGTTTACATTCAGTGGTAAAAATCCTCCAAAATGTCTTGTGAAGATATGACTGTACATCCACAAAGCTTCATTGAAAGGATGCACTTTATTTTGTGGGTATCAGCACCTGACTGTGAGAAAGAACTAAAATTTGAGAATTTTAATGGGGTTTCATAATAAAACATCAAATGGACGGAAAAAGTACCAAATCTGTAGCAGGAATCAAAATTTTAACTTAGAAGACTGTTCTTCTTTCATACATCTCTATCAGATCTTTCAAAACACAACATCTACAGACACTGCACTACTATAACTCTTCACAGGGAAAATGCTCTGAGCAACAAGCCACACTTAAGCTGCACTAGTTAAGATGCAAGACTGCTGTCTTGAAGAAGGAAAGGAAATGAGAATTTTGTTCCTTTAAATAAACAACCACAGCAGTGCCACAAAGAGACAACAGGAGGCAAGGCAGATATTCCTGTCCCCCACTGAACAGTAGCCAATTCTTACTTCCATTTAAGTCATAGTACTTGGAAGATCCAGCAATAATCAATATTTTTCATTGTTTAATGAAAGCAACATGTATATTTTAACAATATACATGCAAGCACTATGTACTCCTCAAGACATTTGAATCAAGCAGGACATAAAGCAGGCCACTGCTCCAGAAGTTTGCAGTACTTGTACTGTCCCTTTCCCATCACTCTGACAGGATGATTTAGACCAACAAGGTGAACTCCAAGAACTTGTAGCTTGCCACAACCAGCATCCAAGGTTCAGTGCTCCTCCAGCAGCTGATGCTGAAGGGGTGCAGGTTGATATACTCTTTGTAATGTCTTAGTGCTTGCGATGCACCTGCATCTAGAGCAGAGAAACAAAGCCCTTGGACCCTGGCAGATAAAGTTGAGATCATCCTTACCTAGCTCCAGTCATTGTTTTAAAATAATCTTACCACCTATCTACTTGTCTTCCTCAATGCTACTGACTTCATTGAGACTGTAAGAAGGAACTAAAGGCAGGAGTATTAGTTTTCTACTATCAGGAATTCACACACTTTAAGATGTATTTAGAATAGCTTTCAGTTAATCTTGGAAGCAACTTTCCTTCTCTGGACAGTGGCTCACTGAAAGTTCCTAAAATGGCAATGGAAAGACAGCTCCTTAAGCCCTAGTATTTCTGGACATTGAGCTTCTCACTGATCCTACATTGCTCCTTGGTGCAGGATGCTGCAGCACCCAACAGATCCAGCTCATCTCCACGCAGGTGTAAGACAAGAATGTCCCACTAACCTGAGTGCTGATGCTGCCAGGACAGCCTGTCCTTCTCTGTGAGCCCTAAATTCTCACTGTCTCTTCTTAATGCAGCACATGCCAACCTGGGCCAGCCCCAGGCATCACAGGTACTCCCTGTAAGAGAGCTTAGACGGCAGGTTTGTTGGGAGCAGAATTAGGACCCAATTCCTGCATACATTTACTCCTGTGCTTCACCTGCAGCTTCTTCCCAGACGTCATTACCAACTGAGAGATCCCAGCTAACATCCTGAGGATTCCAAACACCAAGAGAGAAATACAAGAACTAACAGCATTGCTCACCAGTCCTATGTGCTGGACCCAGTTTCTAATGCCACCTGTCAAAACTGTCCTCTTTTTTTCCTTAGGAAAAAAGTATCTGGGGTAAGTCAGCATAGATTTTTTTATCTTGGTCTGAGCCAAGTAGAAACACACCGAACCATCACAAATCCCCTGTATTCCCAGGATGTCTGCTCTTGAGCAGAGCAGCAAGAGCATCTTTGTTGGAGTGCATTTTTATAAAAAGTTAAGGAAATTACTACAAAACTCTGCATCAGAAGGCAAAAGAGTGCATGACAAAAAAAGAGAGCAGGAGGAAGACAGAACACACACTTCGCTTTACAGACATATGTGGATTCTGGGTATGTTAGCCCTGACACTAATGGCCGGAACCTTTTATAGTTTCTGGTCCCACAGAAACTTTGACATGTACTTAACATTTCTGTTGGGAGTAGAGACTTTAATGGGATGCTATTGCTAATAAAGTTAAGAAAGTGTGCAATAGCTTGCAAAAACTTGGCCAAATCAGACTGGTCAGCTATCCCAGCTGCTTTGCTTGAATAACAAATAGCTCCACACAGCTCAAAACACTAGAGAGTGAGCCCTGTTAAACTAGGCAGCGTTTCTTTATTCCACTAACCACCTAATAAAAAAAGGTTGTGTGACTGAAGGAAAAAATGTTTCAGAAGAAAAAAAAATAAACTCTAAAGGCTGCATGTAAGAAAGGACCCACACTTCTGTCTGTCACAAAGGACTCATGAGCAGTGCATAGAGAATAAAATGCAGCTGAAAGTCACAGGACTATATCCCGAGTGAGGAGCTCCCTACAATAGCCAGAGGAGCTGGAAAGGAGAGAGAGAGGTACTGTGTTTGGATGCACTAGGGACATTCAGGTCTTGAACCCTTTCCTTGTGATCCTAGCCTGCACAACTTTATTTCTTCACAGAATTCATGAGACAGGGCGGAATTTGATGGGATAACCATGTAGTTCAACTTGGGTTTGGATCCAGCCCTTGTGAGAGAGACCTATCTCCACACCTCAGTTGTGGGATACTCGGTCTGCACGGGCAAAATTATTCCAGTTTTGATAAAAGTATTTACATCAAGCCCAGGTTTATACCTCACCCAACTGTCTTAGGAATCAAAACAGAATCATTAAACAGATACAAGAGCAAGTACCCTTAAGAGGAAGAGTTTGAAGTCCTGTTTCTTACAGTCTAGAGGAATGCTTTAATGAGCAGGCTGCTGCAGAAAGCACCTTTCCCACCACAGGCTTGAGAAAAGGCCGCTTTGGGAGCCTTCCTTCTGTACCTCTAGGCACAGCAGGCAGCAGACATGTGATGCCTCTTGGATTTGGTGACAGCTGGATGGGAGACTCAGGTATCTACAGTGGGGACTCGGGCACCTAAGGTGGGCTCCCTTGTGCCACAGAATTCAAGATGCTGTAGCATGGTTTGCTCTAATATATCAATATATAACTGTGTGAGCAAGGATAGAGCATATGAGTGCAGATTAAATTATCAGTTTCTCAGTACACACCCTTAACAGATTGCAGCAATTTAATCCTCTAGGAAAGATTCTGTTAAACCCTAAACCCAATACATACAAAAACATAGTGGCAGTAAACATGCCCACATACAGTAGTTAAAATATATTATTGCATATTATAAACATTATATACAAGGTTAAAATGGTTTCTTTACCATTTAATTACAAGTGACATTTGTAGCTGAATGCCTTACTTACAAGTCCTCATTGCTACGTGCTGAGAACTACCAGAGGTATTTGGCAAGACTATACACTATATAGAGACACAGATCAGTCTGAGCAAGTGAACTGTCAGCCACTTTCCCCATCTTTAGCACTGCAACAGCTTTGTAGCACTGACGGAGACAACTACTGGTTAAAGTAATTTATACCAGATTTCTGGAACTAGACCAGCATGATTCTTTAACATGTTTTAGAACGAGCTTATCCACACTAAAGTATGGATTAAAATGTCGTGTTTCACATTTGCAGTGGGTCATCTGGTTACAAATCTGGGGGCTGGTAACTGCTTGTACACTAGAGAGTGGGGAACAATAAATAAGGGACCAGGTTAATGTAGGTGGCCTTGTGCTTGACAAACCCAAGTCTATATGCAGTGGGTGCACATGTGCAGAATGGACAGTATTTTAAAAGCAGTTTTGTAACAGTTTCTCTGATCAACATCTGTCGAGTTCCTGGGAAATCTTCTGCTTTCCAAGAAGGATGAAATGCTGTGGTTCCTTACAAAAAGGCTCTGCCTGAGGCTAGATCTCTGTCAGTGTGATCTTGAAGCCTTCAACCATGCTCTCCATGTGCAGGATGAACGTGTCCTCGTTGGAGTAGTGCTCAATAATGTTGTCATCCATGTTTACCAGGATACTGGTGACAAAGGTAAAAATCAATGTTTTTATGAACTGGGACACTGGAAGGGAAAGTCATGCACTCTGCCACATATGCTCACTTCTCTACAACACATAAACAGACTCCAGCACATGCCAGTACAGGGTCACTAGTGGGAATCATCATCAAGATCTGCCCCATAGTCCCTTACAGTCTTTGGATTAGAGGCTGCTCCTTGCTAAAGTAGCTGAGGTAAAAGTGCCAGTGCTGAGATGCTAACACATTTAAGTTGCCTACAAGATGAGCTGCAGTTCAGATCTCTGGCAGACCAAGCTAGCTGGTGCTTCCCATGCCTGGTGTTGGCTCCCCCAGGGAGCGCTACTCCATGCTGCTCCTCAGATATGCCACATGAGCTGCTGCATCTCTGTGTGTGTGAGCTGCTAACACAGGGAAGTAGTGTAATTTGTGGTTTGCACACAGCTCATAGACCGAGAACTCAGTTTGGATGTGAGAATATCGACAACAACTATTAGAAGTGTATATGAGTGTTTTCCTCACTCTTTACCTAAAGTGTTTCTTCTAACAATAACCTGGAAATGGTATTAGAAAGAAACAAACCATGAGAAATTTCACCTGTCTTCTCAAAAGCTAAGGAAATTCCCAGGTACAACAATGCCCTAAGCTAGAGTTACAGCTCTGTAATGAAAATAAATGATTGGTTTAAAATTATATCAGTACAATATTGTGGTTAAATAGAACTGAAAAAAAAAGTTAAAATGGAGACATTTAGATTTATGGCAAGGAGCAGTGGCCTAGCTATTTTAAAAGCCCAGCTGTAATATTCATGTCTAAATTTACTCAGCTGAAATCCCTGCAGCAAACACTGTCTGCCTGTCTTTCAGATTCGGACAGTAGTCGATTTCTTCGTAATACTGCAGGGAAACTCCACACTGCACTCACAGCAAAGACAGCATCTCCCACACTGGTCCTCCATGATGTTATTAAGCATATTGTGTACAAAACAGACTTTATCCAGGTATCTTTTCCAAACACAAACTCTTTCTTCACAGTAAGTTTATGAATACTGGTCCGACATAGACTGGAGATCCATGTTTTCTCCTCTGCAATCCCTTACTGTCTCCACGGACATGAAGATTTCAAGCGCATGGGCACATCTACTTAAAGTGTTTATACTGCCCAGTATCATGAGGCTCCAAGCATAACTGGGATCTCTGAGTACTCCTAAAGGATCCTGAAATAGACCTTTAGTTAGTTAACTAACTTACCCCTTTTTGCTCTTCTTATAAAGCTTTGCAATCTTTTCAACTGGTAGCCCATATTTCTCAGAGATCTGAAAGTTAAAAAAAAATAAAAGAAATATCATTAAAGACTAATGAGAAATACAAAATTATCACACCTTATGTAAGGCATTAAAACAAAATCTCTGCAAACTTTAGAAGGATAGCTATGCAGAAAAGTCACTCACAACCATACCATGGTTGCATTCAAGGATGACTCGGGAAGGAATAATCCCGAACAGCTTGATCAAAACCCACAATTATTTCCATCCAGAAACTTGAAGACCATAGTCTTTATAGGATGTGAGTCATCAAAACTGCCCCAGCATCTCCTACTGCTCTGCTAAAGGAGTCAACACTCTTTCCAGCTTCAGATTTTACGAGAGAATTTCAATCTGATCTTTCTGTTGTTTCTTAATCTGATTTTCTGGGATCATGGAAGCAAAGGCTTCTTCCACCAGGCAGAAGGCAGACATATGGCAACCCAGCAAGAGCTGATGGACTGATGGATCAACAAAAACATGTGCATTTCTATTTCTCAAAGATATTTCAAGGTTTGTTAAGCTAACAGGACTCTTCATGGTGGTACTTTTCTCTGAATAGTATCTTCAAGGTACTTTTTATTGTGGAAGGGCTACCAACATGCTACACAAGTGACTAAGAAGCTTCTGTATTGTTGGGGAGGTGACTCAATCTAGTTACTACAGTGGCAAAATGAGAATGCTTTGTCTCACAAAACATCATCTGAGTGTACAGATAACAACAAGACGAGATGTTGTAGAGAAGTGCGTTAACAAGGAGAAAGGTCTTGTAAAATAAACCTCTTGCCATCTACCCAAATGATAAAGCAGAAAATACAGGAAAACTTCAGAAGGAAGAACTACTTAGCTGACAAATTACCAATGCCAACAAGTACTTCGCTGCAATGGTTTGGCACTGTTTTGCAGCAACATATTAGTAACTTTTTTGAATGTTCATTCTTCAGTGAGTCTGTGGTATGCTCATGAAGAGGGTGTGCCTGAGCTCTCCACCTGAGCCACATTTCCTTTCCAAATTATGACTCTTCTTTGAGGGAACAGGTCTCACAGCTCACACTTTAGAGATGGATTGTCCCAAAAGGCAAAATAATTACAGAAAAATTATTTTTTTGTCAGTGATTAATGTTTTGTGGTACTTTACTGCCAAGCAAAGTAAGTTTCCAGCTCTTCCTAGGTGAAATGAAATTGCAGCTAAATAGCTGACTACTCATCTTTTGCATTAGAGAACTGAAATGCACACTTAAAAATCCATTTAAAGACTATCAAACATCAGTCACTGTAAAATCCTTTCTTTGTGTTTGCATTCAGACTTACACTGAGATAACGCGGTATTTTCAAGAAGTAAATTAAAGCAATTATCATGAAGTAGAAAACAGAAAGCAAGCAATGGATAAACTCAGTACTGAGGAAAGAATCAAACAGCCACAGGTTGAGCCCCAGGCACGGCTTCCTTCCAGAGAGCCAAGATTCCCTGAGAGAGAGAATTAATTAGCCTGTACTTGCCTACATCACCTATAATTGTATAATTGTCATCTAATCCAAGATACAATTTTGTGCTTAAAAAGTATAACATAAGTCCAAGATTCTGAAGAACCAATAAAATTTCTTTTACACTGCAAACACTCTCCTCTGACGGTGTTAGCGTACATCTGTGGCTAACACAAAGGGAGTAACTGATAAGGTACACTAGACCCATCCACTCCCTAAGCTTTCCACCAGCAGAGAACAAAATTCAAACTAAATTTGGGTGGTGTTTGTTACTTCAGTTTTACTTGCACCAGCATGTTTCATTGCCCTTTTGGATATGGTGCTGGACATACTGATTGTAGTCCTGGTTCCATGTTCTCACCTGCCTGGAGAGAGGCCTAATTCTGCATCAAGGCTGTGCAAGCTCCCATTCTGTACAGTCACATTGTCTCTGATGTGGCGAGTGATCCACTTTGCACATGTATGAGAAGAAGAGCTTCACCCTACTTGTCTTATACCTCACACAAGCATCACCACTACCAAACTACAAAACAAATCTTTTCCACTCTGAGTTCCATGTAGCCTATGCAAAAGGCTCTGTGTAGCCTGTGGAAAAGCTGTGTAACCACATTACTCTTTCTTATGCTCCAGCTTTGCTTACCATGAATGGAATTATTTTGTTGTACCCTTAAATTTAAGCTTTCATGTAAAGCAATAATAAAAATGGCTCAATTTCATTAGATTGTTGAAAAAATCCTCTGTAACAGGCATCAGAGAAAACCTGTTACCTGAAACTGCAGAAAACGTCACAACTGTGTGAACATGAGGAAACAATTTATCTTCCTTTCTGGATTGTTAACTCTGAAATCTAGTGATATTGTAAAGATCAGTACTTGAAGACACTTTTCACTGACTCCATGCAAATAAACAAGCAGGGCAAAACATTCCTGTGCCAAGAAGGTTTAATAGCAGCTAATATACAGCATTCTGCACATTCCAGCATAAATCTTCCCTAGGATATTTGGGATATCTAACACTCATGCATTCCAAATGTTGCTCGAAGCAGTTTGGGACTCTGAGGCATCACTTCCTACATGAACTATGAGAGGCTGGGCTGAGAAAGCCTTGCCTGTCACACTGCCTATGACAGGTGTAGGATTTATATAACATGCAGGGATTAGTGAGCTTTGCGAAAGACTTCCAGCTGACTGAATAAGCACATTTCTCAGGAACCCCTAAGGATTTGACCAATTATACCAAACAGCAAACTGTGGAAGCAAGGCTCAAAGTGGGGGTATGGGAGAGCCTCCTCCTCACAGATTCAGAAAACAAGACTCCAGCACAAATGTGCTAAATCCTGATGCAGAATCCGAGAAAGCAGAGCCAGCATCTGCTGGGGTTTCTCACTTAACACCCTCTTCTCAGCGTGTTTGTTGCCAATGAAGGAGAACACCACTACTGCCAACTTCCATACAAAACAGGATTTCTCACCTGACCCCAAGCAGGATACATTAAATTTTAATGACATCTTTATTTGGACAAATATTTTTCCTTATCGTGTCCATTTCCCATTTGCCAATCTTCTGAGCAGAGAATTCTTTCTTTCCCTTGGGATGCTCAAAGCAGTGTGACAGCCTTCAGACTGGAACTGAAATAGCTGTTTGGGTGCCCCTTCAGGCTGAGGTCCCTTGGCATGGCAAGTTTGCACAGTTTGATTGCACAGTCCAGCAGAAATGCTCTCTGCTGGAGTCAGGAAGACAGAAAGGGCAACTCCTGGGCTGGTCAAGGCATGTAGGAAAACATGTTTGCCAACTTATTTCTATGAAAATAGAAATTTGAATGGAATATTGAAAATAGAAAATAGAATTGGTCTGGTCTGTTGCCCTACATTGGTTGGAATATCACATATATAGATATGTACCTCATAAACTTCTGTCTAAGCTACGTTTACTGAACTCATCTGTTAGTTTTTAATTATAGAAAAACTTTGGGACATTCTTGAATTTCCCAAATCTGTCTACCTTCTGCAATTTGATAAATATGTGATTCTGCGCAATATAAGACTAGGGTACCTACTGAGATACCCAGAGTTATCCTGACTTTGGATCAGGCTGAAAGAAGGATTTAGAGCTGGTCAGTCACCACACATGTGATATTTTGTGATGGAAAATTGTTTCGCTATTTTCTGTTGATCAAGACTGACTAGTGAAAACCAAACATTTGCATCACTTCCTGAGAGGTACTGTATTTCTGAAACCTGAGACCTCCAGATATTTGCCAAAAGAAAGAAATCTGAGAAGGAATCTAAGTGTTCATTTGGAATGGGGGTATATGTGAGAATAAAATAAACACAGGATCTGAGAAAACAATATAATTAATAACAGAAAATTAGGAGAAAGTCACAGACCAGGAATAGTGACTAATGAAAATTAAAAAAAACATAAAATCCATAAACAGAGAAGGAGGGTATGATTCAGGATCACTGGAGCTCTCTTTCAGATCTGGAGCTCTGTAATGTCCAGAGGCTCAGTTTTTAAGTTCTTAGTACTAAGTTTAGAATTGAGCATTTAGGATGTGCACAATTACAAAATGACATGATTTGTTGAAATTACTGTAGAGACAGTATCTAAGAATATGCAGATTGACAGCTTTCTGGCAATGGTTTATCCACAATATCCTACCAAAGAGAATTAAAATTTTCTGAATGTGTTCCTTCCAGTGAACTGAGACACTTTACAACAGATTAGATTTCTCTGGTGCCAAAACACGCCAATGAGTCAGCAGCTGTGCTGACTGAAGTATGCAGAAACCTTTCCTGCTTCTGCACCAGCTTTATTTTTGTTACATGGTGGCTGAAGAACAGGCATGGAAAAGCACAGACTACTGGAGATAAAATATTCATGCAAGCTTGAAAGGTTATAGAAGGATTATAACATACTTTTAACTTCCATACAAAGACAAGATGAAATCCTGTTACAGCTTACCATGAATCAGACTGCAGCCTCTTCAAGCAAAGCCTGGTTTTTGTTACACATGTGCTCTGCCTAACAACTGAGCTAACAAACAGTACTTGCAAAAGCACAGTTAGGACATCCTTAGCATGCTGCTGACACTCCTCAGAGATACCCTGACCTGAAAAGGTGCTTTAAACAACTTCACTAACCCACAAATCTTTTTCTGCCTTCTGCTACTGGCCAAATATTGACCAAATTACTTAATCTTTACTGCATTAGAAGTGTTTGGTACATGCAACAAGACACTGTGACAGTTTTAAGAGAATATGAATATACACACTTCTAGCACTTGGTTGAGCTCTCTAGGGACACTTTCATCCATTTCCATCTTCTCTCCTACACGTAACCAAGGCTGGAAATTAACTCAGCATCCCACATGTCAGTCTCAAATTAGTCTCCCCACTGAAGCAGTGAGACACATGGTTACTTAACTCTTCTCTCACCAAATTTCACATATCTACTAGCCATCAGCTCATTTAAAAAGGATTAAATAGGGAAATAGCAACTCTAATGATGACAGCTTATGGCTTACAAGCAAATACTCAAGTTAAACAAGTAGCAAAGAGGCAGGTGGTAGGTAGGTCACTCCATCAGTGAGAGTTAAAGAAGGAATTTGAGACAAGGTATGAATGACAAGTCTGCAGTGGCTCAGCACCTGCCTCTTGCATGCTGGAAGAGCAACTGCACAAAAGCCATGTGAAATTCACACAGAAAAAGTTCATCTTTGGATCTCTTCTTGAAAAGATGGCTGTGAACATACTGATGGGCAGTATGGGAAAAGATTCAACAGGTTCTGAGCCATCAATTAAGAAAGAAGTATTTCAGAAAATGAAGCCTGCACCTCTCTGCTTCCCTGATACTGGTTAATTACTGCCATTCCTCAAGGCTCATGTCTCCAATAACCAGCTCTGTGACACTTTAATCCCAGCAACCTGATGTCAACACTGAATTCAGAATATGCCAGCATTTAGAGGTGTGCTCCAGAAAGGCTTTGTGAAATGCTTTAAATGCACCTGAGAACATCTTTATGTTACGATTAAGATCAATACTACATGGAAAGCCTGAAGATTTTCTTGCCAAGAAAGACAAACAATGCGAGGACATTGGATACTTACAGCTTCCATTAGCCCCTTTACTGTGGGTGATTTCAGCATCAAAGCATCAAACACCTCATCTGTCTCCTTCCTCACATACAAAAGCACTGAAATAAAAAAAAAGTCAGACTTGGAACAGGTTCAGTCAGTTGCACAGATGAAACACCACATGCTGAGCAGAAAAACAAATATTAATCCATGACAGATAGAATGAAGCACTGAAGATGGTTTGCACTTAAAAAAAGGTACTTTCAATATCATCAGTGATCTAAACATGAACAACATATCATAGTTGCTTTGAGAACATAGTAATGAAAATTCAGTTATTTTAATATAATGTGAGGAATCTGTATCTTCCAGAATCTAAATCTCTATTTACAGTAAAAAGCTAAAAAGCACTTGGGCCCTGTCTCTCAGTCACAGGACAAAACACACAAGCTAGGTCTTCCTAAAAGCTGTGTTTTGGCTTGTACCTCTCCAGGCTTCATCTAAAAGGCTGGGAAAGGACATTCAAAAAAAGCAAGTCTGGTTTGTCTTAAGCTATGCCTTTGAAAACAAAATCAATGAAAAAGGAAAGAAATAGTTCTGTCTGACATGACCATGCAGATGACTACAAACGGCCTGACCAGTCTGAAAATAAACACTGGGAAAATGAGTTCAAAGTCATTTGAGACTTTACAGAAGAGACATTCAAGAGCATAGCTGGCAGGCAGGCATTTTCAGGTACCCAAATGCCATTTCTGTTGCTGTTCCTCCCTCAGATGCCTTCCCGGGTCTTAGTCATTCACAGGTGCCCTGCCCTCTCTAGCTCTTGTTTTTTCCTGACTAGTACAGGTAAAAGGAGGAAACTTGCTGCTACATGGCAAAAGCAAAGCAGACAGCTACAAAGCAAATAAGCATAAACACTAGAATAGTGTTCTAGGCATAATCTCACAAGACCAATAAGTAGAAGGTTAAATATGATGTGTTGCAATTTATTTGGTTCCTAAATAAACTGCCTTTTCAAATAGCAGTGCTGTACATGAGGTACAAACACACATGCACTGTCAGGTATTTTATGTCACAAATTGCACTGGTAATTTTTTTTTTTTTTGGTAGACATCTTTTGAAATTGCAAATTCTTGCAGTCCAAAAGATATCTTCACCAGGTAACTGAATAGATGACATGCATATGAACCAACAGAGATTTTTCATACAGAAGCAAGTGTTTTGAAGCTAATTCTCAGGTCAAGACTAGCAGGGTGGACTCAGGTCCATATGCAGAGAATTGTAGCTTCTTTGCCCAGGTTTTGAAATGATTGAAGAAAGACCTAAAATGTGGGCAGATCAGTGCCCTGTCTTGGTCTACAAACCAGAAATACAGGACAACAATGACATTTTTGCATCTCTGATTCAGAAATACAAGCCATAAAACTGCTACCTGCATTCAAAGCCACATCCTTTTCACCTACATTTTAGCAACTCTTTGGGACCTGCCTGAGAACATCCTTTTAAAGGACTTAGAAGCTGAGATAACTTTGAGTCACAATCTAAATAACTGTCCGAATGTAAAAGAACAAAAAAATCCACATGAGGAGCAAAATTTTACGGGGTCTGATATGTTTATTTGCATGAGCAAGCACTCACTCAAAGTGCTAATTTTACCAGTACTAACACTTATATTCATTTAGTAATTGCTTCCTTGTGACTAGAAGACTGTCCTGTAATTCCTGGCTTTACAAACATCTGGACCTCTGTCAGCCTTAACAATTACAAACATATCTGAAAGGAGCAAAAAAAATCACTTGGTCCAAGGTTCAAGTTGGGGACATTACACAATCCCAGTGCTGAGCTTTAAATCTCTCTGTTGTGCTTGGTGTGCCAGGCAACATTATGCTGAATGAAGGATCCGTTACAAAGATAACAGGAACTTGAATCACTATTATACACTCAGAGAGCCAGGATTAGTAAATGTATGGAGGCTTGTTGTTTTTTTCTTTTCCCTGACAGGTGTGAAAATCCTGGCTTTGATTCACTAGAGCACTTTTTCCTAAATGACTTCTGGTGGCAGTGATGCCTTAGGAAGCCCCTGACTCATCTCCACCCTTTTGGTCTGTTACTCTGGCCCATCTCAATGAATTTTCCTGGATGAGGAACTCTTTCGAAAAGCAGATGTGAGTGAAAAAACAACCCTTTTTTTGAGCTGTTCTTCAAACAGATCAGATCCCTGCTTCAGTGTACAATGCAGCCCCACCAGCCTCCCTGCTGGCAGAGCTGTGGAGAGGTGGGCAGGTGGCCTGGAGCAGGAGGCACAGCCAAGGCAGAGAGAGAGGGGCTGCAAAGACTCCAGTGGACTCAGCAGCAGCACTGCCACTGAATTCCTGTGACTATGTAATACAAGTCATATTTATGCCCTCTGATCCTACTGTCCCCATGTTCATGGCATCTAGATGGGTTCACTTTAATAGTACAGATTACAATATTTGGAAGGGGGGCAGACATCTTGTACCAGGTAATGAGCTATTTTTGACTGAGAGTTAAAAGATAAATTCAAATTTGTCTGACCTGTACACTACATGGCCTTATTCTTACCATTCTTACCAACACTGAAATCCACTGTAGTCCCTAATATTCTTTAGATGTTTAAAAGAATTGCAGAAGATGGTGAGTAATAAATTTATCTCTAGTTACTTAAGAAATAGCCCCAATACACCAAACAAAAGAGTGGCAAACAGCCTTTACTGAAGGCAAGCAATGTTGTTGCACCTGGGAGATTTTTGGAAGCCAGGTCACCAAGCAGAGGATTTATGTGTGAATGCAGAAGAACATGTTAGATACCTCTTTTAAAAGTGTTAACAACAACAGACATGTGGCAAAAATGAAACTAAGGACACAATGGGACAGTAAGACTTGGGACATTAGGAAGGTCTGAGCCCAGGCACTACCAATGCTGTGACTAACACCCTATGAACAATGACTAATGACTACGGTCTGTGTAAAGTGGTCTCTGGATGAAGATGTGGTACATCTTAGTCAAGGACAGTAGGGCTGGTAGCTCTGACCAGGCTTTCCTTTCTCACATTTGGAGTTTTTGCTACTGCCCAGGCACAAATTCCCTTGGTGACAGTGTGAATGCTGTCCTTCACAGGGATGGTTCACAAAACTCCAATTGTTATGAATCCAAAATGTTTCAGTGTAGTTTAACATGACTTTCCTGAGAGACAAAGGCTAAACAAAAATACAACTTTCTTTAAGCTGAGAACTACAGGACTGGAAATCAACCTGACCTCAACTTAGCTGCTGGATTTATAATTAACAGGAAACTCCCCATGAAATCTGAAAGGGAAAGTGATTAGAGAACTCAAAACAGGGAAAGACCACGAGTCCAGCCAAGTAACTAGCAACCTTGCACATTTGGTACAGATTAACATACTTCACATTTCTGTGTTGGTCACTTGTACCTCTCTCAGAGGTCAAGGAGAGGAAAGAACAATCCACAAAGATCCAGCAACCTGAGTGAGAATATGAACCTTGTTTTCATGTAGTTTGCAAACCGCTTTTAACCTGTTCTCTTGACTGCCCCTTAATACCTTTGCTTCTGCCAGACAGTGTTACAATTAGGTCCATCAGGCAGAGGTGAGGCTACACACTGTCACTTCAGTTCTTCAGCTGGGCTTGGACCCCTCACTAGCTGCTACTTGCACTGCTCTGCTAATGAGCCACTTGGGATTATGTTGCTTTTAATGCATATTTTCATGTATCAGATCTGCTCTCTCTCAGATGTTACATCAGTGTTCCATCTATACTGGCTCTCTAGGACTTGTTGATTCCGCTGTACCAAACAAATCTGGGAGAAAAGAAGCTTCTGATATGGCTAAGCTGGGGGTAAAAATCCCTAATCATTTTAATACTCAGTGACTCCTGTGGCAAAGACAGCATTATCAAATGGGTAGATTCAGTTTAACTCCATCAGCACAATCTCAGATGCAGGGTTCCGGATGGCAGGAAGTTCACCAGAGCAAAGGCCACACTGGAAAAGGCTTGGCCTCCAGCCAGCATAGTCCAAGTTGCAAGAAACACTGAACAGGAAGGGGATGTGAAGAGAGCATCCTCCAGCTCCTCTAGTTCCGTGTCTCTCCTGGATTTAATTAGTTAACATAGTTTTGCCACCAGTTAACTTTTTTTCTTTCTAATCTTACCCTTGAAATGCTTGCAAGTCCTGGATAATATTAAAACAACTAACCACAGCAAAGGACAGGAATAATCAAAACAAACCAATACCTCCTTGCAGGCAACTTCCCAGACTTCCAGCTGGGAAACCCAGGTGAAATTTTAGGAAATGATAGTTCTTTACATAGCCCTCATAACTGTCCTCTTTTGCTCGACAGAGTCCTGATACTGTGAATTTGGCCAAGGTTTGAGTCAACCAGATGCAAGTCTGTGGTCAGTGCTGACCTCAGAGGTCAACATAATTAATTTAAGATTTAATTAAAATAAGAGTAAGTTCACATTTATTCCAAGAAGACATCAGTCTCCATCCTATAATCTTCCTCTGGTTCAAGTACACCACCCTAACCAACCCAGAAACTTGGCAAATGCAGGCTCATTGGAAGTTATTTCTATAAAGCTCAAAGGAGTCTTACAAATGGTCAAACTAAGAGTCACTTCTGTGCCTTGTTGATTTGTTGTCTCACAAACTGATGGGTGAACTTCAAAATAGGCGAAAGTTTGAGTCATGTAGGTTGGTCAAACCCCTGGAGTCTCCAATAAACTTATATAACAGAACTCGTGAGACTGAAGGAATGGCAGATATTGTCCACAGTGTTTAACTGTGACAGTGTAGGAAGTTATCACCGATAGCACTGCACTGGAAGAGACTGTACACAAAACTGATTTTGTGAACAAACCCACCTTCAGTGCAAAGTTTAACAGCTCTACCAAAACCATTGCTTCAATGTTATTCAGCTTAAGCTTAACTTGTAGCAGACTGGCAAAACAGCAGTTGGTAAAGCATATGAAATGTAATTGTAATAATATTCTCTCAGACAGTAAAAAAGTTAAGGGAAACAAATTCTTTAAAATTCTATTAGGTCTACTGGAAGATGTCTCTCCATGCCTTATATTTTTAATTGGGTAGGAAATTTCTAAGACTCTATTCCAGCTAATCTAAGTCTGCAGCCAGCAGGAGCTTGCCTGTTAAGGTCTCTGTATTTGACCTAGTCCATCTTGTATATTTGCTTGTGATCCCAGCCAGAACAGAAAAGATGAGTAAAAGCTAAAAATAGACAATCACAGATCTGCTACTGAACTATGTAGCTTGGTCAAGGATCAAGAAACTTTCCAGTTTTTTTATATTTTATATACACTTGTGTCCTGATCCCTTCTTGAGAGAGCACAGTCTTTTTTTTTTTAATTATTATTTTTTCTGCTTTTAAGTCATTTCTAGCATGCAAAGATCTCTTCTCCCATCTACCTACATTTGCACTAGCATTCAACAATTGACTCTGTCCGAGCCACACCTGCCCTTCCAAGCTTGAGGGCTTGAGTTCCACAGAATTATTTTTAACTGCTAATTGACTGTTACCTCTTTTCAGGCCTTCTTCTTTCACTTGTTTCAACGGGGATGGACCAAATTCCTCCTCCACAGGCCGGAACATCCTTTTGACCAGGACACTGCTACTAGAATACACAAAACAGGAACCATGTCACAGTAAAACTATGCCCCCAGAAGAAGAGGAGACAACAGCAGCAGTCATGACTCACTTCGTACTCTGGCAAAAACACCCACTAGCTGCTCAAGTGGCACCAGAACAGAAACTGCAAGGATTTAGCTTCTGATGCTTATCTGAACTATCCAGGTCTCTTAATTACCCAGACTGACTGTCTGGGACAGGTGACAGGAAAATATGTTCCAATGTTACTCACTAATTTGAAAATCCCAAAAGCCCTTAACTGTTAAATACTGAGGGAAGGGGGGTGGGGAGGAAGAAACAGCTAAGTAAGGAACCAAATCCACATTTGCACATTGATTCACCTTCTCTTTGGGGTAAAGGACACAGCCTCAGGAAACACGAGCAATATCTCTAAAATCCAAGACCATACTAGCCAGCAAATTCAAAAGGAATAACGTGCTGGGCCAGATCCAACCCAAAGCTGCAACATGCTCCATCAGGGGAGCTGAGGGCTGAAGGAACAATGGCTGCCCCCTCTGCTTGTCATAGCCCTGGCAGGACCTGGAGTCCTGGAGAAGAGAAGTGGCGCAATAAACCCCTTTGTTTCTCAAATTACACTGTGAGCCTTGTGAAGAATATTAGTTTCATAAAGCAAATAAAAAGGGCCTCACGTTTTCAAGTCCATGTCGGCGGCAGTGCTTGGCCACTCCCTACCACAGATCACTTTTTGCAGGTTTATGGGACTGCAGTTGTCTTACTCCAAACTCTCAGATTTAAGGGTGTTCACTTGGGATTTAAGCAACTTACAAAAGTATGGGGTTTGTGCACACTGTGGGTTGAACTTCAACCACCCATATTAAAGCCCTTATTTCATGGCATCTCTTAACTATTAGAGGGACTTTCACCAATTCTTCCAGTCCCTCCGAAGTCAGATAGGGGGTGCTCCCATTTCCAACCTTCCCCCTTTCCAGGATCTCCCGCTCTCTTTTTGCTCTTCTCTTCTGGCACTTGGCCATTCTCTCTGCAGTTCCTGTATTTGTCACTTGTGTGCTGCTAAACAGCTTTCAGGAATGCAGTGAAGTTTGGTGCTTCATTAAAAGATTCCTGGTTTTTAAAGTATTTGAGAATCCTTGTGCATATATAAAAGGCATTTCATTATCAAATATATTGTCCTATCCCTGTATTGAACCTTATGGCCCTTTAAACTGTTTTACTTGGAAATTTATTAAAAAACAGATATAAAAAACAGCCAGTTCACATGAAGGAAAGAAAGCTACACCACAAAACAAACCTCCCTCTACCAGTTCTATATATTATTCACCCTCCATAAGCATTGGGATAACACGAGGGAAGGGGGAAAAAGGGCATCAGTTTTATCTTATTTTGTGTTTTGTGTCTTCTTTCTATGAGTTTGAACTGCTAACTGTAAAGCTTGTGAAACAATGAATGTCTTACCCTTCTCTCTCATCATCTGTATTATAGTAAACCTAGAAGGATAGAAATAAAACCCAACAATTATTCCCAAAACTCAGACATTTCCTTAACAGAATAACTTCAAAAGGCAGAAAAGACAAGTGGTTTGCAGGTTTTTTATATATTAAAAATCCTTTTCCTTCTATAAAACAAAAACATCTCAAATTCTAATTGTGATATGGAAAAAGGGTGGCTTAGAGAAAATGCTGTTGAATATCTAGTGGAAACATATCAAAGTATTTTTGAAAGGCATTGTCCTCTCCCCTGGTTCATATGATTTTCCCAATTATTTTCCAGTCCTCTAAATCAGATAACTACTTACCTAAATTAACCCTAATACAGTTTAAGCCAGAACACTTTAAAATTTTTCTCTGTCTTTAATACTATCTGAAAATCTAATAAAACTGTAGAGAGTTGTATTTTAACTACAGGCCTAATGGATATACAATTACTAATGGTACAGCTGAACATTTTTTGCGCAGGCTGTGAGCGGAAGCTCAAATCCAGACCACTGTTTTGTGTAAATCCAAACAGCTCACAGTCACTGGGACCAAATTTACAACAGCAGCAAATGCTGCTAACAATAGCAGGGGAGGTATAAAATCACAGTCTGCTGTCAGAGGCTTTACACAACAGCCAAATTCCTTGCACTGTGCCAGCACTGCAGGACTGCACCAACAAATGTGCCAGCCCTCCCGCTGCTGAGCTACTGAAGGCAGGGCACCAGAGCTCTGTGTTCTGCTGCAGCAGAGCAAGGCATCTCAGACAGGTTTCTAGCACTTGTGCTGGCAAGACTCAGAGCACACTTGGCTCTCACTGAGAGCCTTTGGTTCTGAACCTGCACAATGAAAATAGCTCAGAGGTGTGTGTGTGTGCAAAGCCAAGGTCTGTAACTCATTCTATGAGTTACAGCAATAAAAGACATGGCTGAACATTGCCTAAGAGCTAGGAAACTGGGGTATCTTCCAGTTAGTTTAGAAAATTATTTACAGGATTACATTTACTAAGGAATGCTTCCACCTTCTCCTGTCTTAAGACAAATCCACATTCTGGTTTGAAAACCATGAGGACAGAAGGTACCCAGCACTGATATGTGAGTGGGCGTCTTTCCGATTTTGGAGAGTAAGTCAGTGACAGCTGTGACTGCAATGTCTGCACTCTTTGTGCTTTGCTCTACCACAATTCTCACTGCTTTAAAATAACTGACAATTCCAAGAGTGTCATTGAATCTTCATCATCTTAATATTTAAACACATGCATAAAAGTCTCATTCTACTCCCTGAGATGTTAATAAATAACAGGTTCATAGTAAAAAAATTGTCAGAGCTGACCCTCCAATTCAGGTTTGCAATTTCCCAGCAAGCGATAAAGTAGAAAAAAGTCAAGTCAGCAAAGACTTCCTAATGTTTACTGGCTATGATAATTGGCAATACTGAATATTAACATTAGCATGACAGTTTTACTTGGTAGAGTGAAAATATTTTTTCCAAGGAAAAAATTTCCAGTTCTCTAGATAATGCCAACAGAAAATGGAAAGTGGTGTTCAGTGACCCTGCTCTCGACCTCCCTATACATGTAAGAGCTTGGTCTTTGTCTTCAGTTGTGACAGGGAGGGGGATCTCTGCTACCACAAGGTGGCACTTCATTTCATCTAGCCAAAGAGCACACTCAAAACCAGACTTTATTTCAGTCACAGATCAACCTATTTCAAAATTCTTGACTATTTGTTCCATTCTTTCTTCCCAGCAAAAGAATAACAAAACCATAACAAACACAAACTAGTCAGTTGTCAATGAAGTATAAACTCCTTCACACCCAGAACTCGGAAAGGTACTTATCCCTTTTAAACTCTTGTATATGTGACTCACCAAAAGTTGTGTTTATAAAAACGAGAGCTGAAACAAGCACCCCCAGAACAGCGATTTTATTTTCCTAAAACCTGCCCTAGAGCAGGGGCAGACAGATGGCAAGTGGGCACCAGCTCATCTCATTATGATTTCCTACCTGTCCAGTTCTTTGTAGGTTTCCAAAGTGAACGTCTGGTATGAAGAGAACTGGCTGGGAATCCAGGTCAGCCATTGTTTTGAAGAAGGTGATATCACTCTTTTTCTGCAGAGGGAGTGCACTCAACTTCCCTTCAGCTGCAGATCACAAAGCAACATGGTTGTGAGAGGAGGCATGTTAAGCATGACTTAGCCCCAGACCAGAAAGGCCCATCTTACTCACCATTATTACACGAGGCTTGGGATGCCTGGCCTTTGCCCTTCTTCCTGTTCTGCTTCCTCTCTTCATCTCGGATTTTCCTTTCTGCTCCCTGTGCAAAAAAGACAACCCACAGATATTATTACCCAAAGAGGAACCACTGGGAGCATCGTAGTTAGCAACGCCTGGAACTACAGCAGCTGACATATCAGAAATGCTGAAACAGAAACTGGTTGTTCCATTGCAGATAAATCTGTTCCACACTGTTGGAAAGGTACAAGCTTCGCATCGATCACCTGTGCCTGAAACTCAAGCTGGCACAACCAGCAGCTCCCAGGGCTGCAGACAGCAAGGGGAACATATCCACACACTGGTTTGGAAAAGCCAGGATGGACAGTTTATGCAGCGTGCAGTCTCTAGCAGGACTGATGCCACCACAACTTTTGCAAAGCCCAGTGTCTCTGCAATGGACAGAATGCTCAGGCCAAATACTTTGTGTATGTAATGGCATAAAACACCTGCAGGATTGTTACCATCCTAGGTCATGTCTATGATAAGCTTTTCCCTAAACTCTCCTCCACCCACTTTGTCTAGGGGTGGCATTGCTTCACTGCGGCCAACTGTGCAGAGGCCTTTGAGATTTGACAGTGCAAGAAGGCTATGCTGACAGGTTACCAACAGTGCAAGGGTTCTTACAGAAAAATACAGGCATTTCAAAGAGGGAAAAGCTCTCCAGAAATGGCAAAGCAATGTAGCACTGCCTTACTGCACCAGGAAGTCCTGGGAAGTTGCAGGCTTCTGTTATGTAAATACACTCTCAACAAGTTTAAAAAATAAAATTTGTTATTGACATAAAAAGCAGCAACACCTCCTTTGAAGTTCTCTGGATTTACTTTATAAATAATACCCATCACATTGTGAAGAGTATTAAAGATCCATATGCTCCTAGACAGTCGGCATGCAAGATTACAGATTTTTTTTTCCAAACTAAAATTGGAAGTTTCTTGAAAAGAAAGGGGGGGAGGGAGGTAAGGAAGCCAAAAATACCCACTCAAGATGGCAAAATTCACACATGAGCCAATGAACCAAGCTTGAAAAGAATGCAAGGAAAGATATACTCCTGGTTGTGATCTAGCAATAGATTTCTAGAAGCTGAAATAAATGGAGGAAGAAACAGCTCTTTAAAAAACATGAAGATGTCAAACAGAAACCTTGTCTCCAGACCCAGGTCCCAGTCCGGTTGTCACTGACCTCAACTGCAGACGCCAGAGTTATGCCCTTATCAAAATTGTTTTTAGGGGTACATTTGTATCTTTAAAGGTCACCTGTTCTTTGTAAGAAAGGAGCAAAATTATGCATCACAGCCACTGTCCTGTGGCACATCCTTGAGAGCCCTGTGCTGCACAAAGGGCTCTGCCAGGTGGCCACAGCCCTACCTGCCCTCAGTGCTGCCTCTCTGCTGCTCAGGGGGAACAGGAGGAACCATGAAAGCATTTCATACACGGCAGCAAGCACAAGCTTCCTCTCAGGCAAACAGAAACTGAGTAGGACTCAGACTTTATACATGATAAAAAATATGTTTTACTGATTTTCTGTGATATTCTTTGTAATTATGAACTTGGTAAAGGTTCACAGCTCTCTCATTATTCATTCAAGGCAAGACACCTCGAAGTTCTCTTGCATACAGGTAATCTCTGAGCAGGGCAGTCATTCCCACCCCCCAGTGTTTATTTGTGCCACAGCCACTTTACAAATGAGGCAACTGCAATACCCACAGAACTACCTACCAGCCCTTTTGAGCTAGGAGCAACCCACATGGCAGGGGCCAGCCAAGCCTACATGATGTACGCCACTGTCATAGGGGCTGAGACAATGGACCACAAAATGATTTTTGCATACAAGAGCATTTCCGCTGCACAGTTTTGACAGCTGAGCCATCTGACACATATCAAGTAAACCACAGTTTGCATGTCTCTTCAGAACAGAAGAAATAATCCTCTCATAGGGGACTATAAACTAGGCTCTGACCAGTGAAATAATGAAATGAGTTTTTCAGTTTTTCATTGATATATATTGACTTTGTATAAATTCAATTAGTACTACTAGTACTTCTGCTACTAACCATTTGTTAAATGCGGTCTATGAACTTCAGCTGATTGAAAATATTTTTTTCTTAAGTCTTCAACTCACTTAAGCTGAAGTCTCGCATTCTAGCTCCAGCCTGGCAAAGCCTTTGCCATGGTAAGGACCACTCCCATCATCCTTATAAAGCTCATGGAAACACCTGCTTGTAGTTCTAGGCCAAAGTATTCCACATCTGGTATGGCAGGTGCATAGACTTCAGCCTTTTTCCCTCTAAAGCTGAAGATTAATAGGCAATTGGAATTGCTCAATACTCTATGATAATCCATGTTCTCTGTGACAATACATACTGAAGACAAGGAGGCAGGAACTGCATATATTTTAAAGAACATGTGGTTTTTCAGAGTAAAGAAAACTGGATTAGTTTATTTTATTTTGGAACAATGTTATGATATTTGCCAAGTCAAATGCTTCTGCTTCTTTTTACCAAAGATAATCACATAAAGAAAATCAAAGTATCTCTGAAGCCCAAGTTCCTTCATACACAGTGGCTAAAGCATCTTGCAATATATAAATATAAATAAACCTGGTAGCAAGTTTCCCTGACAACCTACTTAAGGAATAAAAGTTATATATTCTTATCATAATGCAGCATCAGTGATCTGCACAGGATAAAAAGACTACAAGGGCAGAGAGAATTAGCACTGAGAAAATGAGATGTGCACTGTAACAGATGCTTTGAAGACTGCCTATGGAAAACAAACACAGACAAAAGACTGGAGAATGAATAGAGAGTAAGGACACAAAACCTCTGTAGCATTTATCTCCATACATTTATGTCACAAAGCACACACTGGATGTGAGTTGGTGTTACTCTCTAGTTTATATATGTAAATTAGTATTACAATTAAGCAATTGCCAGAATAAATACTAAAATACATGTAACACATACCACTTGACTAAATGCAGTTTTATTTCTTCAGGGATAACCCTTACCACAACAGCTATGCTGTACTTCAGCTACAGGACATTAATTTATTTACTGTGCAGTTCCACTGATCCAGATGACTGTAACAAATCAGGCACTTTTCTCATCAGCTTCTCTTTGAGGTTGTCAGATTGGGGCATAACAGCGCAGTTCACGCTTTTAAAATTATAAAAATTATTATGTTTGCTGGTTTTTTTTAAATGGTCCTATTAATACGTCTTTAATTGATCATGACAAAGAGGTGGGCAATAACCATCTCAGCTTCATAGCCTTTTCCAAAGAGGCAGAAAGCCCCGTTCATGTCCCTGGAGGGTGAGCTACAGGCTGACAAGAGAAGCTGAACCATTTAGCACCACCTTAACAAGTGCCAAGGTTTTATTTTGACATATTGGAAAGATAAGGATGCCAAGCCCCACCAGCTACCTTCTTCTGAGCACGATGAATTCTCCCAGCACTACTAGCAAATGGAAATTTTCCAACCATTTGTTTGCTTATGAAAGCCCTGTGACAAAGGGATGTTGGTAAAGATCTGGCAGCATAAGTCAAGGGAGAGGCAAGCCTCACTCTCCTTCCAAGTGCCAATTAGCTTGATTTGTCCTGTGAATTGACCTCAATAATTTTCATTCACTTAACTTATTTTCACACCTGCATTAAGTTAAAAAGTAGTATGTGTATGTATACATTCATATTAAACAGATATATATCCCATTATTGATACCCTTGAGCCCTTCAGTTCCCACTTCCAATACAGTTTTGATGTGTATAATGCTTTTACAACCCTCTCATCTTTTCTTCTACTTTGATGCAGTTTTGATTATTAGACTCAACATTAATTTCCTGCTTTCTAGTCTCGATATTTGAAGCATCAATTAAGCCAATAGATGCAACAAACATGTATTATTCAAAATCTCCACCAGTTGTATCCACAGGTCACCCTTGACGAGTTTGTGCTCCGAATTTCCTTCCTTTTTTTAAATAATTCAATTTTTTTCTAATTGCTCTTCAAAAGCAAGGATATGAAAATGACTTGTCCTTTGATATTTACTGAGCTTTTAACATCCAGCTGTAGCTTCAAATCTCTAAATATTTGACATTCAAAGTTACAATTAAAAGCATAGCATTTTGACTGCAAGACCTCAGTGCATACATTTACATTCATTACTTCCAAAGATTTTGCTCCACCAACATGACTGATTAGCCCTCAAGATCCTGTTGTCAAGACTGCAACAAGGGAATGAATTGAAAAGGGGGAAGGAGCAGCAACACAGAGTCCTGGAACAGTTGAACTCTTACCCTTTCCATTAAAAAGTTAATGTTACATATTGCCTGGAGCATGGCCTTTGTCTTTCTATTCCCACCTGTAAGATGGCAAGACTAATTTGGATAAATTTCCCAGTCACTTACATAGATGTAGACTCTTGAATCCCTGAACCTTGACTAGAATTCAGGCATCAGCTCCCCCATGGAAAATCTTTCTCCGCAGGAATAAAGTCATCAGCTGGCAGATGTTAAACATAACTGAAAAGTGGTCACACTCTCTTCTAAGAATTACCACTGACATAACATTTCTGAGCAACTGTTTCTACGTGGTGATATATACAGCTGACCATGACATTGTCTAACTCACTAAGGTATGATCCATGTTTGGGTGCTGAAAAATCTTACCAGTTCTCACAAAGGAGCAGTCAAATGTACTGTAAAAGAACAAAATTTTCAAAAGAGGGAGTGAGCATGCACAAAAAAATAGTTACTGAACTACAAAATGGGAAAGACTAATCTATTTTTGCAGTTTACTTTTAATAAGAAAATCCTAGCAACATAAAAGTCTCATTGAAGCTTCCGAAATCAGGGCTTGTAATTAAGGGAGATGGGAAATCCATCGGCTGCATCACTGGGACTTGGCGTTTTCCACTGCATCAGAAGAAAGCCTAGCAGACCTTTACTGAAAGGTGCATTTCTCTGTCAAGAGCATCTCCACAAAGTTTACATGCTACCTATCCTGGCTGTTAGAGCCAGGAGGGAAAACCTCACCAGACCGGCACTTGCATGAGCCTATCGTCAGCACTGACCTTCCAAGCAGAGATCTTTACATTTGTACTTTTCACTTTTTTGATATTCCAGCATTATGACCTAAAACATGCTGTCCTTAAAAAACCCAACTATTCCTCACCAGCCGAGGAATCAGGGCCAAAAAGGCTGCAAAGCAGTAAAATAATTACATGATAATCTGCTAGATTTGTGATATAACTTGTACAATTGCTACCATGAAACACAATTCTCTAGGGAAAGAAAAAACATTTAATTAGGTCTAAAATATAGCGATAATAAATTGTCTAACAAGGTTCCACCTCCATCCACGATAACTGTGCTTTCCACTTACCTTGTCACAAAAGACCTTGATCTGGCAGTAGGCTCGGTGGATGGGTTTATTGCTGCGGTTGTTGTAGCTGTACGTATCGATCTGAATCATCAAAGGAAGCCCTTTTACTCCTTTTTGTGAGGAGAAGTCTGTGCTCAAGCAATTCACTGTGATGAAAATCTGTGTGCCAGAGAGATTACTTTTAAAATGTGGTACAAACAATGATTAAACTTCGAGAAACACATGAAAACAAATGGGAAAATAAAAGCAGATACACCACCCTACCCACCCCCCCAAAAAACCCAACAGTTATTAATTCAGCTATGATGCATTCTCTGGCAATTCACACATTTATTCTCCACTTCTGTCCTAAATCCAACAAAGATGCTTCCATCCTGTCAAGTAGGACAAAATTTTAAGGCATGTATCAGCACTTCAGTTTGGATCAGAAGCTCACATTTGAGTTGAATCATTTGGTTGTCCCAATTTACCATGCTTTGGTTCACACCAGAGAGCTCAGAGTACATGAGTTGGATTCTTTTTGGAAGAGTCAGACCAGAAGTTGTGTTCTGTGAGCATTCCTCAGTTGCTCCAGCTGCTAATGGTTGCTCAGTCCATGGGAACTGACTAAAGACAACCTAAAACCTCCTAAAATGTGCCTCACATGGATGTCAGGTCTTTAGCCCTGACTTGCTTCATTCTAGAAATCTGCTCTGTATGTTTGCACTATTTGTTAAAAGTGCAGATAGGATCAGCTGGGTTGGAAAGGACCTTGGAGATCATCAAGTCCAACCTTCATCCACTACCACCGTGGTTACTAGACCATGGCACTAAGTGCCACATTCAGTCTCACCTTAAAAACCTCCAGAGACAGAGATCGTCTTGCTTCGCCCTTTCCAGCTGCCTTTGGTCTGGCTTGTTCTTCTGACAGCTCACAATTCAAATTCATTGGGGCAATGATAAGCCATACCCTTTTTTTTTATTTTACAAATTTTCTTCACGCTGTCATCAGGGGTACCCCTTCCTCCATCCCATCAAGAGATACCCTTGATCTTTACTTCAAAGGTCCTTCATTGTCTTCTTTCAATTTCAAAAATGCATCTCATCCTGTCTTTCAAACTGGGAAGCTCATTAATAAAACTACTGCCTCTCTCTTCTCAAAAGTCCTCTTTGTCATGTAGCAACCACTTAACTTGACATTGCATTCTGTTTCTGGCAAGCCCCCTACTTGTCTGTGCTTCAGAAATCCACCTCTTGCTCTTCTTCTACAAGCACTTATGTCAGTTGACACCCACTAGTCATCTCCTGCTCTCTAACTCCATTGGTACCATGGGACACGGTGTGTCTCATCTGCCATGTCTGTACAGGACCTGGGAGAAGGATCTCCCACCACCAAAGTCTCACAAGGACTATTCTGATGCAAAGCAAGCATTGTGAACTGAAATACCATTGATAGCTTTCAGTCAGGATAGCCTGAATGATACTGGATTAAAAATCCAGTTTTCTGCCCAGTGAGGAATATGTGCATTACATAGTAATTTGGGGCAATTATGCACTGACCTGATTCTACTTTTAATTTTTCCTCCGTTTTAAAAACAAAAACAAACTGCCAAACAAACAAAATCCCAAAACTGTGAACTAGGGAAAAGGACAAAGAAAACCACCAGTATCTCCTGAAACATGAGGATGTGAAACCTGACACTCAGGAAGGAAGAGATCTCAAACAAGGCTCTCAAACAGACCTGATGCACACCTTGCTGGGCAGAGGAGGGAGCAGCAGGCCACTGGTCTGGGAGGATTCAGGAAGGAAGAGCATGAAGGAACCCCTCCCCAGTCCACAAACAGGGAAAATAAACCAACCGTGTGGCTGTTCAGAATGCAACATCCCTAAGACAGGCAGCTGAGAATAAAGAAGGTCTCCCGGGGCTGGTGGGGCATACTTCACCCTCATGGCAGAAGTTACCATTACAGTCATGGTCTTTATGATGGAGCCAGCTTGTTTACCTGACTGAGCTAATGGCCCCTCCACTTTCTGCTTCTGATTCTATCACAGAACTGCATTTACAAACGAAATAGTTGAACTTTAACTGCGGGAAGAGGAGGGAGGCGGGGAAGGGCCCGAGGTGAAACTCTGATTTTGAAGCTGATAGTGTTCTTTCTGTTTCAAATTACAAGTTGGTCTCTCCTCCAGCTCCAAAGGTAAGTGTAGATATGGGCGCATACGCCTTTGAAATATAACAGCCTGAATTTCATTTGCCTTCAGACTCCTTTACAGTGTCAGGGCAACAGTTTAAACTGTGTGTGAACATACAGGAGTGGAATGAGGTTTGGCATAAAACAGAAATCTAGTCTCACTATACTTTAGCTCATACTTCTGCACAAGGATTTTCCAAACTGTAAGTTGAAATGTGAGAGGGAACATGCAGGCTTTGCATCTACTCAGCACTTTGTACATCTGCAACATTTGCTGCATGCTCAGCTGAGAAGTAAAAAAAGATCTTGTCCCACCTTAATCAACTACATACACTGCGTGTCATCTCTTTCACTGCCACCACAATCACAGAGCAGAGTAGGAGCAGCTGGGGAAGACAGACTTTATTGTTTCAAGAGTCCCTATACAGCAATAACAGATTATTCAGCATGAATAATAGATATGTGCTGTAAGATTCAATATCTTGTCCCGACACAGTAATACATCAGGATCTCTCTGAGAAGCAATGACTGTACATTCACGTACATGAAGTGTACTATACTTTCTGCCATATCATTTGCACCTCACAGATAGACAGATGGATTCAAATTAACATAGATCATTCATTTGGGGGAAATTTTCTGTCTCCATGCAATATTCTATTAGCTTTCCTGTAAAGCACAACACTGACTTTAGATTCAGAAAACATGGGAAGTGTGTAGAGGGGAAGGAGAAGAGGGTGTATTCCTGTTCTTGGAGTTGATTTTAGGGTCTCCTTTTTTTTTTTTTTTGCACAACTAAAGATTTGCACCAGTTTTAATACAGTGGTGCAGCAGGCTGCTATGGCGAACAGGACCTGGGGAAACACCTGGACAGTACCCTTCTCTCTCCCCTGCTCTGACCAGAAACCACCTCCACAACGCAGTGATCTGCACTGAGCAGCAGTGCTTTTAACTGCCTGTCCAAGTACAGCCTGCTTTGCCCTTTACAACCCTCATCTTCCTCTCTTTCTCACCTCCTGTCCATAATGCAGGTACTCCCACTCTCTATGAGACAAGGGGCAAAACAACCCCATCTTCAGACGTGAAAAGAAAAAGCACTGCTCTACTTCTCCTGGCAGATACCCAGGTTTAAGATCCTCCTTCCTGAGGTCTCTTGCATAGTAGAAATAACAGTAGCAGGAGTAGAAATCAGTTTCCCTCCCCAGCTCTGTCTACACTTGTCTTAGAACTCTATTAATAAAAGTGAATATAATTGTCTATCTGAATTAATTTACAAACTTTTTTTTTCCCCTGTGCAAACTGGATTTTAACAATGTTTTGCTATCAATTGGGTTGTCATTATAGTGATGTCTTTTTTTTTAATGTCAGTATATCTCAGATTAGAGCAATTAATGGCAGAGTTCCACCCATCTAGTCTCCAGCTCAGGCATGCCGTTGGTAATGAAATACTAATTTGGAGAAACATCTGCTGCTGAGAAAGTTTCAAAAGTGGCCTAAGATAACGACAACTCTTCTGTTTGATATACAGCATGTCTAGAAAAAGCACTCTCTCTTTCAGGGAAGGCACTCCTCCATGGTGTAGCTGCTATTATGTGAATTACTGACTGTTTGTTAAATACTGCAGCATAATTAGGGATGTACAAGACACAAACACAGTAAGCTGCCTTAAGAGAAAACAAGGCTCAGAAGTGCATTTCCCTTTTTATCATTTAATTCAGCCAACATGACTCCTGCTGTGATCTCTCAGCTTATACACCTTAAAAGGTCTACAGTTACAAAACTTTTCATATAAGCCTTTCATTACTATTTACCTTTCTGGCTCCCATTGTCTCAGAAAGAGCCAGGGGCAGAAGGGAGGGAAGAGTGTGTTATGGCACAAAATCAGAAACTTACAGCAGTTTCTCTACTGAATACCAGTAATACATAGTACCTACACCTGGATGATGGGTCTTAAAAACCCTGTTTTTAAAAAGTTCATCCCTCCAGACTGTAACAACAAAGAGTTAAGTGACGTGTCTCTCAAATGACTAACATCAATCCCATCATTCCTCCTATACACAAAAAGTGTGGTTTTATAGTTTCTCCTGCCAGCCGTTACCTTATAAATCCCACACAAAGGTAAAACCTTTGTTTTATTTCAATACAAATGTCTCCAGCAAATGTTTGCACTACTCTTTTGAAGCTTCCTCAACCCACACCACACCCAGGCAACTACATAAAAATGCCATTTGCCTTGAATCTCAGATGCATACTTACCAAGTATACACTGGATTTCAACATTATGTGCTACCACAGGTTAACTCTTCTTTAATATATACACATGTGTGTGCATGTCTCACATATATATATATATATATATATATATACACTTGCACAGACAGACATGGATTATTAAAGTAGTTGCCAAGTCTAATCCTAAATAATTTCTGGTACTAACTCCCCAAAATGAAGCATCTCTTCCTTCAACCTTTAAATTTTGACAGTAGAGAAAATGTTAATTTCCTTCCTAATTAAATTAAATTAAATTTGATGTAACTTAAGAAGGAAATTTGTGATTATGAACAAAATAATTCTTATACTAGTCAAAGCCTGTCCTAAGTATCACTAGCAATGTTAAAGAAATATGGATTGGCACAATACAAATCGCTGCTACAGATAGTTCTGCTCTACAAGCTTGATTTTACCATTGTGCCCGCTGGAATTGGAGCTCACTTTGGCCCACAATATCCAAGAACCTAATCCTGCAAATCACTCACTCTTTGAAAACAGCTTATTACTGTATGGGCTATGCCAAAACTCATTAAATACCTGGAAAGGTTCCCAGAGGCTTCAGCATGCTTTGGATTAAAGATCTACATTTCAGTTAAATATAGCAGGACAATGATTGCACGCAAGTATACACAACAACTGCAGAGTGCACAGCTCCTGTGCACACCAAAGGGCATATGTCAGCACCTGCCTCAATTATATATCCACCAACATGTCTCTTTACCACATGTCCAAGTTGTGGTGCTCAGCAGAAACCAGTAACCTCTTGGTATCACTGAAAGTTATTTTTTGTGTCTTTAAGGTGACATTTTTCTTTAGCAACTGCTCACTGAAGTAACATCTTTGAATTTAAGGTTAAAAAGCATTTTCCATAAAAATATTCAATTAATGTACTGTTTCAGAATTAACACCGTCCTAACCACTTGAAATTAGAAAATTACCAATCACAGAAAAGGCATATCTCAAGGAATTGGTAGGATTTATGACAAATATATTCTCCTTTGACCAGGAGGATTCTGGTTCATAATTATCTTCCTTGCAAAGTAACTTCTGTCAGCGATTAGACTGTAAGCAGACAGATGAATGTCTATCAAAAATGAAGCTGAACTCTGTTCAAAAGCCTCCACTTGAACTTTGTCAACCAGCCAGATGCTGCAAAAAAAAAATCTTCTATAGGGCAACAGCAAGGCAACTACCTACCTTCTAGCATATTTATATAAATAGACTTCTAAAAGTCATTCAGTTCTTGTTAATTGTTGTTTGTTTCCTCACCTTTTTTTAAAGAACTCCTTTAAAAATACCAAACATAGCATTCAGGTTCAACCAAAGGGAGCTGAAAAATCACCTTGCCCATAAATGTTGCATATTTATACACAGAACTAAATACAGAAGTGAAACAAAGATGGATTGTACAAAACTGTTCTTCTCTTCCTACCTCTGTTCCCTTACAGTACAATATATTTGTCTTAAGGAAGCATAAGATAGAGTTTGACATGGTTACAGTCTTCCCCTTATTTTCCTGTATCCTGTTCTGAACCACAAGCCCCACAGCGACTTCTAGATAAGGGCCCCAGCAGAAAAGGATATTGTTCTAGAAAAGGGTAAGAATACACCAGGACAAACTCTGCTCTGCCAGAAGGCAAGGGGACTGCTGTCAACCAGATACAGCAGCAGAAACGCCAGCAGAGTGGCGTTTCTGACTTTGGTGCTGTTTCCTTAGTCCACACAAAGCAATAGTGAGATTATTCCACAGCTTGACATGAGCTGTACAAGATTCCCTTTCCATTGACTTGTTCTGCCAAGCAGCAGCTGAAAGACAAGGCACCAAGCACGGGGAGTTGGAACCAACAGCTCAGTTACAATCACATTACTGGGGTAATAGAGGCCTCTGCCTCTGAATTCCTGTTTCTTCCACATAAGACCCACATGAGATGCTGCCTTATCAACCCTTAGCAGGCTCACTGTTAGCAGGCAGACTGGCTGCCACACCCGTGCTTTTATACCCTCATCCTGAAGGGCTTGGAGGAGGAGGAGTGTCTGCTCTGCTTGTGTGTGGGAGGGAGAAATCTGGCTCTAAATGAGGAGAAATAGGGATTTAAATCAGCTGCCCTCCAGGTGGAGTAAGAAAGTGAGAAATCTGATGTTCCAGATAGGTGTTCCTAGATGCGGGATTTAGTCTCCCAGGAGAGACAGGCATATTTGGATATGTGATTTCTGCTGCTTTTGTTTGATTTTCCAGATCACTCCCCTGTGCACTTCCAACAAGAAGTCCATTTTCTGTGTTACTTCCCAGGCCAGCAGAGTACTTCATCACATCTCATCTCAGAGGCCCTGCAAAGAACTGCTCTGTGCTACTCTTGTCTGACTCCAAAGAGAAAAGCCATTGTGCCTCTGAGTGGGTTAAGTTTTAATCTTGAAATTGTGGTGGAAAAGAGAAAACAACACTGAGCAGAAACAATGGAGCCAGTTGAAAGATCATCATTCAAAAAGCTTAGGAAAAGAGTCTGTAATTACGCCTTGAAATTCTTCATCTCTCTTGGATGAGGTAATTGCTGGAGAAAAAACAGCCTTCAGTGACGTGCCTCAGAGTTTACAGCTTTCCAACACCACAAGGGCATCCTATGGGAATCCCCAGACCCGGTGCAACTGGTTGTTGTATTAGACTCTCCCACAGGAGCAAGCAAGTGGGTACATGTACACGTGCAGGGAGGGAGACACTTTAGTGCAGGCAAGGTGGTAACCTTCCACATACAGCCTGATTCATGCTTCATAGCTCAACACCAAAGCGTGTTATGAATCCTCTTACTTTTATCAATACATTTGCAGTTCAAGCTCCTAAAAGATCAGATATTTATTAACTATCCCCCAAAATAAATATGCATAAGCTAATTTGCATTTTAATTAATACTTCCTGCAGAAATACAAGGGGCTTAAATTTCACTCCTGACAGTTTTTAAGTCCAGCAACAGTAAGAGAGTCTTTATTTTACAATCTTAGTATGTTTTATTTCCAGTGATCATTGCAACAGTTGTGTTCTTCATGTAGTGGCACCAAAGGCAAGAGCAATGTGAATGGTGTGAGATTAGAACAAAATGTCCCAGGGTTAACACCTGACATTAGTGGATGTGACTGTCTTGTTTCTAGATCAACATGGTGTCTTGCTAAGTCTGGCTAGCAGCTGCAAATGCGTTAAAGAACTGCCAGCCCTGGCAGCGGGGATGGTAGATGCCAGTGGGACAAGACTGCCATGCTCTAGCCATGGTAGCGCTTCTGTAAAGGTCCCTGAGAAAGTTTGTTTGTGTTGAAGATCCCAAATCTGTATTTGCTGTATCTCCTTGCATAATGATCACACACACAACAGTCACCTCTTGTGACTGCAGAGGACAACATACAGCTGTAGTTCGAAATGGAATCACATAACAGGGAAGTATCTGAGGCGGTGACAATGTAATCATTAGATGAGTAAATATAACTACATTAGCAACTGGCCAAGTACAACTCTGTTTACCAAGGCCTGCTTTTGAAAGAGCTGGGTGGTTTTCAGAACTATTGTCTTTTTTTTTAAGATGTGCATCAGAGATGAAAATCCCTGTTACTACAAACCTCAGCACCTTCAGTCAGCAAGTCAGGGCAGTGAGTATTAATACCATCGCCCCGCGCTCGACACAATCTCCCACAGGACTCACTCACTCCAATGCAATCTCTCTAATTCTCTGTTAGAAACGCAGTGGGGAATTGTGCATGAAGATGTCTCTGTATTTGAAAGATTCATTGCATTACTTGAACACTGGGCATTTTGTATTCAACATGAAAATGGTATCAGGAGTTTGCCAAGCTCAACAGTGTTTGCTGTTTAGTAATTCTACATCCCCAAGAGTACTGCATTACCCTCACTCATTTTACACAGCCTATTTCCCTTGTTGTTTGCCTTCCGGGGGCCAACTTCTTCTTAGAATTACCGGCAGCTTTTCACTTCTCCCACACTAGTCCATGCAGCTGAAGCACTCTGACAGCCTTTGTACAACCTTATCTGTAAGAAACTCTTCTGTTCTGGTTTATAGATCCACTTAGCAGTCACAATCCTGAATGAAAAACTCCATGCCTAAGGGTACTTGACCATTTAAAAAAAATAAAAAGTAAAAAAAAATGCATTAATCCTCAAAAATACATTTGTTCCCAATTGCAAGGACAGTCTGTGTAACGCTATGAAAAATAATGGCACCAACACAAGGGAAGGTATAGTCTAACTTACAGAGTATTGATTATTTGAGATGTTCCTAGTGTAGAAAGGAAGTTGATAGTTTAGAGAAAGAAAACATTCACCTTGTGTCCTATACCTGACTTGGCAAATAAGAAAAAAAATTTCTACTGTTTCTCAGGCTGGGCACCTACCAGCAACCCTTCTTATATGTCAAAAAGGAGAGAAGTGGAACAGTGACTATGGATAGATGGTATTTATATAGGGATACCATCTGCATGGCTTTTCCTCACCTTTGCCTCCTCATTGACGTCCCAAGTAAAGGACACGGCATTGAATGCA
Organism: Manacus vitellinus; assembly: GCF_001715985.3. Taxonomy (NCBI): domain Eukaryota; kingdom Metazoa; phylum Chordata; class Aves; order Passeriformes; family Pipridae; genus Manacus; species Manacus vitellinus. Next base: position 19,971,692 of record NW_021939396.1, read on the forward strand.
ATTTCTTCAATATTCCCAATGGTATTAAAACTCTCCTTGTAATCAGCTGTAAGAAAAAACAAACAAACAAAAGACCAATGAAAAAAAATTGAACTTTCACAGTTCATAGTACATCTTTGCTTCTTCGTCTGGGTTCTCTAACACATCAAAACTACCTCTTGTACTGTTTATGATTCATTAATAACCTTAATTGCAAAGAGATAATACAATGCAACTTGAGTCACACGCACAGTATATCACTGGCTGATGTTCTAACAAAATATTGCTTGCTCTCAAAAAGAAGTAAGTGTGACTCTAGTGGCAATGAGCAGGTGCATTTCATTAGCTTGGCCAAGAAATGGCCAAAACTGGAAAATTAACTAAAAAACTACTGAAGCATTTAAAGAGACTGTTCAAAACTTGACATAAATAAATAGCATTACAGTAAATTCTAAAGAAGCTTTCTAAAAGGCTAAGAGCTATAATTGAAGGATATCATTAGTAGTGTATATTTCTTGCACAGCTCCTTCAAGTTTCCTAGGAACTGCACCAGATGCTGGATCAATGTTTCTCTATTAAAAAAAGGAAAACAAAAAACAAACAAAAACCAACACCAAAACAAAAAACAAACCAACAAAAAACTGCAAAGAAACAAACCCACAAAGATCCTTTTCCCAACGGTTTTATGCAACTAAAACAGCAAACAAACAAATGTAGAGTATTTTTAAGTTGTCTGACTACAAAATCTGCACCTTCTTCTCCCTTCTTCCGAAAGGGCTGTTAATATTATCAATAAGCTAGCTTTTAGCAAGGAATGAAAGCAAAAGGGAGGAAGACTTCATAGTTGACCCAACAGTCCCCTAGAAATAGTAAGGGTGTAAAACCATGTAAAACAGACAACTCCCAGGTCGTCTTTATTATTGAAAAGAGGAACAAGCCACCTTTTTCTCTCCCTTTGCTGGCCAGTTTAACACACTTTCTTCCTTTTGTTGACAGATTAAGAGAAGTGCCAGGTAACATCTGCTTAATTAAAGGAACTTCCAGATTGTTCACACAAATGCATCAACTCTCTCTGGGACATATATATTTCCTAAGAATCCCCTGAGGGTTGTAACTGGACTCAGAGCCAGAGGGTTGAAATTACTCCCTTGATCTAATGTTTGCCCAAATCTGTGCCTTAGAAGCATGCTGATTCTTAGCTTTGTAATAAGTTATGGAGAGAGGATGTTTTTGTATTCTGTGAGGCACACAAATGGTTTCAATATTCATTTCCTTTGCTCTTCTAAACTGTTGGTCTCTAAAAAATAATTTCTACATAATAACTGCTATGAAATCATTTATAACAAAACCATTTCTGCAAGGAGGATTATTTAACATTTGAGACATGCAATCAGTATACTTTTCTCTCATCTAAAACACAAGAATGCTGACATCTCACTAGGCAAGTGAAACTGTGTCCCTGGGACACATAAATGATTTTTGGATACAATAAAAAAATCACTGTTCAGACCCTAGGAACAGCACGAGATATTTGGTAATGTAGTAAATTAACACAGTATTTGAGAGGGCAGGCAGGCTTTTCATTCCCACCAAGAACTCAGATCTCCTTTCTAACTGAAGTCATTGGCTTCACTATCTAAATTCAGTATGGGAATGCAAATGAGAAGAATTACAAGACACATAAGTAGTTTAATATGCATGTGCACACATCCACCCACCTCTAAATTTATGATTCACCAGAAAGTGCCTTGTGCAACTGACTGCTGCATATGGGCGTGCTGTGTAGGTGCACTTTGGAAAGACATGAACAAGATGTCTCGTAAAGACACTTGTTTTCTTCTCCTAAAAGGCTGTCAGAACCTCACATCCCACCAACCCTTCCCTTCCCCCAACACATGCCTCTGCTTCCTTAATTGCCATACACAAATCTCACGGAGTGTCTATGCGACACGCTGTTAAAAAGTAGAAGTGTATCCTATTCCTCTCAATTTACAGACAATTAAAGAAGGATCTTCAGTTGATTAAGAAAGAATTTACATCCAAGGATATTTGAAAGCTGTTAGAGTGACTACAATTTTTCCGCTTCTGCTGCTGTGAGTTACCAGAAAGAGAAAGTTGGGGTTTTTCAATATTCAAGAAAATGGTTGTACAGGAATTATTTCCTCTTGTGTTACATAAACTGCATAGTAAACAATGGCAAATTTTTAATTTTAACTACTAATCATGCATTACATAACTTTGTAGTAGCCTTTGTAGCTTCTTTGTATATATATATATAGTAGCAGTGCACATAAATAATACAAACTATCCCCCCCCAAAAAAACATAGGCAAGTTTCTGGAGCACAAAGATTCCACACCCACTCTTCATATTTGAACCTGTCCTGGTATTTCACAAATTATTGTACTGATTCTAAATAATCAATATTTGCTGCAACTTAATATTGAATTATTTATTTCACATTATTTTAAAAGAAAAAGCTAGTGATCAAACGTCACAGCACTGTGAAAAAGACAGCTGGGTTTTTTGCCCTCTTTACTCATGCTAAAAAGAGTGAACATGCCTTCCTCCTTCTTCAGAAAAATCAATTATAGCAGACAGCCTAAATTTTAGAAAATGCCTTACCTTCTTGCTTAATAAGCATCAAAGCCTTCAGGTTTATTCCTCAAGCACTGACTTGCTTACATGTAAGTACAAGCTTATGCTATTAATATCAATGCATCTACAGACGGGGTACTGCATCTAACCCATTCAACCATCCTTTCTCCCAGGAGGTGCACCAGCCAGTACACAAAACAAATTAAAGCAGTGACTGACCCCAATGTGATTGGAGTGAAGCAGCAAGTCACTATTTCCTCTGATCTCCAAAATATAACTGCACGCCAGAAGGCAGACAGACAGACCTGTGCCACTGCAGAAAGCAGCATAAGCACAGTCCCCACCCCTATCTGAGGGCTGAACAGCTGGAGCCCAGAACTAGAGCATCCCAAACTCATTTGATGTTCTGCCTGCTAAAGACCACATCATGCTCTAGATTAAAAGTGCATTCATAAACAATTAAAAAGAATTCACAGATGTTAAACATGCTACAAACATCAAGTTAAAATAATATTAAAGACTATAAATATATATGGAACAGGTGATGCAGATATACAGACACCTAATTCTCTCTGTTAACTTTGGGGCCTGGACACTAACTCAGTATTCCTTTACAGGACCCATACAAGGTCCTGAATTTTTAATGTAAAGGGAAATCTTCATAGAGTCATTCAATATAATTTTGGATGGAAGGAATCCCTAGAGGTTATCTGGTTCAAGGAGGGCCAGCTTCAAATTTGGATTGTTTCTCATTTAGATCATTTGATGGTAAAACTGGGAGATTGCTACTTGTATGGGAAATGTAGTTGGGAGCTATTCTGGCCTAATAAACCAAATAGGCATAAGGTAAGTGCCAAAGAAAATTAAATGTACTTCAGAAATACCATACTTGGTAAGGGCTAAGGCCATATTTCAGTTGTTCTCAAGAAAACACTACTGAGCAACATCTGGGTCTTTCTTCTGAAAACTCTGAGGTGAACCATGCTCTTACAGCTCTTACATCTGACAAGGAGTCAATAAGTCTTACTACACTGGGCTGTGCTCGTGTTTGCAGTCCAAATAAAGAATATGCACCAGAGTGCCTCAAAAGTCAGCACAGACCTATTTCATCTCAAACCAACGGAAAATTAAAAGACGTTCACTTTAACACAGGTAAACACACAGCTCATGTACAGCACTTGTTTTGCAGAGCACTATTTTACAGAATATGCATCATAAGCTGACTCATTGGGGAAAGGGACTGAAATGTGCCAGGACACTACAAGTACAGTGGAGTCAGAGGGTGTTGGCATGGCAGTGGAACAAGCTCATGAGCGCATACTTTCAAAGGTATGAGCATTTAGTACTGTAAGCTTGTAGTGACTAGTACAAAAAAGTAGGCAGCCTTCAGAAATAGCTGTGACGTGGCACACTTGCTCTTTTAACGTGTCACAATAGGAGTCATTTGGTCTCGGGTGGCGATTTTACTGCCTGAACTATACCAAAGGGCAAGGAAAGAAAAAAGGAAAAAACCCAAAGAAGTTGGGGAAACAGTTCAGCCAGAACAATGATGATAAGAGGCAGAGAGGAGATTCGGGAGGAGCTGCTTTGACAAAACACACTTGACCTTAAGTGGAGCTCCGAGGAGGCTGCAGCATTTCAAAGGCTAAAGGCATTGTGTGAGTAGAAACACTTAGGTACTGATTCCCTGATCACCCAGTTCAATTGCCCCTGAAGTCTTGTGGTGTTCTTTACCAGTAACCCTGCTTTGTTTTCAAACTCCTCTCTGCCTCCTCTCATTCCTGCCATTCAATGGTTTGGTTCCCTCAGGCGGTCAAAACAAGATAGACTTTGTCTGCTTTGGTCTTGCCGACTCCTTTGACTGGAATCCTGCAGATGGCTGCATGTGTAAACTGCATGTGGGAGGGGAGAAGCACTTGATGTCTAGACACTGCCATTGATTCAAACTTCAGGCTCCTTGGCAGAAGGTACGTGTTCTTCCTCTGCTAAAATCTCCCAAGCATGTGGATAGGGCAGCTGTGGCTGAAAGAGGCTTGTAAATACCTTAGATGGGATGAACGGTAAACAGATCTCTCAGGATAGCACACCAGAGCTTGTTCTCCCTCAGTGCTGACACCAACAAGACTCCAAGTCTTCGAGTGTAGGAGTCCTGTGCCCTCCTGCAGTCACCAGGATGAAGGCATCCTCATTCTCAGCCTGCACTTCCACATCAATTAGCTAACACAACTGTTACTGGCTGCTATTGTTACTGGATCAAAGACTGGATCAGCCTTTGAAAAACTAAAGAAAACAAACATTCTGCCACTCTTGAGGAGGTGCAGACCCCGACTTCCCAGCTGCAGAAGGTGGATCACTAAATACACATGCACGGGGCAGCTCTTCTGTGTAACTACTGAGAACCATTCCTTCTGCATGCTCCCTATCCTGCTCCATAGACCCTATTGTCCAGTCCTAGCAGGGATGAGCCATTGCCAAAAACTGTGGTACTGTGCAAGGTATCAGAGCTTTCCATATCTGAAATCTTCCCTGAAACATCTGGAGATCTTCTTACACTTACCAATGTCGAGGACCCTCTGTTTAGCTGTGTGCTGCCGGGAATGCCAGTACTTCCAGTATTTCAGCTGTTCATCTCTGTTTTTATCCTCACTGAAAACAACCATGACCACGCTCTATGAAAAAAACCACCAGAAACCACATTAGTTAAAATAATTAATAGTCAGAAACACAAAAATTAAAATCTCCTATATGCTTCTAATGCTGATCCAGTCATCACCCTCTCCTCATACTTTGGTTGTAGAAGATTGCTAGGTTTTAATCCAGTCCAACATTGCAGTGCACTTAAAGACTCCAGGCAGAGGAAATGTAGTTGGAAAATAATGCAAGGCCCAGGATTATGTTCCCAATAGTCCAAATAAAATTTAATCATATTCTTAGATTTAAGAAGTCTAAGTTCCCTTTATTAAAATGTGGTCATTTCAAAGTGAGAGGATCCCCAATTCCAATTCTGATCTGAGTCCAGCCAAAGTGATGGAGTTTAGATTCTTTGTCACTCTGGAAGATAACATTACACTGAAAGGGATGTGTTGTTATGGAGCTTCACCTCACTGGCTAAGGCAGGACATTTTCAGTTTTACCATATACAGTCAAAATACCCTTCTTGGGAGCAGAACTCTTGCATACTTGTATTTAATGACAAACTCAATGTAAGTATTTACTGAGTTTTACTGAGGTTTTCACTTCATGTTCTAAATTCCCTTTCTTAAACTGTGTGATTCAAAGCAAACAGATTGAAACTTTATGCAAAATTTTATATTAGCAATAAAGTTTTTTTTTAAAAGCCCTGCTGTAGCCAAGTAAAACAAAAAAAAACCCACAAAACAATGAATAAATAATCCTATCAGGTAAACTGAAGTGAAAATAAAGCACAGAGAACAAAAAAAATCACTTTTAAATATCCTCTTTTGTTCCTGTTCTTCCTTTAACCTCAAGACACTAAGGTCAAACCATCATCAAGCTGTTTCATAAGCTGAGGAGCTGGATCACGATTGATTCATGATCTGTGTCGCTCCACACAGTCACCACTGTAACCCTTCACATGCTCTGTGACCTTTTGCATAAAAGCTGAACACCATCACCACATCTTCCATGTCCAGTCTCCGCATGGGCACAAGGCAATATATGCCATGGACAAGCCCTGAGTTATTCCTGTGCATACTGGTTGCCCATCAGGTACGTGCTGCCTGGCCAGCTGATGCACTAACCAGATCTGACCATGCTGACCAGCTTTTCCACCAAGGACAGCATTAATCTTTTTCCTCTATGAAACACTTACATGGAACTTGTAGAGGTTTAATACCTTCAAAACCTCTTGCACCTCTGTCAGGTTTGGATGGAATTGGCAATAAATTCAAGAGTCGCCTGAGTAGGGCCCTGGCAAACAGAACATGATCGTGAAAGTTGCACGTGGTTTCACAATCTTCTGTAAACTACATCCTCCAAAAGGATGTGGTCTCATCTCTCTTTTACAACTTCAACCCTTCTGTTATCACAGCTTCAAAACTCATGTGGCACTGAACCAGGCCTATGAGGACTGGTTTTCAGTCAGACCAGTGAGCTCCTGTCTCCTGTTTCAGCTCTGCAAGTGCTAGACCTGGAGCCAAAAAGGGGGAAGGAACAGGTGGCAGGGAAAGAGATTTTGCAGCAAGAGAGAAATCTTACATCAGCTTTAGCCAACAGTGTAACACTACAGCCTCATGTCCTCAGGAAACCAGGCTAGAAATTAACTGCTAATCCAGGTGTGCTGGTTTAAAAGTTAACCAGCAGGGGGAATGAACCCAACTCAAAGGAGAGATTATAAGTCAGAATAACAATTTATTAAAATAATACAGTAAGTACAATAATACAAACAAACAATTGGTCTCAACCCACAAAAACCCAAATGTATAACCCAGTGCCCTGGGGCCTGAACAAAGTGGTGTTCCTTGGGCCCTGTTTGAGTCCAAAGTAAA
>NW_021939396.1:19985452-20098628 GCF_001715985.3 Manacus vitellinus
TGACATGGAAGGCTATAGAATACAGTTTTGGGTTACACCCACCATGCTCTATGGGCAGAGGGTGCGAATAGTCTATTGACAACAATAGTCTAGTTTCTGGGAAATGACATGGAAGGCTATAGAATACAGTTTTGGGTTACACCCACCATGATGAACTGATCTCAGCTGTCCTAACTAGGACACCAGGTTTCCAAATCATTGCCTCTGTTTAAGATGAGACTCTCTAAACTTTATGTATGATAGAAACATACAAGTTGTTGTCTGCTTCACTGTTCACACTGACTTTCATCAGTTCCTTTTACTAAAGTCACAACATTCTTACAGTACTTTTTTTATTTGGATGGAAACATTTCCACAGCCTCATACATATGCAGCCCTGCCAGCTCCAGGGTAAAATTTACAGGGCAGCAACTCTGAAGCTCATTGTTCATTCCAAGGTTACTGGGTTAGGATTTGCTAATTCAAAAACATTACCAAGGCAATCAGGAGGCCCATTCCCTAAAGTAGATTTTGCTAAATACACAAACTCCAGTCCCACCCCATGGAATTTAAGATGCAAATCATTCGTTTTGTCATACTTATGGGTAAATATCAAGTGAAAGCTCATACTTATACGAGGTAAATGATTTAAAATTTATGTCACAAAGGATGGAGTCAACTCTTCATGTTTTATCTGAAATGCACTGGAAAGCAGTTGATAAAGTGCACAAGTAAAGGTGGACTACAAGGAGATGTAGCTGTTCTTGGATTTCTTTACTTTAATCGTGGCAGTGATAAGTTCATCAGTGCCAAGTGCAGTCTCTGTGTCATAATCATTCTGCCAAACCACAAACTGAGGCAGATATGTATATAATTAACTCGTAAGATCACACTGAAAAAACTAGATCCCAAAACATTTGTTGCCACCATCAGTATGGTGCTCTCCCACCTTTACATCGAGCATGAGAATAAGCTTGCTCTGTCCCCTCCCACAAGAAAAACAAAATTATTAAAAGCCAACCAACCACAACTACATCTATGTGCAGAGCTTCATTCCCACCTAGGAAAGAAATGGGACCATACCCTGACTTTGCTGATGGGATGCCGGAAACATTTGTTGTCACCCGTCTCACTCAGGGTGATGGCGTAGAACTGTCCTTTGTTCAAGTAGGTCATGGGCCCCTCCCCTTGCTTTTGACGCAGAGACTTGGTAGCTTCTAGTGTATACTGAAAAGTGCTGCTGAAAAGACAAGGAGAGAAACATCAACAAAATCCGTATCACTTTCTCCTTTTCTCTTTGTCCCCATTTATTAAGTATTTCATGCATTGCATAAGGCATAAGAAGCTAATAATAAAATTCCAGGAAAAGGTCACATGGCCATTTAAAAATGCACTTTTTTTTTCAAGTTCATCAGATCTGGCAACAAAATGTAAAAGTATCTGAACTGTAAGTCTCTTGGATCAAAGACTACATCTTTACTTTCTCTGAAAAGAACCATTATGAAGTACAAGACTACGTAACCCACAATGAGTGTGTTAAATACCAGGCGGGAATTCAGTATGATTTGCAGGAAATCACAAACTCCACAGACATTCAAACTTAGAAGTGTCACAGAAAGAGAAATAAATAAATAATTATTTTTTAAAAACCCAACCAGAATAAAACTTGTTGCAAAAGATGGACTCAGAGAATGAAAAGTCCAATTGCTACTTTCAGCACAGTGCAGGGAAGGAGTTCAAGGAGAAGGGACAGTAAGTTTATTTGTTTAAAGATAACATGCAAATCAAGGTTTTTACAAGCTTTCTTTTCAAAATTAGTCAGACAGAACAAAGTGCCTACATTTAGTTGTATCCTGCAACCAAGTAACCTCCTTTTAGAAAAACAGAAAAAAATAGAGAAAAGGTTTGTGCTTGTGCTGGAATTTTAGATCTTCAAAAAGACCCTCCTTCATAGAAGAACTTTCCACTTTTAAATCAGTTCTCAAATCATGAAAAGTTAAAGCCTTCCTAGTGAACTCTTAGCTGGAAACAATTCTCACTGAGCCTCTTCCACCTGCCTCCCCCAGTAACGGGCTTGAACAATAATCCAATAAAAACGATGCCTGCAGCTCCTCACATTTTCTTAAATGAAAATAATGTTCACCATGCAGAAAAAAAAATCTTCTCTTCAAACTGCATGGGAAGCTTAATGCAAGGAGTCACTTGCAGGATGTCCTCATGAACTGGATATGTGGGGGAAGCAATTTCACAAAAGTCCTAATTCAACACAGTATTTAAGCAGTGTCAGAGCAGAATCAAAAGGAGGAATATACTGGTCCAAAACAACAGTGTATATCCTTAACTTTCTAACTCTAGCAAAGAACTCCAGATCATCAGAGTACTGCCATAGCAATATAGAAATAAGGGGAAAACAAAAATATTTTTAACTATCCAATGGAAAAAGCCCACTAAAATGTATGAATAATATTTACATTTAAATCCCCACTTGACAAGAAGGTAGAAAAACCCCAACAGATCCACTGTCTTTCCATCCAAAGGGAAGAGTTTCAGATAGTTTAGTATCAATTATTTAGTAGCAATCATTTAATCAAACAAAGACAACTTCTAAGTGTTTCTTAGTTTATAAATTTAAATTCAGTCATTTTTCTAGTTGCTTAAAAGTTCTAGTTGCTTTAAATCAAAGCAAAGCTAAGGTAAAATCAAAACACTCATCTATACCTATCCAACCCACTGATGGCAGAACAGGCACATCCCAATAATGCAGTTGCTGCCAACATGAAGGCTCTCACACAGTGAGAAGGCAGCACAAAGGGCCCCGTGGTCCCCTCCTCTGTCACCCACTGTGGGAGTGTTGCCATGGTCCTGTCCTGTGTGCAAGGGGAACAGAAGCACTGCTGACGCTGGCAAGCAGTGTGGTCCTGTTGAGTGGACTGGAAGAGCAATACCACCGGTGCTGCAGACCCAGCATCCATCCTGCTCATCCTATGGATTGACCACCCATTAGTGGTAGGGGCACAGCCTTGATTTAGTGTCACATGAAGGCACTGCAGGTTGTGTGCTGCAAGACTGCTTCGGAACACATATCAAGGCATGCTGAGTGCCCTGGGACATGCACCTCAAAACCTCCCACCAGGCAGAAGGCCTAATGATGATGTGTGCTGAGAAGGGCTTAGGATGATCCAAAGTCAGACAGTGTCTTAACAGAGTTGCCTACAGTCTGCCACAGTCTGGTCTTCTGTTTCCTGTCACTCTGGATGTTTCAGAAAGATGTCAAAAAATGTAAATCCAAGACACATCGCACTTGGCCAATTTTGCAGTCTCTGTGTGGTACCACTTGTGAATTTACTTCTTGTTCCCAGCTGGCAGTCAAAGTGTGCCCTATAGCAGGAGGATTACTCTCACCCTTAAAATTTATTGCAGTCACTCAAATTATTATAATATTATTCTGAACCTCAACATGAGTCTTAACTAAAGCCCTGTGTAGTCATTAAGGGATCTTCTATCAGGCTTCCAATTACTTTCATATTCACCACTTCTTTTTTCAATCTGAAGTTTTAACTTCTGAGCACCTACCACTTCAGGAAAGACATATTTTGTATTTCTTAATGCACATTCAGAGGTTTTGTTCTAACGTGGACCTGGGCATGAAAGGCCTAATGTCTGAGAACTGTTAACAATACCAATGCTTCAGGATTCAACTTCACAAATATTCCATGTAGTAAGTGATATCTATTAGATATCTGCTAAATATCTATTACATATGTTCTGCCTAAACAGTGACTCAGTTCTGAGCTCACTGCAGTTAATGATTGTTTTAATCCTCTTCAGAAGAAAGATCAGGCTATAAGGAACCTTCACCACAGATGCAGTCATATGCCTAATCCAGGAAAAATATGTAGGCATGTTCCTGTTTCTAAAGTGAGAGTACTCACTCAGATATAAACAGAACCATTCACAAGCAAGAAATAAAGCATCAGCTTAAAAACTTAAGTGATTACAGTCTTTATTGGTTAAAGGGACTCTGCAGCATTTGCCCATGCTGCACATACATTTTTCTGTGCTGAGGGAGAACACTATAGTTTTCAAGCTTAAATTTTTGAAGCTGTCTAAAAATATTTTAGGAATTCTTAAGTTTTTTTACATGATTTGTAATAGATACTTTGTTTATATTGTTTTATAGGTAAATATGAAGTACCAAAACAAGCAGCATGAAAAGACAGAAAACCTACTAGGAGTAACCAGAAAAAAAACAGAAGGGAAGAGTAAAGATGGGAATTACATAAGGTTGGTGGAGCCAGTTCAACCATCCTGGACATCTGTTTTCTGCATCCTGAAAGGTGGGAAAGATTTCATGACCTGTTTGTCAAGGCTGTGCCCTGTTACTTGGGGGACCTCTCTAAACAGTTTTAATCTCACATATCTCAGTGGGGCTTCAGAGGAATTACTAATGTAAAACAATACTGAGGGAAAGGTAATAGATGAAGAGATAAACTGGTCAGATCTGAAAACTAATATGATCAAGAGAACAAGGGGACAGTGATGTCTGGCAGCATTAAGGAGCCCTGCAGGCACCTCAGGCTGAAGAAAGGGAGGGTAGAAAGTGGACAGAGACAGCCTGTCCTCAATACATGCCTGTATAATGCCAGTCAACACATTTCAAAGCTTATGCCATACCTTGTTTGTTCATAAATATATTCTTCAGCCCCCACTGACACACTCCGATACTTCTGAAAAATAAAACCAATTAAATATAGTTTCATGCAATCAAAATGCAAATACCAAGAGAAGTATAATTATGTTTTTTTAAGGAAAACTCAGAAGAAATCATCAGTCATTTAAAGCTTAAAATACCTAAAAAATTGAGTGAATATAAATATGCTAATCACATTTTATATAAAGGTTAGAGGTTGACATTGTCAAAAATATATAATTTACTTACCCAACCTCAAAAAAATGTGTTTACACTATAAAGGACTAATAAATTAATCGCATCTAACTAAGAATATGAAAGAGATGAGAATGGTATATTTATATAATTGCTGCAATTGTATCTGAAGAACATAGCAAGAGATTGACCGAAGTGTCCCCTACCACAGGGATCTATAAAAACTCAGCACTCCTTCAGTACAACAGAACTAAGCCACTCCATAAATGCTTTGAAACAATTTCTAAATATGTATTCATAATGTGTTTTAAAATTGAGCAGGAATTAGAGCAATTCCGAACTCAGTCATCCTCAGCAACTCAGGAAGTACTTTCCAAGCACTTAGGAAAACTAGTAAGTGCAACTGTACTCTACTTCTAAACACTAATTTAGCACACGTTTCTTTTGGTATGTTTTGATATTTTACTTTATGGTCTCCCCACACCTGCTTCATCCAGCTGTCCCTACAGAAACAGTGCGTGGCTGGAGAAGCAGTCAGAGCACACATGGCAGGGACAAAGCTCATCCTGGTATTTGGGTAATTGAGAAAAAATAAAGGGACAGGCTCAGTGTGGAGCGAGGCTGCAGCAGGGTGGAAAAGCTGTTCCTGCTCCCTGGCCACATTCATGTGAACATCTGGGGCTAAAAGGCCACCAACAGAGGTATACACCTCACCAAACAGCTACGGATGGGGACCTAGCTAAAGTCAGTTGTTCAGTCTCCCTTTTTGCAGTTAAAAGAGGAAGTGAAGATGGAGAGGAGTGAGTGCACCTGGCAAACCATTCCACTCGCTTTTGGCAAGTGGATTTTAACTGATTCTTTCTCCACAGACTGCACAGAAAGTCTAGATGACAAGTACTGTACCCTGCTATTAACCAATAACTTTAAAAAGCATGTAACAAAATATTACCTTTGTAGCAAAATTAACATAACACAGAGTTCGGGATGCAAAGCCAACATACAGATGTAAAGCCTCTTTTTACAGCCAAATTAAACAAGTTTGCATGTTTGATAGCTCTCTGCACAGCACAGATGGGCTGTTTGGGAACCTCTCAGCAACATGTCCCAGAACAAACCAAGGTAAAGGAATCACTCTGCTACAGCACCCCAGGGAAAGCCATGAGTAAGCACCACCGGGCTCAAATGAAGAGCCACTTACCAGTAACATCAACAGCTGAAAAAATGTGTAATGTAGAGCACTGTCTCTAATTCAAGGTTTGATCCTACTGATTTTACAATGGCAAGCTAGATTTCTTCATTAATTATTCATTTAGTTGACCTACATGTGTTCTATATCTGAAAGTTGATTTCACCTCCAGACATCCTCATCTATTGCTTGTGAAGACCATGTAGTTTTCTATAATACACATAAACAAACACACAGTAAATTTCTCATATACTCAATCAGAGTAGCTCAGCCTTAAGGTAGCTTGCCTTGCACTTTTGTTACATTTACAGTTTTGTAGAGTTGGGAGGAGACAAACTCTAGGGGAGATTTACCATCTCTAATTATTTGCAGAGGTACTGTCAGCTTTAAATAGTCTTTACCCTTCTACATTTCCAGCTTGTTTGCATTATTCTGCAGCAGGCAAAAGCAGCCAGAGGGTACTCACCATACTAAAGCTGACTGTAAAATCACTTTGACTCAGCATAACTGTAAAACAGTTTAAGGAAGATCCTTTTCTCTCTTCTCCTCCTCATTCCTGTACATATATATGCAGTTTTTCCTTGCCTGTTATATTCTCCACTCCCCTCTACTCATCCAATGCAACTACTTTTTCTCACTTGCCCGTGTTGCAGAATACAGCTTAGTGCAACAGACAGCTTCTGAACAAATTAGTTGGGTTTATCCAGCAGCAGAGCTGACAGTGCTCATTTGCACTTTCAAAAGAACATCTAGAATTTCCCCATCACAAAGCAGCTGCTATTTCTTACTGTTACAAATAGGTCTGAAGGCAGATCTTGTTAATGGTAAATAAATCTTCTTTCAGAATGGCAACTATCCTCTACTTGACACAATATCCCAAAAGACAAAAAGATCAATATTTATTATTCTCAGAATTTCCAATAAACATCTTTAAAACTGTCTTCTGAAGCGCCTCATGATGCTCCCCTGTAATCAGAGCACAGACTGACAGGAACACAGCAAGGAGCAGAAATGAATTTGTTGAAACAAGCAACACTGTTCTTCTAATGGCTCTTGAGGACAGTTCAAATCTCCTTATCTTGTTTACAAGCTCAAATATCCGTATCTTGTTTACAGCTTTTTATTGAGTCTTAGATGGTAATTTGAGGTAAAAAACTTACTTCTGTTCCTCCATCCTTGAAGGTGTCGCTGTAGGTACTGTCAGGAGTACTGCGCTGGTCATCTTTGAGATAATTTGTGTGGGGAGCAATATTGGACACTTCGTATGGTTCAAAGATAACCCCTCGGTGCTCCTCGTTTTCTCCTCTTGCATAGTGTGTTTGTGGGGTTATAAAAACAGGGGTGAATTCCTCTGCTTTAACCACAGTCACTCCAGTCCCTGTGATGGGTGTTGAGCTCCCAGACACATTTGTGTTGTATTCCCTTTTGGATGACTCCAAAGGATCTTGGTTCAAGGAAAGGTTAACTGGCACTGTCTTCAGGACTTGCACACGGTTCTCTCCCCCACTTAAATTACTCTGAGCTTCCGTGGTATTAAGACAATTTCTGTGAGACAAAACCAAAAAATGTTATGAACTGTCCTGACACAGTAAATCTTCTCCTCAAGTAGCTTAATGTTCTTAGATATCAGGGAAGGAGGTCTTTCAATTCTGATAAGCCACTGCCATAAGAAGTAATACATTAACAAATACTAGGCAAAAGAAATTGCGAAGCAAGCAGAGAGTCCAGAGCTCTTTACAGTTAGGGAAACATTACATTTGGTTTGACCTACAATGAGTAAGGCTTGTTACAATAAATTCTGGGTATCCGGGCTTGCTCTTGCCTTGGCTTACAATTTGGATGTAAAATCAGTCCAGCAGTGCAACAGCCTTTAGACACAAAATAAGAATAAAGAGTAAGGCAAGGTATGGATTACTCACAGTAGGTAATTTGCACATGAAATAGGCAGAATATCAACAGCAAAATTCACACGCTGATGTATGCTCTTCTAGGTTGTTGACAGGCCACTACTGTTTGTGTAACTCTGGTATCAATGCTCTTCTGAAAGAGCAAGCCCAGGAATCCCATTGTAGCAGAGTAGATCAGTAACTATAGTGGCTGCAAGGTAACCTCCAGCAGCATTCCCACAACTAACCACAGCTGTTGTTGAAAGCAATTCA
Organism: Manacus vitellinus; assembly: GCF_001715985.3. Classification (NCBI taxonomy): domain Eukaryota; kingdom Metazoa; phylum Chordata; class Aves; order Passeriformes; family Pipridae; genus Manacus; species Manacus vitellinus. The sequence continues at coordinate 19,993,662 of NW_021939396.1, forward strand.
TTTCTGACAGTAGTTGCACTGACATAGCATTATTAACTTGTAAAACTTTTAGTAGGTGTAACACTGCTGTTTTCAAACCAGGAGAAATGGTCTGACACTGCAGTTCCTCTCTCTTGGCTTTTCACTTAAGGCCAGTTTTGTCAATCACACTCAATTCAGGAATTTCTCTGGTGTTCATAGAAGAAAAACTCTCCCTCAAAACACATTTCATAGTCTATTTTGAAACAGTAAATTTATACTACTACCTATTTAAACTTTCACCTTATGCAGCTAGTGGAGACCGTCTAAGGCTGTCACAAATTAGCTACATTGAAATAAACCTTGTGTAGCTTCTCTCCTTCACAATTCTACATAAAGATACCTTCCTGTATGTAAAAACTTAGTTCTTTCTACATAAATATACACTTTTTTTTGTCCGCAGTAAGGCAGGAGGAAGCTTCCTCTGAATCAAGTCACTTTTAGCCTACAGAGAAAAGCTGAAATCTGAGAGGAGTGAGAAGAATATTCTAAGTGGATGATTTTAAGAGAGTTACCTTATTTGCTGGGCAGACCCTAAGTTATGTTAAATAAAACTTTATAAATCAGGTTACTCAGGCCAAACTACTCATTTTTTGCCCTAGAAGAAGAAAACAGAGTAAAATAGCCCATAGCCAACTGTCAATATAATCTGATTTTACTAATCTCAGCAGTAGCAAAACAACAAAACCAAACACAATGAAACTCTCTGCTACTTTGAAAACTGCATGTTGGATAATACTACACAATTTTTTGAATAAATTAAAAGTAAAAAGGAGTAATGTGTGCTTCCCAAAATAGCCTTCATTCTTTTAACTTTTGGAAGAAAACCATAAACCCTCAGGCTATCACAGTACCTTCAGTTCACAACTAATCAACACTGTTAGTAGCTGGGTGTATGATTTTGAATAATACTGTACCTTTTATCTTGGTCTTCTTGATTATCACTCACTTTGTTAACAGACAACAGCCTTTTATCTCTGGGAACCTGAGAACAACACCAGGCATGGGGTCAGGTAAATGCAACTATCAGGCATTTGCAGCTTCAGATTGCTCTACTGCAACAATTAGGAAAATGTAACAACAAGTGTTGTCTAGGTCACAGGTGCCAGGAGCTGCTTTTCTTTGGGAGACTGATTGTGAACAGAAAGAAAATTTCCAAAGGGAAAAAATGTAGGAATTGTTTTCTTTTCTAGTTCTTGGGCACACCAGTCTGGAGCAAAGTGCTCTGCTATATTGTCCTTTGGAACATCCAGCTAGGCCAAGCTATCTCAAAATCGAAGCTCATATTCCAAAAAACATTCACACACTTTTCACTGAATAATACAAGATGAGAAGAAAGATAGGATGCTTTGATGAGCTCTGCATGGATACCATTTTAGCTCAGACAAAAAAGATTTTTCAATTAAACCATAAGCACCAGCTAAGTTCTCCTGCTACAGACCAGCCTGGAGGGTGTAGCACTCATATCTAGGGAAAGTTTGTGAATCTTTCCCTTTCCTAATATGGGGACAGGTCAGGGCACGCTAGCATGCCATCAGAAACACTGACTTCTGCTCTGTTGAGTGCATCAACAGCTATGAGAAGTAAAAATCCAGTCAAATCTGGCCGCTTGAGAGACTCAGAATTGACAACAAGCGACTTCAAAGACTTGTATTCCCACATACAGGTTTCCTGACACCAGCACAGATATGAAATCACCAAGGGCAAAGTTGCTGCCATGACCATATTTTCTTTTCTTGCTGAACCAGCAATTTGAGATCTAAAGCTTCTATATTTTGAACAAGAGGGCATACCCACTCCATCACAGCAGTTAACTCAAGTTTAAAGAGCAAGAATAGACCTAAGAATGGGCTAAAGCCATGCCTTTTATCTTTAAACATTTAAAGAAAAGAAGTATCAGGAAAATATCTGAATTTAGAGGAAAAACAGTCTTACAGTGAACTAGAGTACCCAACAATAATATCAACTATATCTGCAAGACAGCAGCAGAGTCAGAGAGTGCTAGTCAGAGGCATTCCTTCTCTTAGGGACATCCCCTCTCCCTATTAAGCATCCTGCTGGTTAAAAATCCTCTTTCATGTATTTTTGAACTGGGATAAAAGCCACAGTTTGCACATGTTGATTCCCCTTTTAAGATCACATATTTATCCCTGAAGGAGGGTCTATGTTTACGTAAATATCACTATAAGAAATAGAAGAAGTTAAAAAAACTAAACAGTTAAGGTCAAATAATTCCTTTTGACTGGAAAAACTACTTCAAAAATATTATCCAGCATGTCGGAACAAATGAGCCAGACAATAAATAAGGGCAATTCAAGAGTCTGGTGCACTGGAAGTCCTCCTTTACACTTCCACATTATGGTACAGAGGTTAGGTTTTAAGTTCCTGTTTGAGAGTAGAGTATCAGCAGGAGTTATCATTTCTTCCCAGTTTAAGACAAAAATAGTTATGACTGAATGCTGGAAATGGCTTTGAGATGTTAATCTCATCTTATTCCATCTGAACCTCAAGTCTTTTGCAACTGCCCGGAACAAGGAACAGCATGTTTCTTAAAACATAATTTTGAGAAGGAAAAGGGCTATTTTCTCGTTTTATTTTTAAAATCTATCAGATTAATGAACTACTTTATACAAAAGTATTACTAAGACAGAAGTCAATACTCCAGCTGTTCATATACATCCTGAATTTTATGAATCCACATTAATTTCACAGATTCTGGCACTATCATAACTCTGCTAAGTAGAGAAAAGGACCTTTCTTCTTTTTCACTGGGGAAAAGCTTTTCTTTACTGACAAGAACACACAAAAGCAAGAAACAACTCTTGAAATATAATCAGTAAAAAAATTAAAACAATATTTAAGGTTGGTATACGGTATCTTGCCTACAACACCTTCTCCTGAACATTCATCTAACTACTGTAGCAGAGACTAAGAAGAACCTATTCTCCAAAAGCATTTATACTAATAGCAATGTACTAAAAGCAAAAGTTTTTAATTTCCATTCCTGTTACTTCTTCATGAATTACAAGAGGAGCTGGCACTGCTGTACTGGCTTTCAGAGAAGATCAACTGTCCAAGGCAGCCATAGGTGGCTTCAGGAGTAAGGAGACAGTTTAAAGTGAAATGAACAATTTCATACTCTAGTGCTTGGGAGGCAACACTGATTCCATTTGGAGAGTACCAAAGGGTCAGCATGGGTTTCAGAGTGATATTTGTGCCTTACACAGAGATGCACCCTGTAGGATTCTTCTCCAATTTCAGCAGAAATCTCAAAGTCTACTTAAACACTATAAAATATACAAAAAAGGAGTTACTGAAATGGTAGGTAAAGCCCAGGGTTTAGAACCTGACATAAACTGAAACTGTGTGTCAGTGCTTCCCCTGTAAATTGACTTAGATCTGTCTCTGTGTCCAGCTCCATTTCTGTCCTCCACCTTTCTATTTAGACTGCAAACTTGCAGTGCAAGGGCTAGACCTCACTAGCATACCTCACTGTATGTTTGTATACAGCCTACTGAAATCATTATACAAACAAAAATAACATGGGAAAACTGTCAGATGAGAGATACTCCAGATAAAGAGTGAACTAAAACACATGTGGAATGAACCAGAAAAGCAGACAAACCTACAGATGGACAAGGCTTCTCTCCCCTTTTATACTTTTTTAAGAATATTGCAGGCATCTGAGCACAAATAAAAAGGGGGCTAATTCATCCAATGTTCTTTCAAGGGAAGAAGAAGAACACTATGCTCAAAAAGAAAACATGGCTGAAAATTTAACATGGGAGTTCTGATTTTGTTCTTTTTTTCTCTCTAGAACTAAACACATCAAAACAGATTCAGACACGCTGCCTATAACGGAACGGGTGCTTGTTGCAAGTATCAGAAAGAAAACAAGATGCAGTGACTTCTGTCTTATAAAACTGACTCTTTTTGATGCCTCTTAGAGTAGTCCCTGCTAGTGCAGCAGGGAGGGATAATGACAGAGTTACCTACTTTATAATAGTCATACAATAGGCCAAGAGCAGCAGCACTGTCCTCATCACCATTTATGCTCATCATAGCCTTGGTAGCTGCTGTTAGGGGATTCTCCAAATACGACTTCCAGGCTTCATCTTCGCTGGTGTAGGCTCGTCTGGTGTTGAATGAAGTGTCATTTGGCACTAAGGCCACAAGTCGCTTGTTACTGCATAGACAGGAAGAATAAAATTGTGATCCGGAAGGGATTACTTTATTCACAAGGCATGGTAAAGAACATCAAATAGCTCAATTAAAGTTATATGATTACATCAAGCAAGCATCTCTGCATTACACTTGGTGACATAAATATTTATCAGTATTAGGTATCTTCAGTACTTAACAAAAAAAATTAAATGTGTGCAGATCTTGTGATAATATTTCAAATGTATTTTTACTAATATACAGACAGAGCTAGCAAAATATTTTAAGACTATTTGGGAAAAAAATGAAGTAACAATATAAGAATATTTTTCCCCAGTATTTTTGCTAGGGAAAATAACCCAACATTTAACTGACATAAGACATGAATGAAAACCAAGAAAAAGCATCTAATACTAATCTAGGGTTCACCTAAACAGAGTAATAGTTCAGTATTTAATAACTGGGTACACCTTATAATTGAGCTACTCTCTGCTTTTGGAATACACTTTGTCAGTAATTTCAGAGAGGTTTTCCGTAACAGGACATGAGCAATGGGTCCAATGGATGGAACAGAAGTTGACATATTTGGTCTTAATTCACACTTTATCACTCACCACATCTAGTTACAGACCCATGGTAACACACACAAGACCATTAGCAAGTGGGATTTGCAGCAGAGTAGTTTCCTCCAGCCTGAAAGTGGTACAAACTGACCAGTGCCTGTGTACACCCTGAGAGAAGCTGCTGCACCACAGCCATGGCTGAAACTTCCAGTATAATGGAAACATAAATGAAGATAATAGCACCTGCTTTTGTGAACTGTTCAATAAATTTATGGATAGAAGAGTTATGCAAAAAAAAGTTTGCATTCCTATTACACAAGATAGCAGGATTAAGCAGAGAAATAATAGAGTGAAGGGTGTGCTGCTTAGTGGGTGTTGCAAGAGTGCTGTCAAGAATCGTGGCTCAAGTTACAAGGACCACAATGAAACTTTTAACACGTTACATCTTAAAAATTTGAAAGCTGCAAAGATGGCAGAATAACTAAATATACTGACTTAATTGGTGAAACTAGCAGTTATTCTTGGTGACCTCCGTAAAACATTTCTTGCCATCTTCTACGTGAAAACCAGTTCGTTATTCAGTCTCCTCTTTCTGCTCTGCCCTACCTGCAGCAGTGCCAGCTCCACAGATCTAACCCAACCAACCGCCACTGTTGCACAGAGAGTGGCATTCAAACACTGTGCAAACGAGCCTTTTATTTGTTTTCAGAAATAGGATTTGATAAAAGCACAACTGAACCCACGCAGTAAATGCTCTCGGACGCCGGGAGCGCGCCTTGCCCGGCCCCCAAGCCGCAGTGATCAGCAGCAGGCTGGGGCCTCGCCAGGAACTCCGCTGTGGTCTGAGTCCAACCTGCAAAGTGCGTGCTCCAGTGTTTAAGGAAGAGGAGGGGGATGGTGGAGATTATAATCTCTACGGTACAGAGCACTGTTTACAAGTTTCTTTATTTAATGAAAAACAAAATAATCCATCTGGTACACAGAGCACAATTATATGAGCTCCATGGGGGAAGAGAGCATTCTGTAGCTTTCTATCAGAAAATACAGCCAACAGTTACAGTACAGATTATAATTTTCTTTCACCTAAAATAACTGGACTTTTAGAATTTTCCTTTTCTTTTTCCTGAGGACCTTTCTGCCTGACCTTTTGCTGCCTCTTCTAAAGACTTTTGTCCTTCGTGTTTCCACATATATATGTGTTGTAACAGGCCTGCTTCAGCAAGTGAAGCTGAGCATAAATTAGGAGCCCAGGGAAAGACAGAGAGAACTACTAGGTCTGCTTGCCTTTTCAATGCCTTATTGTTAGTGACTCAAATCAGATTTGCAACAGCCCCACTATTTGTGCCAGAGGTAGTTGAAGGCCTGTTCCCACTCTGGAGTAGTCAATTCTCCCTGGCTCAGAAGCAATTATTCCAGGCAAGGATTCTCCTTTCCTCAACAAAGCTCCCCTTCAGCTAAATCCGGGCTGTTTCACCGCATGGGCGGCTGCCCATTGCAATGCACAAAATACCACTCGCCCTTCTTCCTGTAGCAATCTTCCCTTACAGTCAATAACTGCCTTTTGTTACTGGGAGCACTCACAGCCCTCCACAGAACCAATTTATGAGCACTAAAGGCAAGATGCCCTTCAAAAACCTATCTTCTAAGGGCTGGGATGGGCTTGTCCATAAAAATGCTGGAGGGGAGGAGTCAATCTCTGCTGCTAACTTAGTTGAAACAACCTTAAAAGAAATGACCAGAGTGCAGTCTCTCAGAGGTATGTATATGACTGTGTTGGGTAGAAGCTAAAGTAAAGGGGATAAACACTCTAGAAACAGTCACTCAGTAAGTAAACAGTTGAGATGGCTGGAAAGGCACAGGTGCATAGACCTAGAGCCTTCCCAGCACCTCTGCAGAGCAAGTTTTCTCTAAAACACAAGTTTTCACATTTCAGAACTAAATAGCCGTCTCCTCTGGCTTGAGAGATGGTCTGCAGTGTAATCAACCGACACACTCATTGTATTTACTCTGCAAACAGACTGAAACAATAGCACTAAGAAAAATAAAAAACTTCCTCATCACCCCATCCCCGTAATCAACTCTGTGGGAGGTTAATGGTCAGACCTAATTGTCATGATTTAACATAGTCAATCATTTCAAAGATTATATCCAAAGCAGTCAGCCAAAAAAACTGGGCTCACTTTAAGAAAACTTCTCTATTAAGTAAGGCCATTTGAATAGAAGGGAGGGTTTCTCTTAAGAAATGAGATTTGTGTGTGCACATGCATTCCCCTTCCTTTTCCACATCTGTGGAATCTTCTGGACAATTTCAGCTAAACGTGACAGAGGGGTAGCAAAGTCCTCCATAACTAAAAGAGATAAATACATTGTATTTTAACATATGCCAAGAAAACCCAACATCCTGAGTGAGGCTATGCACAGGTAAGCTCCCTGGTCTTGTCAGGTATCCTTCCATGCCAGGACAACCCCAGCTGTTCCAGCTGTGTAACTGATGCCAGCAGGCAGCTGCTTGGAATGACTCTGGTGGCACCTAGACCACGTGGAAGACAAAGGTGGACAGCTACAAATAACCACATTCCCACTGGAGAGAGCTGCTCTGAACACTGCACCTGAAAGAAAAGCCTGGGCTGGAGCCTGCAATTAGCAACACATCTATGGATCTTACCAAAACCTGCAAATCCATCAGTGACCCCATCCATGGAGAACCACTCACTTAAGGAGGGAAGATGGGCCAAGACTGCAAGTGCAAGACTCCTGTTGAACCTAACCAGCCACACCAGCAAATAGCCACTGTAGCCTCAGCTACAGAACCTGCCAGGGAGCAATGAATGAACCCAATCCCTACTGTGCCCATCCCTCACATGGGCTAGCCCACCACCCCTCCATGTTGGAGTCAGGATGTGTGCAAACCAGAACACAGCTGGGAGGGATGCACCTGTACAAGCTGAAAGCACACCATTATTTTATCATGGAGATAAAGTTTAAGAATTGAGGATTCTTTGTGTCTAAAAAGTAAATGGTTCTTCCCAAGCTATCACTTGAGCCCCTAATGAATGCAAAACGTTTCAACTGTTTTACGTTAAACAGTAATAGGTGTGTGAAGATGAAAGGTATTTTCTGGGGCATGGTCTAGCTAGGAGCTAGACTGCTCTGACACTTGAGTATTTATGTCAAGGCTGAATTTCAGATGGGCTTTATTTTGCAATCTTTTTTCCTCCCAACTGTTTAGTAGATATTTTCCTGTTCATACCATCCTACAACCTATATGATGTGTTCTTTCATAAGAAAAGACATAGATTTTCCAGATTTACAATGATTAGGGTGATTTGAGTTTATTTAAAATTAAGATTACGGAATTTTATAAAACCTATACAAGTGTAGTGTATAAAGATGTTCAAAACTTTCAGTTACTGCAGTACAACAATGTAACTTGGAGAGGTACATTGTACTTAATGTCAATAAATCAGCTAGAAGGGCTGGCCTTGTAAGCTCTTCCTCGGATTAAAGATAGTGAACATTCAACAGCCAGTGCTTGGGGCTATAAAATCCTACTACAGGGAAATTCTCACCCAACTTGGTGCAATTTGTGAATTAGTTTACAATGAATCAGAATTAACACACTCATGAACAGTGGTGAAAGGCTTCGTGATCAGCCTCCTTTTTATTCAGAAACAAGATGTCCCACCTGCCAGTCTCTCTCAGACAAATTTGGATGCTCAAGAGCTTTCTGCTGAATTTGCAAAGTTCAAGCAGCCCTCAACCTCTCTGCAAAATATGCCCCTGAACATAAAGCAGACTGATGCAGCCATGCTACATTAAGTACAGTGCATCTTGCTCCATCATATGCCCAGCATTATATCCTGATCCAGTTGGTGCTAGGTGGGGAAGGAAGCCTCTTCCTACCTGCCCCATGTCTTTTGCCTTGCCCAGGAGATTCAACTCTGAAACCCAAAGCAGATTGTTTAAACTGCCAAGGTGGGCACCCAGCCCAGGCATTTCCACGTTTTAACTGCGCTTTTTTTTTTTTTGACATTGCATTTGTTCTTTCAACAAGCTTAAAAAAATAAAGTTACAATCAAGCTGCTCCATTAATATACCTGCAGACTTCTTCGCTCCCTGACAATGCACGAGGACTTTCCCTTCCCTGCAGGGGCTAGGTGCCAGATGAGAACACAAAAGTAATGTGTGCAAGATAGAATGGGAGGAGTCCCAGTTCCCAGGTTTCAGCCCAGGCCTGAGCCTGTCCATTCTTACAGGGCTAAGAGCACCAAGCACATCCATGCACATCCTCTGCAAACTATCCCTTCAAGAGAAGGGATAGGGGGCTTTGGTCAATACAGCTCTTACAAAGCACACAAATTTTGGCATTAGTCAAATAACTGGAAAAGGCAACACGTCACCCTGGTTCCCTGCCCAGCACATCAAGGCCATAGGATATTGACCATAACCTCCTTGTTAGTTGGATGATAAGAAGGTGAAAACTGCAACTGTCTCCAATCCATAAACCCTGGCAGAAACACGAATTCTAAAACACAATGCTAGCCAAGTGGACCACTTCCACGTTGCATGCAGACATGCACCACACACCATGTTGCACCCTGGGTTTCTGATCCCATAATTGTCCAGATCAGAGACCTGGCTGTAGTATGCTGTGACCCAGTGGGCTAGGGGAAGAACACCCGCCTGCTTAGTCTTTCCTCCAGTGCAAAGTAAGAAATGGGGAACTTCAAGAATGCCCATGTTTCATTTGGTGTGACAAAAGGTAGAGGAGCACACTTCAGACACATCCAAGAATCAGAAAAAGAGAAGCTCCCACTTCAGTTTTGACATAGCTAAGGAGAGTAGAGTATGATCGTTTACAAACGTTTCAGTAGCTCTAAAACCCTTTGTAAGTTTGTTTTACACTTATACAAATCTCAGTTCAGCTATAAAGCAGATTTAGAACAGATGTTCATACAATTTGTCTTACAACTAATGCCCATACATATGAATTCACAGGCACAAACTGAAGTACTGTGACCATTTAAAATGCAGGACAGATCCCAAAGAAGCTGGATAAGTTAACAAACTTTAGATTCCAGATAATAAATTTCTGTCTGTGCTCATTACACAGAGAAGTATAAATCAAAGCTAATCCCAGTGCTTGAAACCATTTGTTTTAAAGATTCTAATGTTAGTTTTGGCTCAAGTTTACTACCCTCAACATACTACTTTGTCTAGACATCAAGTTATAAACAAAAAACAAAAAAACAACAACAAAAAAACCCAACAACATGTATGACTCACTGCAAGTTTTGATTTATTTAGTTAAAAAAACCTTGAGACTCCTCAGGATTTATTGCCAAAAGTATAATTAAATAGTCAGTAACACTGTTGTTTCAATTAGATAATAGGGTTCTGTTAAAACTACAAAGGATCGTAAATGTTTAAGGAACAGGAAAATTATGGCCCATGTGTCTCAGTATTTTGTCATTCACAGACGACAATCACATCGTTCCCAGAAGCACAACAGGTCTCCAAAATGCACTTAACCAAATCCAGTGAGTATATAAATATACAAATGATTTGAGAGTAAAAGAAAAAAATCAAAGCATTTAGACCACCAGGAAATGAAAAGGCAAGATGCCCCCTGGCCCAGCCAGAAGTCCATACCAAGGAAAAAACTCCCATTAAAGAGGCTGAGTAATTTTGCCTGCTAATGAATGCAGGTTTGGGACTCTTGTAATTTTGGGACAATTATACTTTTTTGAGTACAAGACAAACCTGAACACATGCTAAATGATTAAAAGAAATTATTTAACTTTACTAAACACTCCAAGAGAAAGTAAAATAATATATTGAGAGAAGCAACAGTGAATGGGAGAACAGACTAGTTCAACAATAAGATGCCTAGTAAAAGTTTTATTTGCTTTTACTCAGAACCAAAATAACTTGGGCATGCAATAGTGATTAAAGAGATTAAAACAAATAGGTGATTCATTAACATTGACAAAAAATTAACTATGTCAAAGTGGAAGTATGAAAAAGAAATCTGACACAAGAATTAAATATATACAATAAGTGCCTACTGAGGACTAGTTCAAGCAGGCAATTACTCACCCTGAGACAGACTTTTTATACCTGTGATTTCAGAAACTTCTTTGTTTCACTGTAATTAAATATTATTTCTACCAGACAATCTTTTGTTACTAGTGCACTACACCTGTTGCATCCTTTTTTTTTATCCAAGAAGAAAACAGTCTCAAAAAAAGGCAAGGTTTCAGTACATTTGTAAGAAATCACTGGTATCTTAAAAAAATGAGGAAAAATTGAAGCTCACAGCAGTCCTTCAGGAGCTAACAGAGTTGATCAGAATTAGTAATTACTTAGCAGCTTCGTAACAGGCCATGCTGTTTTGCTAGGAAGCATACTTCCAGTGTGCATAGCACCCAAGGGTGTTTTAGATGACTTGAAGCAGCCAGAAGTGCCTTTAAAATTAAAAACAGGTTATAACAAAGTTTCCTAGACCTGCTGCTGTTTAACCTGACCCTTGGCCCTGTGGTCCTTGTTCACTCACTGCTTCCACAGAGTTAATGGAAATGGAATAGTTACTGCACTGATAGCACTGATTGCTGTTTTTTCCAGGATATTAAACCTTTTACGCAGTCAGAAAGAAAACATGAATTCAAGAACTGAGCAATCCTGGGAGTCAAGATTTCCCACAAGCATTTTTAAAAAGCTTACAAACCCAAGAGTATACTTTACAGAACAATTAAAATACAGAATTATGGAGTATGCCATCACCTCCCACAATTAGGAAAATTAACAAATCTAGGCAGATACAGATATAAATATATATAAAAATAAATCTATATAGGTATTCTTTGAGGTTGGAGACATTCTCAAGCTATAGGTATGTTGCAATATTTGACTTCACAGTTCACATGCACTTAATATGGTTTCCTTGGTTAAATATTTTGTAAGCAACCACTGTTTTCTTTATGAAGTCAGTACTAGAGAAGAACAGAACAGTATTCCTGTATACTAAGATGTCCGAAATAATTACTTATCTTCTTTTAATTAGCCAGCACCGTCCCAGTCACTGATTAAAAAGCTAATGAACATTCATCCCAGGTTGAATTCTTAGACCAGCATTTGAAAGTGCTGTTTTGTGTGTGTATAAAAAAAGGGCAGTTTAATTGGCTGCTCCATAGTAAAGGAAAAAAGTATTTAAGGCAACCATCAATGGTCTGCACTGGATTAATATTTGTGAAAATGTTTGACAACAAACGTCAACTGGTGTAATATCATTTCCCCTTCAGGTGTCCCCGCCAGAACAAGAATGATGATGTCCCTCCTGACCCTTCCACGGGAAAGAGGTTATGGGATCATTACAATCAAGTTAAAGTGACCTGGGAAAATCCCCCTTCCTGTTCTGCTTTGATCTTCGGTCTAGTCTCAGACTTCAGCACCAGAAAGACAGCAGTGTTAACAGCAAGACCTAACCATTTGATAACCTTACTCCTCTCAGTTAAGCTTATAGTTGCAAGCTCTGTGAGGTTCTGCACACTGATTTTCTGCCTTCCTTGCACAGAAATGATTTTCTAGGGAACATCCACGACAGCATGTCTGACATTTGAAAAGTGGAAAACTTTCTAATTCCTGTTTCTCCATTCGTTCCCTGATGAGTAACACTTTGGAAAATTCATCTCAATGGATGTTCTATTCAGACACTCAGCAATGGGAATAAAAATATAACTGAGTAGTCTGTCACCTAATTGACACTCACAATCTGCTGACAGGAAACACATTTGACCCTCAAAGAAAAAATTAAGAACAGTTCATAGAATTACATTGTAAACTACAAATGCCCTTTGTATTATAGTACTAGATGCTTAAGTTAAATATTTATGAGGGCAGTATATTTACACACTAAGGAGAAAATAGTAAATCAAAATTACCCTGTGAGGAATCCAAGATCAACTTCTGCCACAGATACTACCAAGCAGCAAGCTGCAGAGGTGAACGTGCCTCCACTGACATACAGGAACAGGTCTGAACCCATTCCCACCTACAGGCTCACTCTCCCCTCAGTTATTTACCCACAAGCACATGCTCAGCTGCAGACCCAGGGTGCCCCAAGCCCTCCTTAATGTGGTCAGTCCGAGCATGCCCCAGCCCCATCTACCTGGTGTCCTGAGTAGCTCTTGCACATCCCGGCCTGACAGACAGGCAGTCACGTGGCTGGGCATCCAGCAGAGCCACAGGGCCAGCGTGCGGGGGCCTGCTGCGAGCCTGCTCCTCATGCAACTGCACTCCAGCCCACGAGGGACTTTACACAACATCAGGAGCAGCAGGGACACAACCGTGGCAGAGAACAAACAGCTGTACAGTTTTTGCTCCTCATAGAAGTATTGTCAATCTCTAAAATCCAGTTAAGTCTCACGAAGTAGTGAACTCACTGATTAGCTTCACTAATGCACTAGAACCATTACTCTGGAATTTTGTAGCGATCTTTTTCTCCAGTACACTACATATAAGAACAACTTTTCAGCCTATAAATGCAGAAATGAACCCTGGAATCATCTTTAAACCATGCAAAGGGGATGCTCCCTCCTCCCACCTTATATCCCCCGGTCTCCATTTAATCCCCAGTTCTCCTCATAATGGGTCTGGAAATTGGATAGTAACAGAAGCAATGCACAAACCTCCAAAACATTCATAGAGGCAGGGACACACATTTCCTTCTGTAGAGATTCTAGATTCAGCAGTTCTTGTCTTTAACACCTGCAATTTGCTTGCACCCCCTCTGCATATGAACTCAGACCAATGAAAAATGAATGTCAAAAATAACCTCCAGAAGATTGGGCTACTCTCAAACCAACACTCCCCTGAGCCAGTTCTCTAGTTGCACAAACAGCTCTACTGACACAGCTGAGAGGGCAGAACAGAAGCAGGAACAAGTGGCTACAGCCTGCTTAAGTCGGTACTACCTCTGAAAAAATGCATGTGCAATCATGCCTTATCTCTCCTGACCGATGGGAGTTTGTGGAAGCAAGCAGGCAAGACCCAGTTTAGCCAGAAAGACTAAAGGGAAAGACAGGAAGATAGTGTGACTATCTTAAGGATAACCTCCCTTCCAAACTCCTCAGTTAGCATTAGAATCAAACACCTGGTTCTTTAGCATTTTCACCTAACTGCCCCTTAAAGCACTACAGAATAAAAGCACTGTTCACCTTCCTCCCTTAAATGACTATAGAACCGCTGTTCCTGCTCCTCCCTCCAAATGGGAACACTGCAGGCAGCCCAGTTGAGCTGTAGTGCAGCAGGGTGCACCACCTCTCCAGAAAAGCCAGCAAGTCCCACAGAACGTATTTTCCACACTTTCTATATCCCCTCAGCTGTTTAGTCCTCTCTACATCAGCACTTCACCAGCAAAAGCCCCACGAAAACCCGTCCAATGACACTGACAAATTAACTGACCTCGAAATAATGAGCTTCACTGTCCAGTCTTGCCTGTAGGGAAGATCTGGTTTTAACAAAAAGAAAGGCCATGTGGAGGAGAATAACGTACTCTCTGGATTAGGTTTTAACTGGATATCATTAGAGCCTTAAAAAAAAAACAAAAACCTTCCCATGCAAACTCCCCTCATCAGTCTATTACCTCATTCCACCCGGTCATCTCTTCTGGGAACAAATGTATTTGTCTTCTCATGTTACACTTGCGTATAGAGAGCACAGGGGACTTCTTTACTTTTTATTTCCTTTTCAAACTCTTAACTATCACCTATGAATTTTGTAAAGACCTTAACCAGAAAGAGATCACAGGCATACGTGCAACGGGACAAGTGCTGTTACTTGAGGTTGCATGCCACTGCTCATAAGTTCCTCCCAGCGGTAGCGGCAGCAGCACTACACAGAGTATGAAGGGCATTAACGCTTCTGTCTCAATAGTTTACACCTATGCCATACTGTTCCTGTTGGAAAGGTCCAGAAGTGAACCACTTTTGCCCTAGTTTCTTACAGGTTTCCACTGCGCTGTTTTTCTGTTTCAGTGCCGACTGTGGTGGGAAGCTGTTCTTTTGACCCTCCTCACCCCTCCGTATTTCCCTCCCACTCCCGTTAACTGCCCTTGATCTGCTGCAGCCTAGTTTCTGACTGTTGAAACTACCGGCAACTAGGTTGGGCCAGGGAGTAACTTTCAGGCCCCTTTCACCTTCGTGCAGTCTCGGAACTGCCCGTTGCTTCGGGATGCCTTCCATCATGTCAGCTCTTTCACAGCTATCTGGTTCCCTTCCCGACCTCAACGACTGCTCTTTTACCTGCTCCTCATCGGCAACCTTCAGGGCTGTATCCTCATTCCCTTCCTTGCACTGCTCTAATCTGGCCACCTAAGGCATTAGTTCCCATCCCAGCTCAGATGAACTCCTAAACTCCACTCTGTTCCCAGCTCCTACCCCAACCATTTTAATTTCATGTCAATAACTACCTTTGAACAATTCCACTGTCAGCTGATGTTTGAAAAGACCAGGCCTAGTTTTTTTTCTTAATCTTTCTCCTCTGAACGGTCCTGTCTCTTCCCTATCAGGGCAGCCAACCCTACTGTTCTCTTTTCTCGGATAATCTCCTTCTTTCACTCCTTGACAGGCAGGTTGTCACCAAGCCTCCCTCCAGCATCAGGCTCCTCCTCTCCACCTCCTTTGGCACAAAGGCTCCTGGGGAGCCCAACCAGGGATTCCACCTGACTAACACCAAGCATAGCCGAGATCACACCCGTCTCTGTGGCGTTCCTACCTGCACCGGGGCAGCAGTAAAACAAAACTACCACCTCCCGCCCTCCATCTTCCTTTGCCCGTAGCTCTCCCCAGCTGCCTCCTGCAGAAACACTAATCATCGGAGCACGGAAAATGGCCTTCCCGCCTGGCTGCCTCACGGCGGCTCTGGGCGCCAGGCCGAGCCACCCGCCGCCATGGCGGGAGCGCGGGCATCGCCCGTGCGAATTATTTAACCGGGGAAATGGCCACCCGGCAGGTCTGGGCCACCGGCCCGGCGGCAGCCGGAGCTCCGGGTGGGCCGGGAAGCGGCCAACGCGCGCGCGGCCTCCAGGCGGCCCAACCAGAAGGGCTCGGCGAGCGCTGCCGCGGGCGGGACCACCGAGCCCGCGCGCGGCCCCGCCGCGGGCCTGGATGTCACCCCCGGGGGGTCCAACACTAACGGCCGGCGGCCCTAGGGGGTAGCCGGGCGAAGTCCCCTCGCACCGCCGCTCTGCCGTTGTCCAACGGGGCCTCAGCTGGCACAGGCCCCGGCGGCGGAACACAGGGGCTGCGGCGGGCCCTCGGGCCGGCGTGAGCGGGCGCTTCCATCTCTCCGGATTCTCCATCCTCCTCCTGCCGCCCCCACTGCACTGGAAAGTTACTATTTAACCCAGCTGGTCTCCAGGCAGCCGCAGGCCGCCGGGGCGTCCGCGCGGGAAAACAAGGTCAGGACGGCGAGGGCTGAAGGCGCCAGCGCGGCGGGCGGCCTGGCCGAACACCTGTGGCGCGAGCCAGGGCTTCCTCCCGCCGCCCGGGCCCCCTGCCCGCCCGACCCCAGCTCCAGGAGGGAAGATGGCCGTGCCCAGACGTGATTGATCTTGGGGGATAAACCCTTTAGTTGGCGCACCAACACAACAAGGCAAGGAAAGCGTTTCGCGTCCGGGGCCTTCGGCGGGCGGAAGGACCGCATCCGGCATCTCCGCAGGGCGAGGAGCGCTCCCTCCCGAAAAGCGACCCTTGAGGTGAGAGGAGAAAAAAACCCAAACCAGTACAAAAAAACCCAACCAAACAAACAAAAACCCTGAACTAAAAGGAAAAAAAACTATTCGCGCAGCCCCACGGCCAGACGGAGAGCGAGGTGCGGGGCGGCGAGCCGCAGCCTTGTCCTCGGGCGCTTCGCAGTGTCTATGCGCCCGATCCGGCATCGCTGTAGGAGGAGAAGAGGGAGAAAGCGCCGTCCTGGCGGGTTCCCGGGCGTCGCCACGGGCAGAGGGGAAACGCGGCCAAGCCGCGGCGGGCCGCCCCGCTCAGCGGGTGCAGCAGCGTGCCTGCGATCACTTACTTGTCCGTCTCTTGTGACATGTTTGATCCAATGAACTCTCTCCCCTTTTCCCGGTGCCTCCGTCTCCCTGGCGGAACTGGACTTTCAGGTCTGTGCAGGTGAAGGTGTGCGTGTGAACGCCCGGGACGGCAGAACCAGAGCTACTGGTAATTCTGCTTTCCTTCCCCCCCTCTCCCGGCTCCGCAGCCAGCCGCCGAGGCAGGACAGGTAGAGCCCCCTCCCCCTGGCATGTGGGGAGCGGCGGGGCTGGGGCGCCGGCGGGGCTCGGCACAGGAGAACGGCCGGGCCGGACCGCGCACAGGTAACTTTCGCCGAGCGGCGCTGGATTCATTCACTAAAGGAGCGGAGGGGGACGAGCCGCTAGGCGCATGTTGGTGACGGCGCGGCCGCCAGGGTGCGGCTGCCATTGTCAGGGGGCGCGCAACCAGGTGAGGACGGAGCCGCCGCGAGGCGCCAAGTAACTGAAGCGCACACGCGAGCGGAGGCATCCGCGGGGCCGCGGCAGGGAGGGAAGGGAAGCGAAGGGAAGGAAGAAAGGGGGCCGCGCTGGGGTGGCGGGCAGTTCCCCACAAGCGTTCGCACAACCCCTCCCTGCCCGCGCCGTGAACGGGCGCCCGGTCGGGCCGCGCTAGAGGCGAGGCGAGCGAGGAGCGGCGCAGAAGGCCGGCGGTGCCCCGTTGGAGGCGGCCCCTGGCCGTGGTCCTCCTGCCTCACCTGCCAGGCTGCTCTGTGCCCGAAGCGGTTGCCGTCGAATAGTGGCCAGGGAGGCGTCGGCCTTCGCAGAACAGTTTTTTAGATCGTTTTTTTTTTCTTGGGT
The DNA here is from genome assembly GCF_001715985.3 of Manacus vitellinus. Classification (NCBI taxonomy): domain Eukaryota; kingdom Metazoa; phylum Chordata; class Aves; order Passeriformes; family Pipridae; genus Manacus; species Manacus vitellinus. The sequence continues at coordinate 20,011,296 of NW_021939396.1, forward strand.
TTAGGGTCATTTTTACCATCTTTTCTTCCTCTTCTCTTCCTTTTTTTTTTCTTTTGACCTTGCCACGGTTGAGACCAGACGGAGCTGACGTTGGTGAACGTCGTGGTACAGAAGGCATCTCATGGCAGTGGGATGAGATGGTGCCAGGAGATGACACCCACTGCGTGGATCTCAGAGCTGACAGTTGAGCTAGGGGGGGTCGAAAGGTTTGTTTTGTCAGCGGGGGAAAGCTGGAAGAGAATGGGAAAGCTGGAATGGAATGTTTATTGAGGAAGGCTCTGTTATGCAGAGGCAAGGTGAATGGAGAGTCACCCTTCAGTCCAGTGCAACCTGCTGCGTACTTTGCCAGAGGACCAAAGTGGGTTTACAAGGACCAGGATCAGGCAGCAGCTTTCTTTGCCCAGATGGAGAAGGTGAGGAAGAAGAGCTCTCCCCATATTGGGACAATTTGAGAACAGGGAGTGGAAGGGTGGTAAGGAGACTTCACCCATTCTCAGTCCCCATTCCTCCACCAGAGACAGGTCAGGACACCAGTAATTCTTCCTGCTCCCACCTGTCCTCCTGTAGACATCTTTCTGTACTAGGTATCCAACTTGACTGCTGATAACCTCTCCTGTATAAATTGTGCTGAATGTGTAAAGAATGCACCATTACATAGGGTTGACCATTATGTTACTTAGTCATCTTTGCAGGAAAATTACCTGAATGATTTAAAAGTTACATCAAATTTATACTGTATTAGGTGAAGAGCATTTTCCATTTTCTACCTTTGATTTCACAGAATCATAGAATATCTGGAGTTGGAAGGGACCCACAAAGTTCATGAAGTCCAACTCCTGAACAGAGAAGTTTCCCTTGACAGGGGAACATAGTAGAAAGGATATTCATGGAAATACGTATTTGTATAACCAAATATATATGTATACATATACATATATATATAAAAAACATGTAGTCTTGCAATTTGGGGCCTGATCTTCCTTCACCTACTTCTGTCATTGAAATCAAATTTGACTGTTAAATCGTTGGTATTAAGGGATCACAATCAGGCACAGATATCTATTACTGGCTCTCAGACCTTATCTATATTCATAGTAACTAATAAAATCAAGCAAATCTAGTATAAATCATTTTTAAGTCAGCTTAAACATAGCCCCATGAAGATTTCTGTCACTTTAACTAAACATAATTAGAAAAATACTTTACCTAGATCGATGGCCCTTTGATTAAGCACAGGATATTAGTTAGCTGTTCTCTTTCTCCATTCACTACTCAGAGGAAAGAAACATTACTACACAATCTGTAAATCTAATCAAAAGTTGCCAATATGGCCATTATTCATGGCAATGTTTGTATGAATTATTTTGTATAATACATTTTGAGGAAGCCATAAGACTTCATAAAACACAGAAGAGAAACAGAGTAATTTATTCATTACAAATAATACAGTAATTTTGAATACAGAATTACTATGTAATCTTAAAACAAATTGAACCTCTCAGATATATTACTATGAGTTGTTTTGGAGAAGGAGTGGTAGAATGCTATAACAGTTTAAGTTAGTGAAGCTCTGTTAACTGCAGAAATGATAAAGTTTCTTTCCCAAATGATAAGGTTTCTTTCCCAAATATTTGTTATGCTGAAAGAAACTTTGAGACCTGAAAAGGTTACTTGTTTGAGCACCATCAATAGGATCAATAGGACACCAATTTGGGTATCCTCTTTCTCTTCTTTAATTTTTCAGCTATGAGAAACATTTGGATGTTGTCATATGTGTTCATTCCCCCCTTACCCCCACCCCCCAGCCCATTTTTCCCATATGAAATGTATAGGAAGGAGAGGAAGATCAGTGATGAGCACATTTGAAAATGCCACCTTCCCCAAGGTAGAAATGCTGCTGATAAATGATTTTACAAGAAAGAAAACTGCCTTTGATGCCATCTGTAGTCCTGGACCAAACCCAAACTGTAACTCAAACTGAAATGGAGTTTGTTGTTCTAATACTGGGTCAAATACAAAACTGCCTTTAGCAGCCTGCTCTCAGGAGAGATTCTCTTAGAATGTGGTAGTTGGGAGACTGAATTACTGCTCACTGTCTTAGGTGGTGTTCCAAGGTTAAAGTTAGGAATTTAAGTAGAAAATGCAGCAATGAACTCTCGATTTGAGGTAGTTGGAGATGACACCTATTATTTAGTTGGGAGTTGCTTAGATAGAAAAATTGTTTTAACTAGGTAGGTAGGCATAGGGCTCATAATTTTCTGGTTGAGCCTTTTGCTTCAGACTGCAGACTGGAATCAAATTGTCGGAGTCCACCTCTAGCTGAGCAGGTCAAACAAGTCCTTCCTAATCCAACCTGATGCTCATTCTTCATGATCTACAAGATTATTATAAACTAATCTGTTAGTCATTGAAACATCAGGTAACGTTATTTCTGGCCAGACCAGTCTCATTTCCTGTAGAATAAAGGCTGTGTAGAGTAAAAATGGAATAGTCGTGCCATACATAATTGAAAATTTAGGACTTGTCTTTGGAGTGTACAGAAAATATTTTAAATAGAAAAATACTAGTTTTCATACTGTGCTTCTTTGCACAGCATCTGATAGGTTTTTTATGGCGTTGTGAGGATTCAGTAGTAGAATTCAACACTCTAAAGCTTTACCTCATGTTTACACTGTTCACTCCATGGCAGCTATTACCAAAGACATTTGGACTTGCCAGCACTGGGTAGAGGAAATTGAGTGCACAAATAAGGCTTAACTAGGCTTACTAATTGCACTAAGTACCTGAAATGTATTTCAGAAAACTATTAAAATAAGTCTATAAGATAAAAGATGTTGGAGAGATATTTATGTCAAAACAGTGTTGTAAAGAGTTCAGTGAGAGAGCAGATGTTTGAATACAACTGTTTTCAGTAGGCAGTGATTACGTGGTATTTTTATTTGTGTCTTTCTATGTCATTGATGGCTGTTGATATAAAATGTACTCTCTCACAGTAAGTTCAAAGACAACCACCTACCTACTAATTTTGTGATATGCAACATGTGCTGTTAATTCTCCCCACAGCCGTTCCTTTGTAGTCCTCTGTATGAAACTATATTTATTGGAATTTGTGCAGACCTTGATCCTCAACTGACTTCAATGAAGCCATCATATACATCAAAATAAGCTTAAAAGATTGCAGTGCAACCCTCCTATACCACAGATAGATCCTTCTTATGCTCTAAAAATTAATTATTTTGCGCTGTTAACTTCAAGAAAGTAATTCTAAGTAACCATGATCCTGATAACAGTTGACTTTTAATGCTTCACAATGAATTGTAAAAGTCCTGTCACAATTAAAGATTTTGTGATTAATGGCAAGTACTTTTGGATTTCTTTCTGTACTTGTGGATGCTGCCTGGAAACTGCAATTTGTGCTCCCCAAACAGGTATGCTAGGAGCCCTTTAACAGCCTCATGCTTTTGGGTACCTCCACATCATGTATGACAGCAGCAGTTCAGCCATGTGGAGGACCATGGAATATCAAGCATTTCCTGGCCACAGGGTAAGGTGTGGAGCTGAGCATGGCACTTTCTGTTTGAAATGCTGATTTGCATTTCTTTTATATGCATCAAAGCAGTATGGAAACATGTAAGAAAAAAGGAGGGGCTTTATTTATTTTTGTTTTGCTCATTATGAATGTAGACTTCATGGTTCTGAAAGATGACAAAGTTATAACATGACTATCCTGTATATCTGCAACGCTGAACTGAGGCAGTGTGCCACACACTGTGTTTCAGCTTAAAACAGAAACAATTTTTAGTGATGAAAATACCTCACAGTATGTAAATCCTTTCAGTATTGAGATGAGATATTGAGACAGCTAAGAAGGCGGCAAAGTCTGAGAATAGGTTGAATTATTAGGTTTATACTTGATTAGCAGACATTAAAGTACCAATCTATTTCATAAAGATTACTCACAGTTTTGGAACCAATTCAATAGAATTATGATAGAACGATGGCTTTTCAGCAGATGCTGTGATCTGCGTGACAGAGTTTTTTCGTTATTCATTCAAGCATTTATAACCACTGGGAAAATACAGATAGATCATAATGACAGTAATTTTACTGTTAGTGTAAAACTGTAGTGTGAAAAAGAAGACGACATCTCTGAAAAGCAATTTAATGTGATGTGGGATCCAAGACTTTGGAAATATGTTGATTAAACTGACATTAAAATTGTGTCGTGTCTTTATGGGGCAGAGCTAGAGAATCTAAATAACCTGACCAGTGAGAAAAATGTTAAGAGTGCGTCTTCCTAAAGCTTTGTCCAGTTTTTTGTGTTAATCAACAAAATCTTTGCATCATAAGAGAACAAAATTGCAAATTCATAGACACATTTTGAGTAATCCTAATTTGAACTGTTTTGTGATGAAGGTTTAATGCTATTAGTTTGTTTAGGTTGTGAAATATATATATACCCTTTTTTTTTCTTTAATTATCAGAACAATTTTTTAACTGCCAGCAGTATTTTTTATCAAAATTAATTTTTTTCCTTTTTTTCTCTTTTTTCTTTCTTCTTTTTTCCCTTCTTTTTCTCTTTCTATTTTTTCTCTTTTTTTCTCTTCTTTTTTCATTCTTTTTTACCTTTTTTTCTTATTTTTTTTTCCTTTTTCCTTATTTTCCTTTTCTCCCCTCCTCTTATCCCGTTTTTTTTCCTCTTGATAACACAAAATGAGCCCACAGTCATACTTGGTACTACAGTGGGTGCCTGGGGGAAATTGTCTTCTCCAAGTTCCATGGAGGCCCTGACTGAAGGTTCTCACTGCAGAGTGGGAACGACCAAGTCTGTGTTTGCCACCAAGGTTGCTGCTCCCAGCTGTCATCAGTGGTCTTTGAACCATTATTACTGACAGCAGCTTTTTAAAGGAAATAAGGATGTCATCAGCATGAGGGAAACCAAGAGCTTCAGATGTCTTTACTTTGATTGTAAGTATGTTGAGAGTTTTAAAAAATATAGAAACTCCACAGGTCTAAAACATTGCCCTGCAATAATAAGCATTCTAAAACCCTATGACGACCGTGTCTCTTTTTGCTCCAAAAGTCTGTTCTGAAATAGGCATAAGGGTTCCACAGTGCAGAAGGTGAAGGCTGGCATATAAACAATTGCTTATTTACTTTTCCCACACTCAGGAACTAGTGTAAATGCAACCCATAGAATCCGCAGAAATACTTTCCTATCAGAGCATCAGGAGTTGGGAAACAAAGCTATGGACTTACCATCCTGTTCACTTAAAATCAATGTGGTTTTCCCTTAAAATAGATCAATATTGTAATCAAAGAGCAAGGTACTTAAAAAATCACAGCAAATGGAAAAAGCTGCTTTCAGAATCTGCTGAATAAGAGGTGGGGTTGACAGCCCCTGGGCTGTTGCTCATTTATCCTTGTGGCTGCCCTCAGGAGCAAGCAAATGCTATTTCATTTGAAGGGCAGAGGATAAAGAGGATTGTGTGGTGGCACAAAAGAAACCAGTGTTGGAGCCAGGAGATCTCTGCCTTGCCTTGTTCTGTGAAAAGGTCACCAGACCCTGTGTCTCTGTGTTTCTGTGTAAGCTTTGTCAGCTCTGCTTTTAGTACCTTTATGGACAGGTGTAGCGGTGTCACTTTCTACTGTTTTTTGGTATTCTCTTTTGAAATACAGGAGTATTTCAGAAGAAAGCCTCCTCAGAAGAAAACCTCCTTAGATTCATTCATAAACATAAAGGCAGTATGTGATATTACTCCATGAAGCTTTTTGGGCAATAAAGCATCAGAACTTGTTGTCATAATCTTTGGCCTTTTTTATTGCTTAGATTTGGTTCTTCAGTACTCAGGAGCTATAAGATCATTTAGTCCATGGCTTAGGGAAGACCCCAGTTCTAGATCCCCTGCAGCTGCTTTGTCAGCCTGTCCTGTCAGGTTCATCATCTCAGTGATACCATGTTTATACCATGCACATGCCCTGCATGCACCTACAAGCCTGCTTTTTCTCTACTCAGACTGCTGCAAAAGTCGATTTTGCTCTGCTGCTGGAAGGACTTCCCTGACACCCAGGGAGATGTGATAACTATTCTATCTTGTTCTGCCTCTGTGTTGTGGGATAGCCAAACCCAAGAATCAGGCTCTCGGTGTGTCACTGATGTGTTGGTTCCAAATTCCTTTACACTTCATTTTTCCTTTACAGTATCTCTGTTACCTGTGTGCACTATGACACTGCCTAATTCACTATTGATTTTTTCATTGTTTTTTAATGCTGATTGAGGATCCTATGTAATTCCAATGCCTTTAGCTGTGTTATGTGGCTGCTTTACTTATGCTGTTGTGTACATAGCTGTGTTTAAGAGAAGGATCAGACAAAACATCCATGTTTTGTCAGTTTGTTCAGGATGCAGAAACTTCTTAACATGTCATGCCTTAGACACTGTATGTAAATAGGAGTTGCACTGCAAATTTTGCCTCTTTGGTTTCAGTAGAGAAACCAAATCTCTTGGAATAAACATTTACAATGTCTATGCTTTTCCAATACATTTTTGTTGCTTTTCCTTTTTCCCAAGTAAGTGGAAATCTTAGCTTCAGGAAGAAGCAAAGTAAAAGTATTCTGCAGCGAAGAAGTTTTATGTGCTCCAGGACAGAGATGTCGAGTATTTGCTTGTCTCTGTTTGACTTGAAAACAGTACCTGGAGATGACTGTTTGTTTATATGGAGTGTTTGGGTGTGAGGGGCAAAGCAGGCAGATTTACATTTACATTTCTTCACTGCTTTTTTCTCTAGCTCCCACACATGAGCAATAGCCCTGCAGGGAAGGGTGTGGGAGAGTTGTGCGTGTTGCTCCTTATTTCACCATAAACTTTGCTCTGAGTACTAGGACTTTTCAGGGGAACACAAACCCTGCATTACCACAGTTGGGGGTATGAGTTACCCCTCTGCCTAATCAATATCGTGGTTAAGGTGCTTGGGGAGAGAGGCAAAATCATATTCTTGGGTTTTGTCATTCCATAGTGAACTACATGCAGGAGGACACTTTCAAAGGTTCAGGAAACCTTTGTGAGAGGAAGACCAAACTGACACCATGCAGTCTCTTAGCCCCAAGGCAAAGATATTTGGTATCAGGGAAAAGTTGCTTAAACTATTACAGCCCAGGCACCATCTGCCAGAGACAGTTCTTGACCCGTGGAGCTTTCAGAGGCGTTGTGTGAGGCTGATGTGGGGAGGTAGGTGCAGCACCTCTCCATTTTATACGTGAGGGTTTTTAGCAACAGGCTTGCCAAAGGTTATGTGGGGAGTGTGTGCAGAGCCAGGAATTTATTTCCCCTTGCCCAAATCTCAGGCTAGTGCCAAATGCAGATGGGTAGTTTGATGAATGCTCTAGCCTGACTCCTGGAAAGTACTCTTGCATTCCCAGTGAAACCAGTGAGTTCCCCAGTTTAGAATGCATTTATTTTTAAACTGCACAGGCAGGGATTACATGTTTTGACAAATGTGCCAGAGTGTTGAGGGCCTTGTGGATTCTTAGCCTCTGAAACATCTTCATGCCTAACTGCTTGTTAAACCTGCTGCCTGGCAGAATCCCTCTGCCCTCCTGTGGGCTCCCAGACAGTGCTTGAATTGCACTCACAAAACAAACTACGTTTGAAATGTGATGTTTTAAACCCAAATGTCTTTATCCCATTTATCAGAGCTAATTGGTTCAGTCTATGTGCAGCATAGGTTAAATTTTTTTATGTTGCACCAGTAACTCTGAACTCATACCAGTATCTACACAGGACAGCTGATGATGCAGTATCATAGTTGGCTTCAAGGACAGTGGAGTCCATCTCATCAGAGTTTTATAACCCTTAATAAAAACTTTCTCAGTCTTATGTATGTCTGAAGTGCAGGTGGTGGACACTGAGCATGGTACCACAACACAGTGGAGCAAAGTAATCCTGTAGCAGAGATTCCTGTGATATCTATCCTCAAGGTCACAGTGCTGAGCATGCAGCAACTTGAGTAAAAAGCAGGACACAAGTGAATGTCAGAAGGCCCTGTAATCCTGGTTCTTCTGGGATCTTGTTTGTATGGTGAGCAGAGATAACTGCATGCTTCAACCCTTCTCCTTACAGTGTGCTTGAATAAAGCATCTTTTGTTGAGATCCCTAATAGATAAATGCATAGGAGTCACCACTGGTTGGCTGAGCCCAGTAGAAGAGCATGCAGCTGCCCAAAGGGGCTTTTTCTCTTTCTTACCCTAGGTCATGTGTTTCTGCCCTCTGGTGTCCCAGCAGCAGTCTTGCTCTTTCATCTGCCTGAAACCTCTTTTCATTTCGTTGGAGTTTTTTAATAGGGTTAGTTTTCAGGCATGTAAGTGGGCTGGTTTGACCCCTTAAAACGCCATTCCCAAACTGTGGGAATGCTGGAGCCAACAAAAGGAAAGGGATGGTAGTTATAGGGCAGGCCCACCTCTTTTGGCAGCAGCCTGGTTTTAGCTTTGAGTTAAAGTGGTTGTGAAAGTACATGCAAAGCAGTCTCTTCTGTTCAGGGTGAACGAAAGCCATCCAAGTGTAAGCATGGGGAATTAATTACAGCATTTGCACAATCCTGTTCTCCTGGAGTCTCACACATAGCTGGCTCACATGACATCTCTTGGCGTTAGAGAGACGTGGCATCACCAGCAGCTCTGGCAGCATCTGTTTCTTGGACCTTTCAGCCTCCTCCAGTGGTGGGGAATTTCTGCAAGTGCAAGACAATCCACAGCATCAGCCTCACATAGAACCAGTGAAGCTTCTGAATTCACAGAAGTGTATGGATGAGTGTAGTTATTCAGTCAATAAAGTGTTTTATAAGTCACAGGTGAAATGACCTTATTTTTTTAGAAGGATGTACATATAGAAGGTGTTTTTGTGAAAGAATGTCAGTCATTCAAGTTGTCCTTTGCACTACATATCCATTCATTGCTTTGGAAGTGTCTTCACAGCTGGCTAAGTGCTTAAATTTTGTTAGCTTTAGACAGTAGATGCCTGGGGTTAAATTCGATGCTTTGGCCTTCCAAACCCAACATTGCAAGATGGGGTGTGAGGAGGGGGGATTTCCCCTTGATCTGTACTGTTCCCTTTGGGTTCTCCAGAGCTTCCATCAGAGCAGGAAGGGGGAAGGGAGACAAGGATATCTGAAAATCTTTATTGTAAACAAGGCCAGTTATACACACACCAATTACCTCAGTGTAAACAACCAATCACACTATAATGGGGAGAACCTTTTGAGCCTGAGGAGGGTGCTTTGAAGTGCCTCTGCTCAGAGAATTGCACCAGCAGCAGTTCTTGGCTTCAATGACTGGAATTTGGTGGCAATGACAATGGAACTGGGCAGATTGGGAGATGGATGGGAGTGATAAGACAATAAAGGAGTTGAAATTTCAATAGCAATGAAGCAGTAGCCAGTAGCCAGTAGCAACCTGGCTGTAGGCTTGCTGTATCAGTCAACACACATTCTTGACGGCAGTGTGAAGAATTGCAATTTTTTGTTACATGTATGTGTAGTCATTGCCTTTGTGTCCAGGAAACTGCTTAACCTGCACTTTATTGACCAGTCTCTTTCCCAGGAATTCTGCAGCCTCTTCTTGCTTTTGTCTCTCTAAGCTCTGTGTCATTTTCTCCTTTGAAACACTACACTACTTTTTTGGAAGGTCCCATCCTGTGGTGGATGGAGTCCACTGAGAATCCTTCTAATTTTGTGAGCTGCTGATCAGGCTCTATATGGTTGAATTCAGTCTGTTTGCAAGTGAATGCTGCTACCTGAATAAGTAAGGTTCCTCAGCCCTGGTCTCTGGTTTTTGAAGAGGAATCAAATGCAATTATTTCTTTGCAGACTATTCTCCCCGTGGCACATGGCTGCTCCTCTTCTTAGTTTCCTTAATATTCACTGCGTACAGCCCCTCTTCAGTCTGGGATTGGTGTGCTGGGTTTGCCCTCCTTGGCTCAGCAGACCTGCGTCATCTACCTCTAGACATGACACAGCAGTGCAATAAGGGTAGATATTTCTCCTCTACATGCAGAACTGAATTCAAGTTTTATAGCAGTACCTATGTGATTTCTTGCATTTTCTGTGAAAGAATACAAGTCACACCCAGGTAATATAAATGTGTCTAATTGTCATCTAGGAGAGGACTATGTCAATTTAGGCTAGTAGCTGCCAAATAATAGATATGCAGATACCCTTAAATTGGTTTAATTTATGTCTGCTGGCCCTGACAATTGGAAGAAAAGATAAATATACACAAAGCATTCAAAGCTTGGGGTGTTGTGATGCTAATTGAAAAGTCACCAAAGGAAGCTTGCATGGTGTGTGGGAATCTTAGTGCAAGAGATTAGTGGCTAATTAGTGGCTGGAAGCTGTGTGCACTCCTCCTAGCTGGCTCACGCTGAAAACAGGCAGCTCGGCCCTGGCAGTCAATTCCTGCCCCTCTTACCGGCAGTGAAGCACCTACTGTGAACAGCAGAGTGTGGTGATGAGAAGATACAAGTAGTGTCAGCGCTGCAGCAGACTCTCCCAACGTGCACAGAAACAGTGCCAGAGGTACTGCTGCATCGGTGGCTTACTGTGTCCTGAGCCACAGCAAAGATACAGGCATTTGAGAACTGAGCTTTTTTCTTTTTAACATACACACAAATCTTGTTATCTTACTTTCTGCTTCTTTCTTGCCATGTTTGCAGCAGATGACAGAACACGCTCTGGAGGCCCTGAGCTTCAAGCCTTGCTTTAGAGTCTGAAGTGAATGTGTACAGGTGGTGGCACCTCCTTCCTTGCACCGTGCTTTAGAATCCTGACATTTAAAAAACAGAGGTTTCATCTGTCTGTCAGTGTCCCAGTATTTCCCTCTAAAGCTTTTCCCTGATGTACAAATGGAGTATAAGAATCGGAGATGTAAGGAATACACTTCTGTCATATGACTCTAAGAGTTTGGCCTTTAGAAAATTGTAGCAATTGGTATCACTGAGACATCAAAAGCTGAACTAACTGGGGCTTGCTTTGATTAGGCAAGTCTCTTTCTCAGTTGTGTTGCATTCATTTATGAGTTTATTTCTTAAATTAACAAAGGTTGTTTTGTAACACTGAAGAGTTACACATTTTCTTCTTTTCCCTACATTTGCTTCTTCAAATCTGAAATGCGTAAACACAACTTCAAACTATTGCACACCCTCTCAATTAAACTTACCAATATCAAACCTCACATAGGCATCGAGCAGCAATACCAGGATGGTTCACTTCTGAACATCACAGAAGCTAGAAAACTTTCTTTCTGTGTCATGAGCTGTGTGAGTAACACAGTTTTGCTCAAGCTGGAGTCACAAATGGGATAATGTAATAAGGCCTGTGGTCACCAGCAGTGGCCTGGCACTGTGTGAGCTGCTGGTTGTAGTCAGCTTTTCTGGTGATCAGTGCGTGAAAACATCTAGTCCAGTTTCCCTAACCCTCCAGTTAGCCCTCTTCTCCAGCTGTTGAGAAAAAGCTAAATCACCCACGATCTTCCCAGTAAGAGCCAATTACAAAGAGGACATCCTTCATATAGTAGTTGCATTGTTGTAAAAGTGATGCTTTGGGAAGAGGTAAGGTTTGCTGGCAGAGCTAATACCTTGTTTGTTTACATACATAGTTGGGAAAAGTTAAGAGACTTTCAGACACAGAACTTCTTCTACAGGTCTGAAAAGAAAATCAAGCTATTCTGGCCCATTCTCAAAAATCATATAGAGAGAACAGACATGACAGCCCTGGACAGTCAGCTCTGCCATGGATAAAGCCAGCTTGCAGGGCAGCCTGGGAGCCTAGGTGCTCCAGGAATCTTAATAACCTGTGTGAAGCAACAAATTCCTGAAACCTTGCTCTTCGTTCAGTAAATGTTTGTCAAAACAGGAATGAGCAGCATTTTCTGGCCAAATTATTTCCAACTAGTTCTAGGTGGATATTAGTAATGCAGCTGTCAATTTTCACATGATGATTTTTAAACAGACACCCTTTTATTACTCGTCTTTTAAGATATCTTTCTTTTATCTTAAGCAAAATACCTGTGGGTACCATTACTGATGGTTTCAGATACTATGGGACAGTAACATCAAGATGATTACCAGTGGGAGATGGTCTGTGTAGCAACTGATGCAGCATGGGAATCTGGTGACAGTGCTACAAACTGAAGGACGCTCCATGCTGGAGCCTGGCAAGGAGCTAGAAGCAGATAAAACATCTTATAATCTCACTGTGAGGTGAAAAGGGAGAATAATCCCAAATCAAATTTATTCAGATGAATGGAGCTGTTTGCTTGAACAGCTTTTGAGAGGAATCTTAAGAGGACAGACTGGCCTGAGGGGCAGGTTGCCTCTGCCAAGGTGCCACTTCCTCTTGGAAACAAGAGAAAACATTTGCCCTTCTTCCTGGCTGTATTGAAACAGCCCCTTCTCCTTCCCTTCTACTCCCTGCCAAGCTTGGGGTATCTCCTGCTGCTGGGCAAAAGTCAGTGGGGTCCTAAAGAGCAGGAGCTAAAGAAGAGTTTCCAGTTCCTGTAGGAATATGTGCATGGCACTGTGGGTCTGCAGGAGCCCAAAGCTGTGCTCAACTCCATGAAACCTGTTAGCTGAGATGTAAATACCAGGATTTCTTCTGGTTTCTGAAGGGAAAGAAGGTACTGGACTGAGCTGAAGTCCTAGAAGCATATCTGATCTCATATCAGCTAAAAACTCCTAAAGATCAGCTTAAAGCACTAGCCTGTCCCAAAGAAAAGAGCCAAACCTCAGTCTGGAGCTTTTGTTAGGTTAAAAACAAAAATGCCATTAAGATGTTCAGATGTTCGTAGGAACACCTCTCCTACGAAGACAGGCTGAGAGAGTTGGGATTGTTCTGGAGAAAAGAAGGCTCCGAGGAGACTTTTTAGAGTGGCCTTCCAGCACCTAAACAGAGTCTACAACAGAACAGGAGAGAGACTTTCGACAAGGGCATTTAGTGATGAGACAAGGGGGAATGGCTTTAAACTGAAAGAGGGTACATTTAGATTAGATATCGGGAAGAAATTCTTCACTGTGAGGTGGTGAGGCACTGGAACATGTTGCCCAGAGAAGCTGTAGATGCCCCATCCTTGGAAGTGTTCAAGGCCAGACTGGATGGGGCTCTGAGCAACCTGACCTAGTGGAAGGTGTCTCTGCTTATGGCAGGAGGGTTGGAACAAGCTGGTCTTTAACCCAAGCCAAACCATTCTGTGATTATATAAAATAAAGTATAAAACTTAAATGGTTCTTCAAATAAAGTATAGAAGCCAGTATGCCTTGCAAATGCTCTAACAACTGCTTTCTCCTGGTAACTTCCAAAATAAAACTCACCCATTCCAAAATTAAAAAAAAAATCACCTATTAAAAATTTTTTAAATTATCTATTCCAAAATAAAATTCAAGTCTAAGGTGACATCTGGGAGATCTACAGAAGACTAGTTTAACCAGGGTAAAACTAAGGTGAAAGACAGGTCAAAATCAAGCTTAACCTGGCTATCTGCAACCTTTGTGGAGAAAGATTACCATCTTACTGGGCAGATCATGTTTCTGTTATTACCAATAACAATCTGGTCTATACCATTTACTCTCCCCTCTTTCTTAGGCCTCTGACAGCTGGGAGACTCACACAACACCTGTGGTGAAGCTCTGATGAGACTGAGTCATGTTATTGAATCAGAAGTGTCTCAGATCATATCACACACTGTGAGAATGTGTAGGTCCTCGCCCCAAGGAACTCACAGTCCAAGCCAGAGAGCTTGTAAGGAGGAAGGTCGTGGTAAAGTAGGGACATCTCTGCTATTTTGAATGTTGTGATTTATAGCTGTATTTTTTTCAGTAAAGCCCATCTTTTATTTCATTGCATTTTGATGTTGAAGCATATTAAATCTTACTGCTGTTACAGTGAAAACAGGCTGCCTTTCCGTGTATGCCTCCTCCATGCTGTGGAGGAGTTTTTTCTGTGCAATTAGCCAGGAGGATCAAGCTTTATGAGGGAGCAGGTTGGTCTGAGCTGCTGTTCCTCACTGGTCTGTTCAGAAAACACTAAGGGGAGCAAAGCTAGTCATCTTTACAGCCTCACTGGGTGACAGGAACAGGCTGCTGCCTCTGGCTGTCTGCAGAGACCCTCCGGCTCCACAGGAACTGATCCTGTTATGCTCCGTGGAGCAAGTCTGAACAGGGTGAAATGAAGAGGAAATGCCAGTTCCAGCCCTCCCAGATGGCTCTGGGCTACTTTGTACACTAACTTTTTCAGCCTCAGGAAGTTTTGCATGTTAGTTCCTCACCATCCACAAGCTGCTTTTGGATCAGCATTGGAAAACCAGCCCACTTGTGTGATTCGGGGGATGTGAGCTACATCGTGTTTACTGGGCTGCCTGGTCTGCTCTGCTGTTTTGGTAATCCACTGCTCTCCTGCAGGTATTAACATGTACAAGAAAGCTTCATCACAATAAATAATACCACAACGTGCCACTTTTTTTCCATCCCTCAAAGATACCAAAATACTTTTAAATCAGTCCCAGTGAAAATCATCAGTGGGGCTGCAGAAAGGTCAAAGGTTTGCTGGTTTAGGATTTCATGGGAATATATGCTTGTTTGGACTTGGCCCAAAAGCTTCGTTTACCTGTTTGACAGGTAACAATTAGCGAGTAATAGCTCTACTGGCTGGAATGTGGCTGCGAGGGCCAGCAGGCGCTGGGTTACCTGGTGGGCAGGTGTGGGTGCAGCGCCCAGATAGGTATGTGCATGCACAGCATTCCTGGGAATCAGTTTTCCCTTAAAGATGCAGCGATGACTGCAGGGCACAAAAGGGCTGGGCTTAGCCCAGGCTTCCAGACACTGGAGCTGTTTGCAAGGTAAAGAAGTAAAGTAAATAGTGGAAGAGAAGAGGAGCTGAGGAAAGGGCTGCAAGAAGCTGCCCCTGTTTTTCCTTCCCTGGAGAGAGGAGAGTTTTGATTCTTCCCTAAGAATCTTAATAACAGAGAATTTAGTGTGATTACAGTGTCGTGGGAGATAAAAACAAAAAGAAGGGAAAAGCCAAGCTCAGTTGTCATGGGATAGATGTGAAGTGGGGAAACCCTTTCTCAACTGGTTTAGAAATGGTTAAACAGCTTATGTGCAGTTACCTCAACTCTGCCATTAGCAAGAATTCAAGCCTCATCGGTTTATCGAATAAAATCACTTTATCTGTGGTAAATGGCCCCATTTCCAGCTCCTGCAGCAGTGAGGGAAGATTCCTGCATCAGCCCCTCCCTAGAAGGAGACTGGTATAAATTATGTTGGCAGTTGGGGACTTTTGCAGGTGGTTTTAAGATGTTTGATTTTTTTTTTTTATTTTTTTTTTTACCACAGCAGGTGACCCTTCTCTTTTAGAAACAGAAAGGCTTGCTCATTCTTTTCATATTTTATTCCCATTTGTGAACAGGCTTCTCTGTTTGTGTATTTCCACTTAGGTGTTTCATGCTTGACAATTGAGCTATTGTGTGACTTTGGAGAAACCACATCCCCTTTCCTGGTCTCTGTATTTTCACCTGCACAGTTGGAGCAGTGAATCCCATGTTATTAACCATGAGAGACACAGATTATAAGTACTGCTAGTTATAAACACTTATGCTGTTACAGATATATATTACATCATACAATAATTCCTTTGAATTTTATTTCACTGTCAAAGTATCTTGTACTTTTAGTAAAAAACATGTCCTTTTTTACTTATAGACAGCTTCTCTGGCTGAAAGGACTTTGTCCTTGGGGTACTAGTTGATGTCATTTGAGGAAGAAGAAGAAGAAATCTAGGTATAATTAGAGACCATTTTCCTTGATCTTAAAGGACCTGGCATCACTTTGAGTCATTAAGCATTATTTGCACACTGTTATTTGGTAGGACCTTCATTAAGAGGGAGTCTCTTTGCTCAACAGTGTATGAGCCAATAAATGGTCATTAACTCTGACTACTGGCTGACACAATAGCAAGGTTAGTATTTATTTTCACAGACTCCACACAAGCCACAAGCAAGCACTACAGAAGCACAGAGACATCTCTGCACTGTGGATCAAAACGAAGTAAAATACAACTCAACCCAGAAAGTGCTGAGAAATACATGACAAGTCCCGTCCCTCTGCCCACTACCACTGCATCAGAAGATGCAATTCTCTGTCTTGGTTTGGACCAGAGGCTCATACTGCCCACTGCACACCTGTGACAGCCCCTGCCTTGGGCACTTGGGAAGAAGTGAGCAGCACTCTTTCCCTTCCAAACATCCTCCATTCTATGCCCGAGACTTCCTCAGCTTGAGCTTGGATCTGCATCCCTGTGTTTCACATCTCTGAGTCAACACTGTTTCATGAATCAGTCTGAGCCCCGTTTGAACCCCTGTATACTTTTGACCTCCATAATGTTATGCAACCATGAGCCCCATAAGTTATGAGATACTTCAAATAATCATTTTGTTTGTTATAAACCACATTTTTGACTATTGCATTTGGCATCCATGGTACTGTGTGAAACAGCAGAAAGATGTTCCTTCTGTCTGTCATTTATTGCTGGCCTATACAGCCTGCAGAGTCATACAGGTTTTGGTGTGTCTTCCTACCACAACCATTTTGACCTTGTAACATTTCTGATTGCCTGCCCTTTGGGCATGGAGGACAGGAACTGCATGCAGTGTTCCAGACCTGGGACACTCTACATTTGCCTGCAAATTTCTGCCCACCTCTAGGTTTTGTGTCCCTGTGTGGGCTTGATCACCTCGTCACATGAAGTGAATAGAAAGAGCTCCCCTGATTGCAGCAAGACTGGAAATCCTGGGAGCATCTCTTGTTAATGACAAGGGGAACTGCACAGAGAAGCTGAACCATGATTGGTGCTGAGTGATGTGCTCCTCTGGTCCTAGGAATAGGAAATTTTATGCACATGGGGAGACTGGTAATTACTCATTAAGGAAGAAGAGAAATGAAGAGCAGTACCAGCAGCAGCCTTGTGAGAGTGTTTTGTCTCATTTTTCACTTTTTAAAAATGTTTTTGTGAACACAAGAAATTCAGCCTTTCAGTTTGGTGCTGCTTTCTGCTATATCAGCACTTTAACCAGAACAGTTGGAAGCATTTAAAGAGTTGTATCAATTTTAGATGACTCAGGAACAAATGAGATATGAAGAACTTAGAAAGACTGGAAGAGTAGCTATTGTACAAAATGCTTTTCTAAATGGACACCTAGAGGAATGAAG
The DNA here is from genome assembly GCF_001715985.3 of Manacus vitellinus. Taxonomy (NCBI): domain Eukaryota; kingdom Metazoa; phylum Chordata; class Aves; order Passeriformes; family Pipridae; genus Manacus; species Manacus vitellinus. The sequence goes on from NW_021939396.1 coordinate 20,028,544, forward strand.
CTGTGGAGAGGATGGTTTGGAAGGCAGCCTTCCCACTTCAGCAGTGCAGTCATGGTGATTAAACATACCTTTTGGAAGCACACACTGTTTTGAAGGAGCTTTCAACTATCACCGAGTGAAGGTTACAGTGAATGACCCATTGAGTATTGGATTGACTCCACTTGCTACCTGGTTCTGTACAAAAGGTTAGCAATACTTCAGGCTGAACAAGGGGACTCTGAAGAGTATGACAAGGGCTCTGTTGTTCACTGGTAACTACCAATAAAGTAGTGGTAGTATTGGTAGTTATCTAGTGGGTCTAGATAAAGTGGGTCATAAATGACATCTGAAGTAGTATTTCACCCAGTATTTCCCGGAAAGCAACATCGGAAAAGGATCAACTCAAAGGAGCTCACCACCACAGGTTATTCCCATGCAGCACCACACTGCGTAAGGAGGAACAGAAAACATGTGGCTTTATTCTCTGTGAAGTGTTTGTGGAATTTTTGTCACCATAGCACCGAGGCACCAAATACAGAAAGGTCCCTCCCATGATTCATAACTGAACCCACAGTGGCTGCTGCTGTTTCTAGTCGACCTTCTGGCTCTGCCAGAGCTGTGTAACAGCTGAATGGAGCAATGCTGAGCAGTTAGAGGCTGCTCCATCCTCCCAGCATATTGCAAACATTACTACACTTAGCAACTCTTTATGAGCTTTTTGTGAGCAGGTGAAAAGAGCAGATAGATCTATGAATTATTTCATACAACCATAGGTCTGACAGATGTCACCTGCTATTAGCAGGGTAAGGGTTCAGAAACACTGCTTTACGAGACCTTGGGTTCAGCTCCCCATCTCCAGACTTGATCTACTTGGGAGGCAGTTTTCTGAAATAGTTATCAGCTTGAGGCTGATAACCTAAGAATTTTTAGCCAAAATTGTTCTGCTGCAAGTGGCAGCAAGGATAGAGAAAAATACACTATTTTTCCCAGTTTTGTTTTTTTCATACTTATGAACAGTTTCCCCATTCCCATGCTTCCGAGGAAGATGCTGAAAGTTAGCATGGTATCAGGAGAGGCGTATGGAAAAAAAATACTGCTTCAGGAGTCTGCTTTGAAAATCTCTTTGAAATTCAAATTTGCTCAGCAGAAGCATTGTAAAGTCAGCAGCTGAATACATCTGGACTTCTATCCACACCGAGCACATGCCAGGCTATGTGTGGCCTACGAGCAGGCACCTCTGCCTCTCCAGAGCTCTCCTACTAGGATGATTACCCTGGAGGCAGAGGTCCCCTGTGAAGACAAACTGCCCAGCAAGGCTTTCTGGAGCTAGGACAGAGGAATGGACCATGAAAAACAGCACAAGGGGGTAAGACAGGGACTGAATTCTGGGAATGTGGGCAGACAGACCGTAGCTGGGAACGAGAGCACGGGGAGCACTGGACTGCCTGGATGAGACTGGAGCAATGGAGGGCACCTCCAGGCACAACAGTAACAGCAGGGCTGACTGAAGACAGACATGGGGGCATGGAAAGGACTAGGACTGTTTGAACTAGTTGGTGAGGCTGGTCTGTGAGGAACAAGGACTACTGATGGCTATAGTGGGGACCCAGTCTGGACAAGACCAATGACTGTGGGTGGCCTCCTGCCTCAGGCACCATGTTTTCTGCCTACCCCTGGTGCTGGATTGTCCAGAGATCTCAACATTACTGACACTAATTACACTACCAGGAGCTTCGTCACTTCAGGAAAGTCACTTCTCAGATGCCAACTGGACCACAGATGGATGCTATTTCAAATGCTAGAATCACAGAATTATAAAGCAGCCCAGATTGGAAGGAACCTTGAAAGATCATCTGGTCCAACCTTTCACAAGAAAGGGTACTGATACCTAGATGAGCTTATCTAACACCCTGTCCAATTGCATATTGAAAACTGCTAGTGATGGGGACTCTACCTAGGAGGCTGTAGAACTAGACACTTTGGGTAGGACAACAGGAAACTGTATTAACAGTAAGTGGATGTCAGTGCTGTATTGATCCAAGACGTGAAGGTCATCAGTCAGACCAGGAGGCCAGCTAGCTTTCCTTGACAACAGCACAATAATGGGCAAAGTGCTGCTGTACTGCTGCAGGACAGAACCTGCTGAGACCACTGTGGAAGGGAGTGCTGAGACCCCATGGGCACGACCTGCCTCATTCTGCCCTAGGACAGTGTCCCAGACATCTTCAGCACAGACAGCAAGGGCTGCGAGGAGGTACTAATACCTCAAGGAAGTAACTACCAGGAAACAAATGTGATTTAAATTAAAGGGCAGTGTTGACACAAGGACAATAGGGTACAAACGGACTTTGACATATTCCAGGTGGCAGAGAAAGGGTGGCATCTAACCAGGTGAGAAATGAGTTACTTGAAGAGATCCTGCAGGAGGAGTAGTGAGAACAAGGGCCTGAGGGGCTCAGGGATGCAGTTTGGTTGGGAGACCCTGCCAGGACCAGCCAAAGCCAGGACTCAGTGGGGCATGTGAGCCCTCCCAGACCAATTGCTTGAGCAACTTCCATTTTGGCATTTCCTAATTTTTGAATTGTCTCTGATCTTCCAGGGTACTTGCCTAATTATATACTACTAGTAGGAAAGAAAAAAAAAAAAGAAACAGAAAAAGGTAACTATCTGTATTAACAATTAAGTTCTGACACAAAGAACTTGTCTTACTCAAAACTGGTTGGGACAAAGCAAACAGTGCACTGTTTGACTGCAGTTCAGCTAGTGATGGCAAGCCTTTATGGAAAATAAACTGCAGCCGTCATAGCTCAGGGGATTCTTTCCCTGCCAGAGATAACAGAAATTATGAAGGATAAGTAGAAGCATCCCTTGGATAGTCTCTGTAGGATATAGTCTCTCCTTCAGACTGGGGAAAGATCAACATGAAGAGTTAGTGGTTTTCTAAGGAATGTTTTATGATGGAAGAATTTAGATTGTAAAGGATTTGTTCCTTAAGTGACACATAATTTATTAAATCTCGTCAGTTCTGTGAAATAAAAAGCAAACACAAGTCTTCACACCCAAGCAAACACAGAGATAGGTTCTTATGCAACTCCACCCCCCGTGGCTGCTTCTTGCCATTTTCCCCAATGGCTTAATTTATACAAAATCCCAGGGCAGGCACACTTCAGAAGGCTTCAGTGTAACCTCAGCCTGAGCTTCCTTTTAAAGTGGCAGGTCCCCAGGTTTTGATTCAAAGGCATGCATGCTTATTGGCATCCTGTGTTGTCTAGAGGAGGGTATTTTGAGATTGGTGTAGGCAATGATAATAGCTGTGCTGCTTGGACTGCTGTTGATGTTTCTTGCTTTGTAAGAATAAAGGGAAAGTATTTGGAATCAGCATGTCATCATACTAGTTTCTTCCCTCCTCCCCCTACTGCAAGGCTTACACAAAGAGCACAATAGCACAACCTTTGCATTGCATGAAAGTAACATTCAGTCTAATATTTTGTAAGTATTTGATAATTGAGAATTTTTATTATATCATTGCTAAACATAAAATAATGTTTTCCTTCTATAAGCAGTGTATGTGACACTGTATAGGAGTTTAAACCTCAATCACAAATATCAGAGATTAATGCCTGTACCTTCCAGATCATCAACGTGGAAAGGCAAGCTCACAAGTATTTCTAGTTCTGAGAACTGCCACCCTATGCTGTGTTGTTCCTTCCTATCACCTCTCCAGGGTCTTCCAAGCCTTCTTTGCAGTGGCTTCTCTAGTGGCTGTCATGATGCTTCCTAATCAACAACTGCAGAAGTCCATGGGAGTTTTTCAGTATTTATCAGCAAGATTTGGAGTCCTGTCCCTAAGAATGGTGGGGATATTGCTCTTGGTTCAGGCCCATGGTGCTGGATGGAAGCCATGGAAGAAATGCTTGCTCCCATTAGGAGACTTGGTGGTTCTCATAAAACAGTAGATAACGTCATTTTCCTCTCTTTATTTCAGCTTTTGACTGTGTAGAGGACAATTATGATAATTTACTACATAAAAAGACATACAGGAAAGTTTAATACAGTTCTGTCTTTGACTACAAATACCAGATGCTGCAGAGTCTCAGTCATATAGATTTTTTAATGACAACACTCCCTTTGTCCTTGGCACAAAGGTAAAATACATTATATATGCATTTTTAAAAGATCTCACCACTCCACACTTGGAATATGACATTAAAATGCAACCTGAAATTATGTTTCAAATGGTAAGCTAAAAATACTAACCTAAAAAGATGTAAAGGTGGAGGTGGCTCAAGAAATCTGTCCCTGTTCCATCCTGTCCTACCCCATTCCATCCTTGATGCTGGGAGACGAGCAATAGAGCAGCATGGTCTGCAGGAAGGCACTTGGGACATGAAGGTGGATTTTTTTTTGTGCACCATTAGCAACAGAATAATGTCTCTGTCTGGAAGGGGGGTTGCTGTTGGAGGCAGCAGAAAAAAATAATCACCAAGCGCTTTGGGTAATATTCCGGGCTTCTGTCAACACTACCCAAATTACCAGAGCACTTACCATAGAGGCAAACCTTGGGAAATCACGTCAAGTGTTTAGCAACCAGTGATCTCATACCTTTTCTTATTTGAGCAGTGCAGGATGAAAGCCTCGTACAAAGCTTGAGCAGACAATTGACATGTCCCAGCCTGTTTCCTTCAGTGGCTAAAAGAAGTAATGGCAGACATTTAAATAGAATCGCCCTCTGTCTGTGCAATTATCTCTGAAAATACAGTGGAGGATGATATGGGCAGCCTTTACAGGTAGGAGAGATATTTGAGGTTCTATGCAGCACTTTGGGCTTGGGAAGTAGTTTAATCTGGTCTTGGAATATCTCACCACACTCATTTGAAGGAGAACACCCACCTAGGATGTCTAACTTTTGAGGATAAGTGGTTTTGCACAGGTTAGTTCATGTAGGAGATGACAGACACTTTGAGGAGGAAAATCCAAGTGTGTTTCTTTATAGAGCCTTGTCCTCCAAGCCCTTTTAAGCCTCCTTTTCTGTTAGCCAGCAAGCCCCAATGGCTATGCCAAGGCAGGGGTTGCAAAGAACAATTATGTGACAAGAGTTATTAGGAAATAAACCAGGAGCATCCCACAAAACATGCAATACAGATTTATCAGGTTCAATCTCCACACCAAAGCCAAGGGTAATGTGATGCCGGTGAGCATCTCTGTAGTACACTACTCCCCTCTTTTAGATGCTGCTGTGTAAATCTAGCCTTAGGACCTATGATAGTTTCAATTCCATTTATCCCTATTATCTTGTGAAAACTCTTCTGGTCTTTACAAATGCTCTCCCTGAGAGGCTGAATGAGACGGGGAGTCAAAAGGAAATTGACCTTTCTACCCCTGAGAAATGCCCTGCTAAGAACTGAAATAAGCTAAGAAGGTCACTTCCAGAATATTTTTTTTCATAAATTCAGAGATTGGATTTTTTTTTTTTTTAGAGGAAAGTTTTTATTTCAGTGTTAGAAATTTCCCACTAGATTTTACTTCAGAGTCTAGTGATTCAGAAATCCTTAGTGAAACGTCAGACATTTTCAGGCAGGTTTTGTAAATGATTTGGAACTAAATCTTTTAAAGCCTTCTTTCTCTTTCCTCTGGAGCATAGCCAGCACTGTAAAATGCCCTGGAAGAAAGGACTGCTGTGCAGTAAGTTACAACTTTATAATGGTGTAAAAATAAGAAAAACAACCCAAACAATTAATGTTATACCTGACACTTACTTATGAGCGCACAGAAACAATTTGACATCTGTAAAATCCCTTGCCAGCCTTGTTTAAACTCACTCTGTGAAAGACATGGATACTAGTCACTTTTATTACCTGCAGTGCAGAGACCATGTATTTTAGAGCCTGTTAAATAAGTGGAGTCAGATCCACAGACAGTGTAAAACAAAGTTTTGTAGTTACTCCGACAATCTGTGGTCACTGAGGTCTCTCTGAAGTCATTGCTGGTGCTGCCCCAGGGAACTCTTACATCAGGTGCAACCTCCATGAGCTGCAGACACACCAGTCTCCTGCCTCAGATACCACAGCTCCCCACCTTGTGTTCCCAGTGGAGGTGCTGGAAGAAGGGGCTGACCTGCTGTGCCAGCAGCTGTCAGCCAGCCAGGCTGGCATTTCAGCCCTGCCTGGGCCTGGTTCCCAACCCTGTCTTGCTCTCCTGAAATCTCTTCTGAAACTTTGTGGTCCAGCCCCATCCATCCCCATCCCCTCACTGCTGTAGTGCTACATTCATGAAAATGGCATATTTGAACAGATCTAGCCAACAATGGAGAAATGAACATTTTTAGGGGAACAGAAGGGCAGAGACCAATGGCTGTAATGTGTTTCTCCCCACTGGGAAGGGGAGGAGGAGTTGGCTGCTGGCCGAAGTTTGTGTTAGCACAACTCTTCAAGATGACTAAATCGCTCAAGGTAAAAGGGTGGTGAAATTTGGTTTGAGTTGCTGTCGACTGTGAAAATGCACTTATCACAGACTTCTCCCTGTTCATGGAAAGAGTCTGCATCCAAGATCAAGTAAATCCAGCAGTATCTGGTACAGCTCTTGCTCTGTCCAGCTCTCAATCCCATGAGATGGGAGTGACAAGGATGTCATGCTCCAGCCACCCTCTCCCCTCACTGAGCTCAAATCAGAGGCAACTGGATGCAGTCTGCAGCTGGGTTCTTAACTCCCATGGAGTTAAGTCATGAAATCCACCTCATGTGACGTTATAAAATGTACCTCTCAGCTCTTTCCCACAACTTCCAAGGTTTAATTCTGTATTCTGCTCATATCATCCTCACCCTTGAAGGTGGTGCCCATCAGTGTCACGGTTGCATCTCAGCAGATCCCCGCCCAGCTGAGCTCTCCTAAAAATGCCACAGGGAGTGTTTGGTGTGGAACTCCCCCCGCCCCACCCCGAGAACATTAATGGGGAGGGCACTTCTTGCAGTCAAAAGAGATGACCCAGACTGTCTGCCTCTGCAAATCTGTAAATCCCAGTGACTGGAACTTCAGCCTACAGCAAACTGAGCAGATTTGCTTTTAGTTTTCTCTGGAACAGCAGCATCGAAGGTTACAGCTCTTGTGATGCTAGTGCCATCTAGTCATAAATTTAAATCGGAGTTTGACTCTGCATCTTCCCTCATGGATTTTATGTCTCAGGTCATTCTTTCCCAGCAGTTGAGGGATAAGCAGTTACATGTCTGAACTTGCAGTCATAATTCTGCAGCCAGTTATCAGACATGATACGTCAAGCTGCATCTGATTAAAAGGACTGTGTACACATGCCTCCTTTTTAGCTGCAGTATTCTTCAGTCATGCTAAATGTGTGAACTCATGAATGATGCTCATGTGAATAGTCATCTAGAACAACTAGATGCTTTTCCAGCTGGCTCACCCAGATCTGCCTCTGCCTTTGTTCCAGAAGGTTCTTTTTCCCTTGTTCCCGGTGTGAGCTCTTTCACTTAGCTTTGCCTGTATTTTAGGTACATGCTGCAAGTGTCACTGCTTTCTCTAGTGCCACTGGCATTTATCCTAGATTCTTCAGTTCTGACATGACTTTCAAATGTCCTTTTTTCCTTGCTTTCATACACTCCTACCTGATTTTGATGGTCTGGAGCATGCTGAATTTCTGGGTTTAATTAGGTTTTAAATGCACTAACACAGTTCTGGCCTTTGCTCCTCAATCGTTTGTCTGGGTGCTGGAGGCTCCTGCACCCACCAACCTCTTCCACGTCTGCATCTGATTTTCAAATAATGCATCAATTGTTGGCAGCATCCTGGGAGGGCTGATGTGTTTGCAAAGCTTCTCTTGGCAAGGAGACAGGGTGCTTGCAACTGCAGCCAAATAACACGGGCCTCCCAACAATAAAAATGTTACATTTTTCACCTCTGGACTCTGACGGAGGAGAGGAGAATGACTTTGGCTGCAGCACACTACCGGGAATCGGGAATCGGATGAGCGTCAGCCACCCAACGGCTGTAGGGTGCGAGAACATCCACACCCCTTCTCCTGCGAGCACAGCCTGATAGGCCACGGCCTGTGGCATGTTTTGTGTCAGATTAATCACTGGTATTTGCATACTGAAACGCACAAAGCCTGCCAGGATCTTAACTCTTCAGACATATTTTTCACACCACTACTGAAATCACTTCTAGTGAGCAAAGTGTGAGACCTCCATAGGTTCCCTTAATGTCACAGTGCCAGAGTGATCTCTGAGAGAAAACTGGCAGTCACTGCCTGCCTGTGTCCCTGGCACACTGGCTGCCTCACCCTCCACAGCACAGCAGGCAGCCCTTGCTCAGAGCCACAGCTTCTGTTTTTCTAGGAAGCACCTCAGCAGCATGTAGTGTGTCAGGGCTTCTTGGGAAATATTTTTGGATTGCTTCATGCCCCAAGTAATTGCTTAAGCCCCCCTCCCTCCACTGCTCACACACATTTTAATGCCTGCCCCATCCCGCTTGCCAATTTTCCTCAGGCTGGTTATGCAGAGTAGGATGTTACGTGCTGCAGCATGGCACCCGTTCCCTCCCACCCTTTGGGAGACCTCTCCCCTTCCCCAGCTCCCCCTGTAAGTGGTGGCAGTGACATTTGGGTCGTCATGCCCCCGATGGAGCAGCTGACCCCACAGCCAGGCAGAAGGGCACACACACACAGCAACCCTCTCCTTCCTGCTCATCTCCAGCAACACTCCATCTCCTTGTTTGTCTTCACAATCCGTTGTGCCAAAGGGCTCAATTTTGACACAAGACCTCAGGAGACAGATGGCCATGTCTGGGGTCTGTGATGTGGAGGAGGCATGGCATGGCTGTCCCTCAGGACTCTATTGCTGCTGGCAAGATGAAGAGAGACAGGGCAAGGACTCACCTGCTGGCCATGTCATTTCAATGGTGTATTACTTCATATTGGCATAGATTTGTCCTGGCCAAGTAGCAGTCTCCCTGCAAGGGCCCAGACTTAAGCAGGGGAGAGTGGGATTGATCAGGCCACCCTTTTTTGGGATGGGATAGAACCTCACCATATGGACAGGAGCTGTGCTGAACCACCCATACCCAAGCCAGAAAGCAAACCCAGGCCTATTTTATTTACAAGTAGCTACAGAGGCATCTCCAGCTTCCTATCCGACGCCTGTCTCTGTGCCCAGTGTGGATGCAGTGCCTTGTGCAGGTCTGCCCCTTCCCAATGCCAAGTACCCCCCAAGCCCCCACTCCTGGAACCTGTTGCAGCACTGGCTAATGCTCAAGGCATCTGATCATCCCCAGTGTCACCCACTCTGCTCCTGATAAGCATTGCCAAACTTCAACTATTTTAAGCTGAAACTGTCCTCTGGGTATCTCGCATGCATTTCAGATTTAGCCAGGACTAGTGGGTTAGCCATTTCAAGGAGGAGGCTTGGGCCAGGCACTGGAGTGCTCACCCTGGGAAGAGCAGATGGTTTTATCACCTTTTTCTTGAGATGTCCTCACGTCACTGCTAAAGCTGCTAAAGCTTGGCATGAGACATGGCCCTCCCCATGCCTGTGAAAATGCACCAAATCCCAGCCAGGTTACAAGCTGTTTAAAAGCATCCTCTTATTGACACAGCAGACCTGAGTTCCTGTGGGGTTTTGTGTTACTAATGGCTGATCTGGCTTCCAGGAACCAGCAACTGCCAACTGGAGGGTTTTTTGCAGCAGGAACATTTTGAAAACTATCCTATGCATATCCTCTGGTGAGTGATAAATTGCACACTCCTGTGGCCACTTTTCCTACAGTTGGGGATTTTTCTTCTTATCTCCCTCCTCTCTGTACTCCCTTATTTTTGTGAAACTAATAGGGAGTTAATTATATGTCTAACGTGCAGCTGAGTCAGCCAGTGGCTTCACAGCTCAGCAGGGGATGACACACAGATAAACCGCCAGACAGACAGACACACATGCTCACACACGTATGCACGCACACACGCACACTCACTTGTGACTGCATATGCTGTTTCTCTTAGAAACCTGGATCTACAGCAACGATGGATTCACTGTGGTTTTGGCCAGTGGTGGACATTTGTCCCAGGCAGTGACTTTTGGCCAGGCTGGTGAGATGTCACCCAAAGAAAATGGAGCTGGCTCTTCCTTTTGCCCTTAAAAAACCCCAACAATTTCCTTGGAAATTTTTCTTCAAAGGCTACTCTGGTGGCCACACAAAGTACACTACTCAAAAGTAAGGAAGTGGAGAAGCTATTTGGCTTGACAGAGGAGGCACTTATGCCAGTGGAACCTCTGCTCAGGCCACCCCCAGGCTCTGCATGGGTCCCACATGGAAAGGTGCTTTTGGCTTGGCCCGAGACTGTGAACACTTACTGCATGTCCATGCCAGGGCCTTGGCCCTGACACTGCCGAGCTTACATGTGCTTTTTGTGCCTGTTTTGAAAGCCATAGCAATGCTGCTTTGTTTTGACACAAGCAGTTACAACAATAATTGCACTGCTCTCTGTGGGGCACATCTGTGCTCAGGTCTGGAGCACCACTGGCAAGCCCAGAGGAAAGGCAATCCTGAGTTCAGAGCAGGTTTTAATTAGGGAGTTATAAATTGAGCATAGGGCTACAAAATGGGAATAGATGGATTATCAATTGCAGTATATGGGCATACTCCACATTTTCACTGGCTTCAGCTGGGCTCCTGTGCAAACTGGATACATAGGTGTCACTGAATGGATGCAATGAGAGAAGTAGGGGAACCTGACCTTTACAACCACCTAAATTTTGGGAGATGATGCACAATTAAGGAAAGTTGATTTTTTTACCGTGCTGATAATCTCATGCATAGGAGAAGAGGGTCTGCTACCTGCAGAGGTTGTGCTTCCAAACAGGCTGCTTGCTGCTATGACATCTAGTCCTGGTGCAAAAGATGACAGCTTGAATCTCTTTGGGAAAAGCAAAGCCCCGAGATGTAACAGCCACAAGTTAATCAAGGTAGCTTTTGCAGCACAAGGCACAACACGGTAGTTATAAGATTCAGGTTTATTTTGATTACAGCATTCCTGTAGGACTGATTGCAAGTAATAACCATGGTTTGGCACCAGTAGATAGTGATAGAACAGAGACAGCGAGACATCCTGCACTTTGTAGGTACAAGAGGAGGTCACTTGGTCCTCAGCAGCTGCCTGCCCATCCGTTCGGGGTTTGTGGTTGTGTCCAAAGCCCTGCGAACACCCAGATTTCTTAGCCCAGAGAAATGAGACAGCTGGCAAGAGCAAGGAAGAAAGTGAAGGATGGGAAGCACTTTCAAGGAGTTCTTGATTGCTTTGATCTCACATGCAGAAAAGCCTCAGCCAGCTTCACATCCACTGGCTGGAGACATGTTGTGGTTTAACTCCAGCTGGCAGCTAAGCCCCACACACCTACTCCTTCCCTCCCTCTCTGTGGGATGGGGGAGAGATTTGGAAGGGTAAAAGTGAGGAAACTCATGGGTTGAGATAACGACAGTGTACAGCAAAAGTCCCATGTGCAAAGCAAAACACGGCATTCATTCACCACTCCCCATGGGCAGGCAGGTGTTCAGCCACCCCCTGGAAAGCATGGCTCCATCACATGTAACGGTGACTTGGGAAGACAAATGCCATCACTCCAAACACCACTTTCCTCATCCCCCTCAGCTTTATATGCGAAGCATGATGCGTTATGGTATGGGTTATCCCTGTGGTCAGTTGGGGTCAGCTCCAGTATCATCTGCCAGAGCAACGACACATGTCAAAGCTGTCTGCATTGGGCTCAACCAGGAGCTGATCTCAACATGGCCTGTTGAGACACATGTCCAAACACTTCAGAATTGCTCAGTCAACCTCTAATTGCTCAGTTTAGTAATCATGAGCCAATGAGATCTGAAATGTGGATCAAACAACAGCTTAAGCAAGTGAGCACTGCAACAACAAATACGCAGAATCCACATACGGACAATATTTTTTGCAAGAATGAATCAAAGTTCCTTACTCTGCCGGTACCGTGCGACAGCGCTAGTTACTCTCAGAAATCGGGTTGGAGGTGCTCGTGCTCCACGGAGGGTTTTGCTCTGACATAGCAAGGTGCAAAGGATCCAATTTTAGTCTGAGCCAAGATGACCTATAGAGCCAGGTCCTTGCAGCTGTCTGCATTTAGCTATTGCTGACTTCATTCAAGAGTACGAGCACGGGGCACTCGTGCAAGCTGTCCCTGCTAATGCACTGGCACATTTAGAAGGCAGTAGAGCAAAACCACACTTGAGTCATAGCTGAACACACTTGATGGGGGAGGCATTCATATATTACACTATATTTAGATCAACCTAGATCTTCTGAAAAAAAAACCAAAAACAGCAAAAAAGAAAGGAGGCATTTTCTTTCATAGGACTGTTAAAGAGTAGACAGAGAAATGAAAAGACTAAAGAAAATACTAACACTCACTTTGCACCTCTGGCTGCATTCATGTGTGTCTACTTTATTTAGAACTGGAAATCTCCTAAATTTGGTAAAGTAACGGGAGACTTAACAGGATGCATGCAGTTCCAGCCTGGTCTGTCTCTGTTGGAAGAACTTGTTGAAATAATGTCTCAAAGTCTGGCTCAGAGACATTCTGGGGAGGTAGAGGTTATATCCTTATTGCCTTTTAGGTAAAAAGGGAGTGATTTAATGCCTCGATTGGAACAGGATCTTTTACAGAGAAATAAAAATGTTGATCACAGTTTTGAAGTTCGCTCCCAAAGGGGATCTGGAAACAAATTTCTGAAAGAAGCAAAGCAGGGTTTTATGGACACCTTCCATGTTCAAGAATGCTGAATACTTCTACCTTCTAATCAAAAGTAAACTGGGAGAGTAAGGAAAAGAAATTTGCTTGGAAAGCAAGCAGAGGCTGGGGACACAGCACCTCCAGTATCCCTCTCCACTGGGGCTACAATGGCATGTGCAGAGGGCTCAGAGCAGGACAGACCCACAGCATCTCTCTCACATCCTTTGAACTGCTCCTCTAATGAACTGCTTTCCCTCCCCATCTTGCCACCCAGCTCCATCATTCAGAAGTGGAGTTTGCCTCCAAAATCCCTACAAGAAAGCCCAACAAATGAGGCTGCAGTTCCTGCATTTCTCTTCGAGTTGTCTAGGCCTTGAGGAAGGAGTGCTTTCTGCTAGATCCTCAGCTGGCTAGGGCTTCACTTAGCAAAATCACAACCTGGAACTGCAAACAGCAATTCTCAGACAGATCATGTAGCCTTCAGCTTCAGAAGCAGTAAGAGATATAAGTGTTAATTTGTGGTTAAGGCCTATTTATCTGGAACAGCACTAGAGCGTGGCTTGGGCTTTCCTGTAGCACAGCAGTTGGAACTGCCAAAAGAAAGAGGCTTTAAAAGTTAATAAAAAGGTCTGAAACAAGCTCATTAAAATACTTGGAAAACTTCACAGTTTGGCTTCATACCATAGGACGAGTATGTGAGAACTTGACTGGGCTTGTCTGCCTCCCTAACAGACTGTCTTGACTTAATACTTATAAAAAAAAAATCACCTGGCGCCTGATGCCGTGTTAAAAAGCCCCTACCATGTCAGATACTGTTGTAATTTGCCCTGGAAAAGCATCTGAAGCAAAGGAATGTGTGAGCACAACTTTAGAGCTCAAACAGGGGAAATACTGGTTGTTACACAAATCAGTGGATACAGATGGCATTTCATTTATTTTAATCCTCAGCCCAAAGTTTCAGGGGCTGGTAACTCTGCCACCCCACTTGGGTTCATCCCACCTGTGGATGGACGGATGTCATAGCAGAGTGCTCCCAGAGCAGGCTCTGTGGATACCACATTTTCTGTTGGCCTGGCCATATCTGGAACCATTTCAAGTAAAATCTAGCCCTGTATTTGACCTCGTTGTTCTATTTACTCACCACAGTAATTAGGCTGGGCAGAGGGAAGGCCAACAAGACAAGGTAGGATGGACTATTTGCATAGCTGCAGGCGGCTTCTATCTGATTGAATGGAGTGGATTGAACTATAGGCGGATTGTGGGTCAAGAGGTTGTTTGAGTTTCACATTCATGGATGCCCTCTCCAGAGCCAGTGCTTTCGTTAGCAACTCCACAGCACTCTGTGTTGGCTGCTAGCTCATGAACTGAAGGCTGGATCCCAAGCTGCTGAGGATCAGGACCACTGCGGTTCTGTATCCATGCGGCACCCAGGGAACAAACCCTACAGTGCTTCAGTGAAGGCTGCCCATCATCCATCTCAGCCTATGGTCTGCCTGAAAGCCTGAGCCCTGGTGGTATTAAGAGACTCTGATTTATCAACAGCTGAAGCCATCTCTGATCTACTCTTTAGTTCTAGAGTAAAAATTAAAAGATATATGAAGCACCAGCTTGCAATTGTTTGCCTAATCCTTGTCCCTCCTACCCCAACTATTTCTCTGGGATGCCAAGCCTTTGGCTAACATTCCACTATCACATCTGGGATTAACCTGCTTCATAATGTTTATTGTGCTTCCTTCAAAGTGCAATGACTACCTTTGGACCAGGACATAGTATTGAATTTTTCCAAATATTGTAGCCTCTATGAGCACAAGGTGTTGGACTTGGTGGCCTTTGGCCTTTTCCCAAGACGAATTCTCAGAGTTTTCATAATATAAATATAATATAAGAAGACTTATGGCTTTTTTATGGTAGGGCTTATTTTACCAAGGAAGGTAACTAGTTAGCACTTTTCCTTTTGCCTACACTGTATTATGAGTGTATGATTACACAGCACTTCTTCAGCAGTGGATTGTTGTTCCCAGACATGCCTCCTTTGTGAGCCTGCTGTAGATTTGAGCTGCATGTCCCCCATCGTGCCAAATCAGAAGGCAGGGCTATGTGGAGGAACAGGACAAGTTCAGAACAGGCAGGCTGTGGCAGAGGTCACTGGGATCCATGGGATCCATGGAGCACCATGGGTAAGGAAGACTGGAGGGAAAGGATTTTCAGCCTCCCTATCCATGTGCTCTGCCCAAACTGACTTCTGCTTGAAGGATATCACAGAGCCTGAACAGCCAGCACCTTGCTTAATTTGGATTACTGAACCCAAAATCTCAGTGCAGGAAGCACATGTTATCATCTCTATAAGGCAATGGCAGCTCTTAGGGCAGTCATACCTGTCAACACCACCACAGTCCTATGCACCCTGCAGTACATAGTATCAGGTACAGCCTGTTCCCAAGGACCTCATAAAGAGGAGAGATTCCTGACAAAACCAAGAGCAGTACGCAGCTTCTCCAGACCCATTCACCATGTCTCCTTTCTTCACAGGAAGTTCACTGAAAGACTTCTTGGTAGGAAAAGATCGCTCCTGAAGGAATGGAAAGGAGCCCACACAGTGGAAAGTATGCACAAGTCTTCCTTCTATAGCTTCTCTATTATCAGTAAAGAGCAAAGCAATAGCAGATGTATATCTGATGTGTTTACATGAAAGCTGCAGTATTTACGGATGCTTTTAAGGTCATATTTACTTCAGTCCAGCATAAAAAAAAGTAGAGAATATCTTGCAGTTAGTTAGCTAAACACCTTTTCCTGCCTTTGGATTGGGTAAGACAGATACTCACAATAAACTTTATCTGGTAGACAGTTCAAGGAAATGGCAGGAAAGTCCAAAATCCACTAACTCAAGGTCACTCATCCACTCAAGGAGTCTAGGCTGGCTGAGCAGTGACCATAAATCATCACATTTGACACTGATTCAGTGGCCTGTGTAATGCATGAGTGAGTCTGCACACAGCTCCCACTGGAGGAGCATCGTATCACACCAGCCAGCTACAGAGGCTTCTGTGAAGAGGCTCAGACTCAACTGGGCATGGAAAGATAATTTTCCACCTAATCACTGGGACTTCTAGTCAAAGCATGTATATACACAGGAGTGTGGCCAATTCTGTCACCTAAGCCCATTTTGATGGAGCTATAAATCCAAGAAATTGAAGTCTGCAAACACAGCCAGGACATACCTTGGGTACTCCCACATAACACCAAGTCCTAGTAGGAGACATAATGTCATGGCATTACCTCTTGGCATCCTAACAGCTTTCTGGGAGCAATGTGGGCACCATCACTGTGGTATCCCAATATGTCCCAGTGACCCAGCAAGACAGGGAATTTCACAAATGAGAGACAGCAAAAGTGACTTGCCTGTTTTCTTGACAATCTATGATTCAGACAAAAATCTTGGGTCTCTTGAATGGAAGTTTAACACCTTACACACTGAAACACCCCTCCCAACAAATGCACTCTCAAGCTTAGTAGTTAAAGCTCCCCACTCGTTTTTTGAGGTGTCAACAAATCATATGTATGGCCAAGTTGTTCCCACAGGCAGCTCTGAGGTGTATGGTCCTGGTCCATGTGAGAGACAGGGTACTAATTAAATGGTCCAATTCTGATCCAGTAGTTGTCCAATTATGGTGCTACTTGAAGTCTCCTTGGAAAAATCAGGAGAAAAAGCAGATAGTTCCTTTTAGTCCTTTAGAATGAAAAGTTTGAAGCCATTTTACTCTGTTGCATCACTGCTATCAGTCTAGACTGTCCACAGTCTATAAAAACTGATGCAGTGTGAGCTAGAGCAAAGCCTATTGGGAAGTACTAACACAAAAATAGAAACCTCCTACACTAAATTAAATGAGTGCTGTGCATGCACTAAAGTCTCTGCGAGAGAGACTGCTTGTAAATATTCTCTGCAGTCTGCGTAGGAGTTGTGTGGAGGCAGCTTGAAGACCTCCAGCAACAGAAAAATGAGATAAATGGTCACTTACTTGGCTGAGCGTCTCGGGAGAAGGGTTTTAATATGTGCAAGAAGAAAGTGGGGATTGAAGCTATCAACTTGTGTCATGATGGACTTAAATAATAAAGGCCTGAGCTGTCTTGTACAGCTCTCGCCCCATGAGGAGGGTTTCAGAAAGGTGAGAAAGTGTCTCTCACCATATCTTTTCTCTCTTCACCTGGCAGCTTTCTGTGTTTCTTTGATAAAATCTCACAGAAAGATGTCACAAATTCACTGCATGTAGCAAACTTCCATTATCCAGAAATGCCCTTCCCAACTGAGAGACTCCATAAAGTATTGGAAAAATAATTAAGCCATGTAAACAATATTCTCGTGCTTTGCCCAAACTGGGCTTATCCCAGCCTGCTGTTGTCAGAGGAGCACAGGAGCTCTGCTGTGTCCCGATGCACGTGCGCAATAAGCGGCGCTGGTGCCACCTTCTCGTCGGAGGCTGCTCTGGGCTCCTGCACGGCTCCGCTCCCCTACGGCCCTGCCAGACACTGCCTCTTTGAGATGAAATTCTTCTGTGCTGCCTCAGGCAGTTTCATTCACTTTTCTACTTATCTGGAGCTTATATTTTCAGCCCAAGAGTTCAAGTGTTACCAAGACAGAAAGAGTAGGAAAGAAACTATTTACCTTAATTTTTCTGAAATTTGGTAAGTGCAAGCAATTTAAATGTGAGTTATGGAAAGGTGGCTTCTTCACTTTCTTCTTTTTCCTTCTGACCAATACCAAACCCTGCAGTTTCAAATACCTTCCCAGAGCCAGAAAACAGGTGCTTTTCTCTAGCTTTTCTTAAAGACAGTTCAAGAAACAACTTTAACTATTTTCTTTTTAAAAATCATACAAAAGCCAACATCTAGGATAAAACATTTCAAATAAAAAGCCATATATTTGACAAGGGATAGCTAACCAAAAATTGTACTATTAAGAAGAAATTTCAGACATCTCTAGACCTTTCCCACGAAAGGACAGATCAATAGAAGGTCCATCCATATTAGAATAAGGATTGAATGTATATAAACTGTTTAAATCTATTATATGAGTTTATTTTGCTAATTGTAGAAGCTCTATAGCTTCAGCAGATCTTAAAGTTCATGAATATTAAATCTGAGCTCATCTCACAGAGACAAGTGTCTGGTTACATTTCATCTTTTCTTCAGCACAGCATAGGGAGGGCCAGGTGCTCACAGAAGTGTGTCTGGTAGCTGGACCAGTGCAATGGGAATATTTCCATTATGCAGAATGGGTTGAGAAAACTTATGTCAGCTCTGGGAAAAAAAAAAATCTCTGTGCATGCTACAAGTTGTCCATCTACAGCTGTAGCTTGCTATGCTGACACAATTAAATTGCCAAGTATGGGCACAGCCTAAGCAGGCTACTTAAATAAAACAATGCAGCATTTTTTAGGTGCTGGTGTAATCATATGTCACAGGACCTGTGGATTTGAGAGTCTCACTTGAAAGCTGGATCTTACTAATACCTGCAAGGATATAGACAGGATTTCTCATACCCTGGTCTTTGAACACTGATTTCCATCACTCTTCTGGATGTGATCGATCATGTGCTGTCCTGGTGTCACAAATGACATTGCTTAGGAAGCACGGGAATGTCCTCCCAGGCATCATTGCACTAATGTCTGTAATTTCATTTCAACAATATCTTCCCAGTGGTCTCTCCAGAAGAGGAAGCAAGATCATGTTTGACAATATAATGTCCTATGGTGTAGATATGTAAAATTAGTGCATTTGAACCTAGACACCTAGGTGTTCCAGGCCAGGCTGCATGGGCCTTTGAACAACCTGATTTAGTGAAAGATGACTCTGCCCAAGGCAGGGGAGTTTGACTGGATGATGTTTAGAGGTCCCTTCCAATGCAAACCATTCTGTGATTCTATGATTCCGTGATCTCCTCTCTACCCCTGCACCCATTTTAGATGCCTATACATGCATGCACATATATGTGCACAAAGATACATCCATTCACTGGCTGAAATGTGACTTCAGAAGCATCAGTGTGAACACTAGCGTGTGCAAGTACTGGTATGAAAAAACACACAGCATGTTCTGTTTCCTATCTATTCAATGCAGTGTTACTTCTGTTTGGCATCCCAGTGTCTCCAGGGCCATTCTCAGCCTTGCACATGGACACAAGTATATGGGTATATGTACCCAGGAAACAGCACTGGCTGAGGACTGGATAGAATTTATGAATAATAACAGGAACTGCGTAATTTCCTCCTTGTCTTTGCAATATTCCCAGAGACTTTCACGTTTCAGGAAGAGAGGAATATTTCTCAGATTGATGCAAGGTCATTTAAAAGAGCCCTGAATCAGGGCATTAAACCTACCCTTGCTTTGCTGGTCAGCCTTACATTTTATACATACTAGAACTACACTTCCCATATATCAGTGGCTCTCAGTCATGCTGTGACTGACTAATGCAGCATGATGCAGCTTGTGCACCAGCTCCAGTGAGACACTCCCCTTTAGCCAGTCATCTCCTCCCCATGGGAAATGACTGTATTCATAGCAAATGATGCCCAAGAGATGAACATCTTCTCTCTTAGAGCAACTAGCTCAAAGCCCATAGCTTTTGCTCCACCAGTACATTTCACTTCATTTCTGTTACCCCTCTCCACTGCTCAAACCAACAGGATCTCTATGGGTAGCATCTCATACACCCCATTACTGACAGTACTCAACACTGTGTCAGCAGGTAATGTTACTGTCTCCTTTTGACTTCTGGGAATAAAACATTAAATGAAGTCCATGTTAAGTCCAGTTCTGGAGATATTCCACCAGTTTCTGGCATGTTTGTTCTCATTCAGTTATAACCCACTCTGATCCTCCTGTTTGTCAGTACTTTCTTTAACTTGAAATTCATGTTTCTCCAACATAACAAAAAATTTATTTGGTTTATTTCAACATCTTAGTGCAAATTGCATTTGTCCTGCCTGAAAAGGTCAGTTGTCTTATAAAAGAAAGGCACCATGTTAATTTGGTATGATCTATCTTGAGCAAATTCATGTTGTATTTCATTCCATTTCCAGTTATCTCCTGTCTCTTTCCTTCGGCATAGTTTTTGTGTTCAGATGATTCACCTATCTAACGCATGACTGGGAGAGGAAAAAAAGAGAAGAGAGTTGGTACCCAATTCCCCTCTGTCTCTACGTCTCTGATATTGCAGTTGCTGAAGTTCATGCAGGCAGCCTAAAACAGAAGGAACAAAACAAGAAGGAAAGTCATCAGCTCTCCCATGAAGCTTTCCCATGGAGCATGGACTGTGCACCCTTCCTGACAGAACCTGTTGCCTCATGAAACTCAGAGCCCAAGGGGCTTAGTTAAATATCTTAGATGGAGATGAAACACTAACAACTATTAAAAGACAATTAAAAGGATTATCTTTCTTCATACTCCATAAACTGTTCTCTAGCTGGGCTTGGAGGACATGAACTCCTCAGTTGAAGAGCTCTTGATTAGGTGCACAACATAAATTTAACAACATTCTCTGTTCTGTTTGGCCACCATCCCAGAGCAGATATCACTGCATATGAAGCCTTGCTATTCCACACCAGGGCCACGGCTGCATCTTCATTATAAACTCCACGCTGCATCTCCATTTCAGAGACACACCATTTCTAGGGAGCACAGGGGTTTGAGGATACAGTTTGCTTTTCACACACTGCATTTGGAAGTGGACAGTGTGGGAAAGATATTGTGTACACTCTATGCCCAGCATGAGCAAGCCCGGCTAGAATAGGTGCTGGGTTAGGTGATCAGGAAAGCTCTGTATCAACTTGTTGGAATGCTTCAGGAAAGGATGATGGCTATCGGTTAGGACGTGGAGGTAGATGAGCTGCAGACACAGAGCAGGGCTTAAGGCTCTACAGCTCTCTGGGAATTACTTGTTTGTGAGAATGCACCTGGCAGGTGCACCACACCAGTGTGTCCAGCTCTGCACAGCAGTACAGCACTAGTGCAGGACATGGCCCGGAGAGGCCCTCCCTGCTCTGCCCCCCTGCACATAGGCATGTGTCCCACACCAGCAGCACAGGGAGCTGCCAAGAAGGCAGGTGCCAGTGGTTACCACACCACCAGCTTCCACTGTGCTGGAGAAGCCTGGAGTTGAGTGCTTCAGGAAGGGGTGCAGTCCAGACAGGCAAAGCCTGTACATTCCCCTCCAGCTGGGTAGTGGCGTGGGAGATAGCACTTGTCATAATCTATATTCCCAAGTGACCCAAATGTGCAGAGGTGGGCCCGGCCTCCCAGGTAGGCAACTACAGTCTTGCCAAGCACGTCTGACCCCGGGCTCTTCTGTGTGTGCAGCCACTTGGGGAAGTGCAAAGCCTTGTGTGCAGCCGGCTGAGCACCAAGTGCTGCCTCAGGCACTTGCCCCTCGCTGCCTGGCACAGTGGTGCCAGCCTCCCCACCCATTCCCACATACCCAACTCTCCCACCAGCAATTTGGAGAAATGGCAAAGGGCCTGCTTCCAGGCACCTCCCAGCTGCTGCTGTAACCAGGTCCCCTCTGGGGAATCAGACCCCCAAGAGTAGTGCAGCGGCATCCTTTCACCCCACATGTTGTACATTTCTTAGTCTCAGGATATGTCTGTATTCTGCAGATCACAATGCCCAGGAAGGCATCCTGAGGAGGCTACAGCAGAACCCAATATGCCTGGGAAGGGCAGTTTAAGACTGATTAGTCCTTCAAAACCACTCCACATGTATTTATCCAGCTGCTGCATCCTAAACTGACAGGGCTTTCTATGAGTGCAAACCCTTCTAACATTCAGTGATCAACAATAACAGAAACAAATAAAAAAAAAATTCTCACTTCACCTTGTTATGAGCTTGAATTTTACAACTGACTATCACAAAGCAGAGTAGAACCTTTTAGCACTTTTGATACTGTATAAAACCTTTTTTTGTTACTGTATAAAACCTTTTATTCAGAAAAAAAGCTTAAAACATATTGAGAAGAGAGCATTTTCCTTCCTGCTGTGAAAGTAATGTACTGGCTCCCTCACGGCCAAGTGGTAGAGAAATATAAAAGTGGTTTTGTCCAAATACTGATTTCTCTGTTGCACTTTGTTAAGTAGAGCTGATACATCACTCCTGGTGCTCTCTTCGGATAATGTCAAATGATAATGAGGCAGAACATGCAGACTTCAAATAAGGGAGGACAATAATACTATAATAAAACAATTGTCTCTGAGTTTCTTTAACAACATTTATTGTTAAACAACTGCACTGAAATCCACCTCAGCTTACCAGCTTTTAAACGAAACAACGAACAAAGAGTCCCAAAACTGTTGACATTTTGCCTACGACTTTTAAAATACATTCATCTCTATAAAGGTTAAATTAAAATATCTTGAGAGCTCCCTCACTTTATTTCAATTTATTCTAGTCCCTTGGCGACCAGGACATAGTCACTCCACATAAACTATGCCTCCTAGGTGCTAGATTTGAAGAGGATCTTGCCTCAGAAGAGATTGCGTACGGTGGCAAGGGACAACTCTGTTTTTCTCGACATTTTCACAGCTTGGCATTTCAGAGAAAAAAAAGCTCGCTAAACAGCTAGTTAATATGCTGGGAATGACCTTGCAAAGGGGAAAGAGGATGAGAATAAAGTTCTCACAAAACTCATACTTATGTATGTCATCTTGGGTAGACTGGAAAAGGATGGAAAATGGTGTGTAGTGTCCAAAGTCCCAATCCACCTGCCTCTGACTTTACCCAAGCAAGCTGTCAAGCTGCCTACCTAGCTGTATAAGGAAGTGTTTTATGGCCAAATCTTCCTTATCTCTGTACTCTGCAAGAAGCTGGTATCCCATGACAGCCACCCTGGAGGTAGGCTCCAACTACTGCCTTCATTCCAGTTGGTGATCCCCAGTCTATACTGACCACAGCAATAGGAGTTTCTCCCAGTACAGGATATTGTGGCAAGGAACACACCATGTTTCAATTAAAAAAGACTGAAAAATGGAATGCAGCATGTGGAGAAAAGGCTTTGGAGAAGACAACATGGCTGTGGTCTGAGGCCAATCAGATCCCTGTCTTGCTACAACTGTTCGAGTAGAGAACACTCCCTTTACCGGAATATATCCTGTCCCTGAGAATTTAATACAGACGAAAACTTCAGAGATCAGATTCTTAAATGGTATAAATCAGCATAATTTCATTAACTGAACCAGTTAGACCCTAATCTCTGGTTGCTGCAAGCTACATTTGGGATACTTCTTTTCCTACACTTTGCTGGATGAACTATTATCCTTCTGTCTGAGCATCATTACATTACGTTAACCACAGAACAGTGGTTTTTGCCCTAGACATGATTTTCTATCTGACCACAGAAGAAAGCATTGGCAGAAGCCTCAGGAAATAATCTAGTCCGTCATCTACCCTGCAGTAAGATTAGCTGTAGTTGCACTGTAGACTTGTTCTGTATCTTCAGATACCACAGCCTACGGACATTCCCAGGAGGAATTTTTTTGACTAGGGAATTTCACCCATAGCAAGACAAAGAGCAGAGGGAATCTGAACCCTTACAGGTGCAGAGCAGATTTAGAGGCAACTGTTCACCAAGATCCCACAGTGATGTTAGAGCAGGACTGGACCAGGAAGTAGCAACAAACTCAAACTGCACACAGAGATTCATCAGTAGCACTTTTTCATGTCTGCATAGGCAAGGGTAGCAAACTGGTTCTGATTGTAGCAAGCTGCTACTGTCAGTGACATTCTGAAAGCTTGGAAGAAGTGGAAGATATCCTTTGTGGTTTGGGCAAAGGATTATTTGGGTTCAGTTGACGCGCACAGACTAAGGACCCTGAAGCTGTGGGCCCCTGTACGCTCCGTATAGGTGTTTAATGGTCATTCTCTGTTTTCCTGTCTGCTGTAAACTGTTTGTTACTCCAGCTGTCACATGTCTGTCCCTTAACTTTCTCCAGACCTATTTTTCTTAATGTGGCACTATGTTCCTGATGGATTAATTCAATGACTTATCAAGCACAAAACTAGCCTGAAGTAGAAGACTGAGATTTATGAAAGACCATTTTTCAAGTAAAATACATGAAACTGAATTACTGAATGCAAAGAGTCCTCCAGGGAGAGTGTTTCTATGCCAGAAGGAAATAATTGCCATTTTTCATTTGTTCTACCAACTTTTTTATCTCATGCTCAGCCACAGTTTGCACACCTAAACCAATATCAAGAGACCAGATCAAGTGTTCTGACTTTGCTGCAACACACCCACAACTGAAAAATAGAATCCAGTATGCTGACTGCACTGATGACAGAGAAACGGAAACAAAACAAAAAAAGTCTTCCTTGCCACTAGAACCATCACCATATGATTATTAATTTACTAAAAATTTAGCAAATCACCCTCTAGTAATTTCTAGCTTAATCTAATCTTGCTTGCATTTTAACACCCAACTAAAAACACAGATACCACAATAAACATAATAAATCAACCAACTTGCACCAGCACCAAACACATGAACACATCCACAAACCTGAATGGGAAGTAATACTTGACAGAAGTTCTCAAGAAGATGATGTTATCTGTCATTTCTATTGGAGCCTCCCTGTAACTTAAATCAGAACAGAACATGCATGGACTTGGGCACTGTCCAACACATGTAAGGGCACAAGTCATAACCAAAAAATTTCAGTCACATTTTTCTGGAGCATCCACAGGAAGATGGTATTGTGTGTTTTTCACTGCTCTAAGGGCTTTGTAGAGATATTTCTGTGGAATTGCTATCCTTCAGGATTTCTTCAGCCCAAAGATGGACACAGCTAGTAAGATGCAGTCTACTGAGGCTTACTGAGGTCCTGAATCTGGGTGTTTGTATGAGCATGTCCATGCTTGTGTGTGGAAGGGGAAGGCAAATAAACTCATAAAACAATATAATGTCTCACGACATTAATTATTTTTTCCAGCAATTACACAAAGTCTGCACCTTTAATTAAAATTAAATTAAACTAGCTCTAGACCTCTCACCCATGTCAGGAAAGACAGTCATCATCTTCCTGATGGGGTAACATCAGAGTAGATGGGGGTTTTCTATTCTCCAAGGGGTCAGTCGTAAGCTTAAGATGTCAGCTGAACCGCCACTATGTATTACTTGGAAAGCAGCCTCCTCCTCTCTCAGGGCTGTAGAACTACAATGAGAATTACCACAGTAGCTCATAAAAAGCTTCAGGGCACGACTAGACTGCCAGGCCCCTGTTCCTACTGTGTGACACACACCCCTGTAAGGGGGGTGATGCAGTGGTCCCATGCACTGAGTAAGGATTACAAGGCGCAGCCTAAGATCCCGACCCTCTTCTCTTTCCTGCTCTACTTTGTCCTCTTGAAGTCCAGAGTCTTCTCCTAAGGGAAACGCTTGTCTGAGCTGAGCACTGCTTTTCACAAAGGAAGCCAAAGGAGAAGCAGAGGTGACCATCATCCTGTTACATGGTAATTCAGCGGTTATAGAGCACTTGCCTACACTGGCCCTCTCAGTTCCCCCCCCTCAGCATGATCACCGTCCAGGCTTTCCTCCACCCACCTACATATATCCTCAGGCTTTCTCTCTTCCTGCTCCAGATCTGCCTTCCTGTCTAGGCCCAGCTCTGCTTTTGCCACCCTCAGTCTTGGTGGTTAGAGAATACAAATCATAATGAAAATTGTGTGTTTGAATGCCTTCAGGCTGAGAAGAGCATTAGATCCAGGTGCTTCCCAACACTAGCCAAGAATGCCAGCCATTATGCTTATTCCCAGTGGCAAGAAGAAATGGCACCAATAAGGGCAACATCCTAATCATGGCAGCTACAATGCTTTGTGATGAACTCAGAGTATGTGTACAGGCAAAAACAGGCTGTATACTGGTGGATTTCACATTTCTTCATGCTAAAAGTCTAGTTGTTGAGGGAGTTTATATGTGCCTACTTTCTCAGTGCATTTCCTTAGTTTCCTGCATGCCTAAGGATTATAGGAATATAGGAAATATAGGAATAGGGATTCAGGCTGTGCTGAAGAGCAATTTGGATTGCTTTCTAGAGGTAAGGCACTTATATTTCACCAAAATCTAGTTCCAAGCACTCTGGCTCTCACTGAAAGTTGCTACTAAAACAGATACCCAAGAGCTTAATGTCACAATAGCAACAGAACATCTTGGTTTATTGAGATAGGAATTCAAAATAGCATTAATTAGAATTTTAAATGAACTCAGGCTAAACATGGGAAGACAAATATTGTCATTCTGCCACTGTGCTTCAAATCATCTGTTTCATGCTCAATTTTAAGCCTTGGAGCCTAGGTGTTGAAGACAAAAGTATATACTGCCCCAGGAGAGTTCAGCAATCCCTTTTTCTTAAAGGTGGTTCATATAACAGCCTAATTTAGCCTAGTATAAGTCTGCTGCTTCCAATCCCAAGAGTTCATTTTGTTTGCTGTGTGTTTCCAAGTTGGGAAAAGACTCAGGAAACAATATGAAAAATGCCTTTCCATGTGACAGCAGGTCTCTATGCTAAAGCCTAGGCATACACACAACATCTGTGACGTGTTTGGTGTACTGTGAACCAGAGAACTGTAACTTTCAAAGGATCTCCCAAGATTAAGCCTCAAAACCTACTGCATGACCTTGGGAAAAGCATTTCATTTT
This sequence comes from Manacus vitellinus, assembly GCF_001715985.3. Taxonomy (NCBI): domain Eukaryota; kingdom Metazoa; phylum Chordata; class Aves; order Passeriformes; family Pipridae; genus Manacus; species Manacus vitellinus. Next base: position 20,054,951 of record NW_021939396.1, read on the forward strand.
TCTCTGGCTAGGTCTATTGTATAAATTAAACCCTGCCAGGGGGATGTTCCAGGGCATTGGAATTCAATCCTGTATAAACTGTTGACATAATCCTTGGCATCAGTTTCGCTGAAGCAAACTGGCAGTGTCCCAGACAATTCCCCACACAGCTCAGGAGTCAGTGCAACCCAAGGCCATCGCTGGCAGACATGTAGAAGGCAGACACTCTGCTTTGGAGGGAAATGCAGGGAACACAGACCACTCCATGCCAGCCAGGCTCTGTGCTCCACAGCGAGCCTGGGCATGTTTTGTTGATGAGTACAAACACAACTGATGCACCTATAATGAGGATAATGTGTCATTTCCTTTATAAAGAGCATTGTGATTGAGGCATGCAACTACCGTTATAGTTATTGCATACGCATAGCTGGACTACTCATAAGACTATTTGAAAGCAGTTGTAAATAAAGCTGTCTTTTCCCTCTCAGAGTACCATGGAACAGCTGCCAGAAAACACATCCTATAGGAAACTCATGTTCACATCTACAGGCAATGCCTGCCAGAAAAAAAACAAGGGAGTAGCACAGTAGGCTATGGGGGCAAGATTTCTAATTTCCTGCTTGTCGTAGGTGCAGGAGAAAAGATGTTTATACATTGCTCTCCTCCCTGTGAGAGAGCAGGGTGGCCTTGTCCACCTCCAGAGATCCTTTGCTTTAGCTGGAGCTCTCTGTCCCACCTGACAATCTTGCCATGGTCATAGGAGACATCTGTGCTTGTGTGATGGATGTGCTTTCAGCACTGCAACAGCTTTGAGCCAACCATCCTCTCTTCCAAAAAAGAGCTCAACTGGAAAGCACTTGGTGATGCTGCAGATCTGTTCTAGAGGGCAATGAGAAATAACCTGCAATTAATGCAAAGGAACGGAAAGAAGGTAGAAGCAGAGAGAAAGTCCCTTCCTCCTTCTAGAGCCACTGCTTCCCTTCATCCTTGCCAAGTCTACTCAAGCTCCTCACCCTGTTTGAGCCTGTCACACATTTTACTTACAAATCCTTCCAGATGCACAAACATTTGGCATTTTCTCCAACTGCTTTGGACTTCAGCAGGCTAGGAGCTGGGTTCAAAACACAAGTCATATTTGATCCACCATATTCCAGCCCTCAGTGAAAGGCTGGAATGGGATGCTGGAGCTTTGTAACATCTCCTACTGGCATTAATTACCAGCCTCCACATTCAAGGGCTACCTTTTTGGCTAAATGGACACACAAATGATTGCCAATGCTAAGACTCTTCTGTTCGCTCAGAAGAATCAGGCTCCATCACCTTCCCACAACCTCCTGCTAAACAGAATCAAACTAGCTATTCCTGATTTAAATTTGTGCAATTTTATATGTATGTGGTCTTTCTAATAAAAAAAACATAAATATATTTGATTAGTAATGTAGGGTAATATGGTGTACAGTACAATACTAATATATTCAAACAATCCTATTTTTGAAATGGGCTATTCTGAGATTTTTATTTACAGCAGCATACACACAATTTCCTTCAGAGCTGTCAGCCCTCAATAAACCCTCTGCGTGTAGGTGCATTACAGCCCACAGCTGGAACTGTTTTGTATTACATACCTGCTGTGTAAAAAACAGCAGAAAATGGAACTGGCAATAACTATTATGGCAGTTCTTTTTCTAAGATTTTGGAAGAAACCAGTCTCTGCCAAAAGGAGGCACTCAGATATGTCTTCACTCAGTAAACAGTTGTCTGAGTGTTCATTAGCCCATTTTACAGAGGGGTCGTGTTTGCAAGAGGCTTTTGTCCTAAAATCAAGCTCTCTGCACAGATGATCCTGTGGTCTTCATCAGCCACTGCTCTCTCATCTCAGTTCTGAATAAAGGAATAAAAATATTCTTGCACACTTCAAAGGCTTTGACCAAGTTCCAAGGAAATGTTATCCAGCTGCATAGATGACAGTTCAGCCAGTGGAGAACTGATGGTCTGGCTGTAGCACAACTAACTCCATTACCACACTTCTCTTCTGATGGCAATATAGAAGTAAATAAGGACCCTGAAAAAGGCTAGTTTGGGCAACTAGCCTTCCCTAAGAATTGAGGATGCTTCATTGCTCTCAGCAGTTGTAAAATTAGATGGCTTATTAGCTACTAGGCTACATTTTTTTAAGTGTGCTTTTGGCCAAATGCCCCTGCAGACTGTCACGAATTGTCCAACTTCAAAACCTTCTTCTCTTTGCTATTCCCAAAGCTGCAACTTGCTACAGCATTTGCAAACAGCTGCACTTTTCAGCAAGGCAGAAATACTCTCAAATTTAGCTACGTTTGGCAACACCTGTCCCAGACGTTCACAGGACTCCAGCCATTGCTTCTCCCACCTCACAAATGGAACTGCTTTTGACCAACACAGCTTGCATCTACCCCAACTAAGCTCCTTCCACAGCCAAACCACAGCACAGGCACATAAAATACGTGGCCAGTTGGCACTAGCTCACTCCTGGAGTTGATGGTACCTGCCCTTCAGATTTTCCAAAGGAGAGTAACCCTTGCTTCACACTATTCAATGCCTCTTTTGTTCTGGTTTTAATCCTGTGTCCAGCCATGGGTTTATTTGACTCCCAAATTGCTGTCAGCAGGAATGATGCCATTCGGTACTATTTACAAGAGATTCAGCACCTGCAGGCTCAAGCTGTGAGTCAAGAAAGACAATTATGGGAAAGTAAGTTATGCACAGAGCAGGAAGAGCAAGTATGTTGGAGTAATGCATTTTATTCAGAGAAAAGCCAGTGAGATGAGAGCAACTGTACTGTCAAGATTCACAAGGAGAAGAAGAAAAATGCAGGCATATAGGCTAAAACCAACTCCACTTTTATTCTTTAAAAAAATCATGTGAAACAAAAACGTGTGTTTATTTTTTCAGGGAAAAGGAGATACTTGGTCCAATTCACATTATTTTCATGAGGCATGAAGATTCAGTGATATCACTTGTTTTTAATGGACCAGCTGTGGAAGAGGACGGTCCGGGATGGCTCGAACCGGCCTCGGCTGCGCGCCGTGCTGGGCTCTCAGGAGCTCCCCTCCACCCAGCCGCAGCCATTTCCTAGATCTTCCCAAGTCTCCGCTCCTGGGAAGCCGCACGGGGCTCGGAGCCGCCCGCGAAGCTCCGTGAGGCGGAGCGAGCGGCCCCGCTACAGAACCCACCTCCGCGTCCCACCGGCCCGCCGGCAGCGGGGCGCAACGCCGCCATCTCGCGGCTGCGAGCGCGGCAAAATGGCCCCCCGGCCGCCGCGCCAGGGCGGGCTCAGGGAGGGGAGCGTGACTGTGAGGGCGCTGCGCGTCAGGGACAGCGAGGGCTCCGCAGGGACAGGGAGGGGAGGCACGGGGAACAACAGCGGGATAAACCCCGCGAGGTAAAGGGCGCCAGGTGCCTCATCGGTGAATGCCGGGCTGCGGTATGAGGAGTGCACCTCTCGCCTGAGGCAAGCAGGGCGGCTTTTATTTTACACAGAAATTACCATCTTCCCGGAAAATTTAGTAAGAGGTATGAGAAAACAAAAAAGATTTTAGGAGAACTATGAAGGCAGATCTATATCTGATGAGAAGAAAGAAGGGTTTTCTTGCTCTCTGCTTGTTCTGTAACAACCAAATGCACTGTGGTGTTATTTCACAGAATCACACAATAAATTAGCCTGGAAAAGACCTCTAAGGGCATCAAGTCCAAGCTGTGACCGATCACCACCATGTCAACTAGACCAAGGCACTAAGTGCTACATCCAGTCTCCTTAAACACCTCCAGGGACAGTGACTCCACCACTGCCCTGGGCAGTCCATTCCAATGTCTAATCACCCTTTCTGAGAAGAAATTCCTCCGAAGGTCCAAGCTGAACCTCTTCTGGCATGCCTTGAGGCTATGTCCTCTCATCCTGTCACTAGTTACCTGCGAGAAGAGGACACCCCACCTCGCTGCAACCTCCTTTCAGGTAGCTGAAGAGCGATAAGGTCTCCCTTGAGCCCCCTCTTCTCACAGCTTGCAGATGTCAGCATGTAGGGAGAGGGCTGCTCCACCCCATTTTCCTGCCAAACTTCATTGCTTTGAAATTTCTCATACCACGTGCCTGCCTCCAGCTAAATTTCTGCTTGAAATTTTCCTAAAAATAGTTCTGCCAGGACCAAAACTGGTTAGGGGTGAAACACTTGTTCTTGCCCATGTTAAAATCATTTACAGTCATTTTGTACCATCAAACCTCACACATTTGTGCAAAGTAGAGTGAGTCCATGCTTTGAGGCATGGATTTGGCAAGGAGCCAGGGATGTAGCTTTAGCCCAAACTATTAAAATGTTAAAAGCTGTAGAAAATATTCTTCTCAGCAGGGACTTTTTAGACTTTGGCAGCTAAAATCTTTGAAGATGCATTAAATTCCAGTGTAGGACCACCATGGATAAAGGTGCCTTTCCCTTCCAGTGCTGTCTGCAGCTGCTGCAGACTTCAGCTTTATTACTGGATGCCTCAGATACCTCAGTTTAGCGGGTTTTGTGCTTAACTTTCCTTATTGATGGCTCACAGAGAGAGTGGCAGCTTCGTGCCATCAGCTCAGGGCCTGTTACACCCTCCGCTCAAGCAGCAATGAGTATCATACCATAGATGCTTCAGCCCCACACCCATGACCCATACAGGTGTAGATGTGAAGCTATGGGGTGGATTTGTTTTCTATTTGGTCTCTAAAAACCTGGGCAGTTAAACATTCACAGAAGTTAACATTAAGGTCACAAAGCCACATAAACCACTCCGGAACATGGGGATTGGCTGTGCAACCATCGTTCCAGCCCTTGTGCATGAGCATGAAAGGGCATCTATACCACAGGCTTCTGCCTTTGGTTGGATGGTGTTCAGTCTGTGGCACCCCTGTGTCATGGTGACGGAGGCCCTGAGCATATGAAGATCATTGCCTTAGCAATCCAAGTGGAACTGAAGTGACAGAGTCAGGGAGTCGTGCGTCTTAGTATTGCTCAGTAACTGAGCATCAGGAGCTCAGGCACAGCCAGACCTCAGTCCTGCTCTCTGATAGATCCGTGTGCCTCACTTTCTCATTGGCTTGGGAGGCTCATGTTCTTCGTGGGCATGAGCAGGACAGGTAGCTTTGTGGTCTCTGAGATGTTAAATGTTTGCAAACCTAAGGTGGGCATTAAGAACCAAGTATTTTCTGCTGTTAAAGGAGTGCATCTCCGAAATAAGAGAGATCACTGTAATTTATACAAAGATGCCTTTTCTTTTCACTTTGCAATGAGCTCTGCTACTGAGACCTCTGTGACTTGTCCGCCAGGACACTCAACTTCTGTCGGGGAAACCAACTTTCACGCACCATAAGCACACAGCAGTACAGTCTCAGAAATCCGGGCCATTGCGTCGTCCTCCTCTCCCACCAAGGCATAACTCGGACAGCGGCAGGGATTTCCCTCTCCCGGAGCCTCCGCAGCTTCTTCCAGCGCGGTCGGAGCCCACCCCCTGCTGGGGACTCGGCTCCGTCTGCCAGCGCGGCCGCATTCCTCCCCTCCATCCCCGCGCTCCGCAGGCTCATGGCATTTGTATACGCATCACACAGTTTCCGTCTGGCTGCACAGCAAGCAGTCCTCTGGAGCTCACAAATACCCAGTTTGTAGTTGACAGCGCATTACTTTCCTGACACACAGTCATGCTCTGCTGTCTCCAGCAAGAACTGGGGAGAGACTGTAGTTGTCTTCAAGCCATTAATTTTGAGGACTTTTAAAAAAATTTATATCAAAAGAATCCTTCCTTTCTGTTCTTTGTTATATGCATTTAATAGTGGGTTTGGTTTTGTTGGTTTGTTTTGTTTTGTTTTTTAAATATATATTTTTGCTGCAGTTTTGGACAGCATTGCTGCAGCTTCAGCAGGGAAGCAGTTTATCTGGAGGGTCAGTGAAATCCCAATCTCTGGTTGCCCTGGTTTCTTTCAATGAGGAGGGAATGCTGCAGCAATGAAAATTACCTGCTCTTAGTCACTGGAAATCTTACGTGTTTGGGAAGTGACTAAGCTGTCCTTTCTATACAAGGACACTGCCTTGTATAGATGAAGAAGAAGAAAAGAATTTTCAGTTTGTGGAAAGTTAGAGATCAACAAACTGAAAACGATAGCAGAGCTCTGGAAAACCTCAGGAGTGGGGTTGTCTATAAGGGCCAGCAGGAAGGAGAAGAGGTGCAGCAGGTGGTGGAAACACTGCTTGTATAAGTTTGGCTTCTCTCATTAATTTTTCCCATGAACATAGCAACAATTTCAAGCCCTGAAACACAAGTTTTTAGTGAGCTGCAGATTTTCCTTTCTGTATCCAATTGAGACATACATGAAAATACTGCTTGGATTTCACCAGAATAAATTGACTGTGGGAAGAGAGTCCAAATATGCTTCATAGGATGCAATGAAGATCTTACTAATCCTATATCTAGAACAAACCAGAAAATGCTGGTCAATTGATCAGTTTCCTTTCAGTCAAATTCATAAAATCATGTTACCATGCAGTTCCCATGACAAATCAGTAACACGCTGGAGAGACCTCTCATGAATTTCCATCTTGCCTATTCAGGAGCACAAGAAATTTCTCTGGGAGCATCTGGTGGGAAGACCATTTCCACTGTAGCCTGAGAATACCTAGTCTACAAGGCTTCAAGAAGAAACTGCTACTCTAGGAGGTCCCACAGATCAGCTGTCCAAGCAGAGTGAGTCTTTCTGCTTTACTTCTGTTTGCAGTGAGTTTCAGCAGTGCTCATGTTTCTGCCAGGGCTCACTGAAGGGAAGGCCTGCAGGGATTTAACTGTCAGTTTGAACTGATTTTGTGCTGACTCTTGGACCCAGAGGATATAATTTCTGGTCAGCTGTAGCCTTTCCTCCATGCTGGCACATTTAGTGGTGGCTTTCTGCATTTCTGAGAACTGCAGGTTATAATTTCTAGTAAAATAAACTGTTTCTTATTCTTTTTACAGAGTCAATCAATAGCTGACTGGAGCTCCAATGTCAAGCATTGCTATACACTGCCTAGAAGCCTGAACTGGCAGTGAGGAACTTCCATCTGCAGGACTCATCTCACCGTGTACTTCTGTTCTCACCTTTGGTTCGTCCAAATATAGCACCCCTGGGGCAGGAGCTGACTTCTGCCTTGTGTTTGTCCCACACCCTTGTGATCATTGTGGTCCTTAAACAAAAGGGCTTCTGATTCATTAACACATTTGAATAACCCCATGGGAACCTTCAAGCCTAACTGGGATAAGAGGTGCCACATTCCCAAACAGCCAGCAGGCTATACGATGGCTAATTTATTGGCACAAAATTACAGGATGACCCAGGCTGATCTGAGCCATAGCTTCTTGCTGCATATCCAGCCAGGGGGTCTATGGTGTTCTTTCCAAGTTTTCCAATTTGGTGGTTTGGCAGGATTCAGGTTTTTTGATAAAGTTGCAACCTCAGTTGACAGGCTAAGCCAAAATGAGGTCAAAGTACACAGAAATTATAACTGGAAATAAATGTTGGCAACTCTGAAATAAGTACCAGTTTTGACTTCTGATTTTTTAATAAAAGGAAGACACTGATTTCTACATCACTTCCACCAGGGCAGCTAGCAAGGACAGAACAGTAACAAACTCAGACTAGTCATGCACATCCATGCATAGGAGGCAGATAGTGAGCAATGTTCATAGCCCAGAGGCGTGGAAGCAGCCTTCAGCTGAGGCTTCAGGGCACTGCTACAGTGTGAATTAGACATAGCTCTGTTCTGTCTCCACTCTAAGTGATAAACAAGGCATGAAAGTGGTAAAGTTAAATTATGTCATTCTTGAGCACTCTATGCTCCTTTTAGTGTGCTGAAATTTGTTCTACTAGCTTTGGAAGTTAGCATGCAGATATTTCACGGTCTTGGCTAACCATGCATTTGTTAACTTCTCAGATGTCACATGAAGGGCCTGCTCTCTGTCTCCTTTGTCTGTGAGGGCCTTATAGGCTGTGCCAAAAATACAGCCGAGACAAGCATTTTGCTCCAGATGTAAGCTGCCCCAATTTTAACTCCTGCACACTGTTAACAGGCTTCAGTAAGTTTGGAAACCAGCATAAAACACAGATTTCTCTGAACTTCCAAACTTTGCAGTTTTTGCAGTGTGTTATATTTCTGGCAGGAAATCTGGATTAGATGCCAAGTTCATAGGAAATTCAGTATCCCAGTATAAAATGTTTATAGTTGGGTGTGTATCTCTAAGGGCACCTTCCAGTTGCTAAGTTAACATGATCAAAAGAATCCCCCATCTGAGAATCAATCAGCCATCTGTAGAATGCAGTGAAATTGCTTCCAATAAATAGTACAAGCATGAGGGAGCCTTTCCTGTCAGGGCCTCAGATCCAAAGTCCCTCACAGTATCTTCTGCAGGACCTCAGCATTTCCTGGTGCCTAGACTATTTAGTTCATCGTTTTAATAGTGACAGAACCATGATTAAAACTGTAATAGGACATGTTATTTGTTTTCACGGTATAAACCAGAAGCTTGATCTTACCCTAGCAAAGGCAAATCCTTAGTGGTTCTAGGTTCACAAACATAGCAATAACTAAGTGGCAGTCTTCAGACTTCTTTATTATAAATATGTGCTTTAATAATTTTTCTAAGGTATAAAATTTGCATATACATTTGTAAATTATATATTTGGCCTGGTTGCACAATACAATGTATCTTCTCAGACTAGGTAATATATTTACATGACACTATTACTAGAACTATAAGGTGGTAGGAGGTTAGCTTTACAAATACCCTGTCCTTATTCATATCTTATAAGGACAAGCTAAAACATCTCCATTATGTAGATTGCAAACATGCCAAACTAGTGTATAAGTATACTCCATGGTTAAATGATCTTACTATTCCATGAGCAGGAATGATGTGATAGTCCTTACATTAAAATTGACTGCTTTACACCTATTTCACTTTTACATTGAAAAATATTTGCTCATCTATAGAAACTAAAATAAATTTTAGGGAACCTCTTCAGAAGTGTTCTTGATTTCCATTCATTAGCCATTTTTGTGGAAAGCCTTTATAGAAACAGTTAGTATCTTAGTAAGTAGACTTGACAGAGCAGGCACACAGATGTGAGAAGTGAGCTCCTCCCCAAAGCTGTGATGTCTGGCTGGACAGGCTGAACCTCCACCAGCCAGTGACTGCCCCAGCTCCAGGTGTTTTTCAGTCTGGGTGCCCTCAGGAGTTCCCAGCTGCTGTTCCGTGTCTCAGGCCTTGCTGAAGTGTGTTTGATGGAGGAGCAGACCCATGATGGCTGTAACCCCTGGCTGCATGGTGGTTGTGTCACTGCCATCCTGTAGCCTGTGTGCTGCTTACAAGATGTCACTGATGACAGTGCATTTGGTCCTGTCAGAGTCCCTTTTTATGTGTCTCAAACCCCCCATAGAGCACAGCATGTTAAGCAATCAGCGGAGCAAATTAGGCCCAGGAGTGCAGTAGAGCATACTGCAGCGAAAGGCAGCAAGCTGCTGGGAAAGCTGCGTGTGTGACCTTACACAGCATTTGTCCTTTTATGGCTGGCTGAGGCCAGCAATGCTCTCAGGAGGACAGCTGCACACTCCCTTCTGGGGGGCTGTTGCCAAGCCACTGGAATTCTGCCGCTATAACTAATGAACTCACTTAGGAACCTCTGAGTTAGGTTTAACATTTTGCAAAATGCATTTATTCCCAAATTCACTGGTAAAGATGTCCAGCTGGTCTGGATACACATGATTTCACAGGACACAGACTTCACAGCCAAAGGTTAAGGAAGTTAAGGTACAAACTCAAAATCACGTTTGTTCTTTGAATAGTTCACCAGATGATGTGATTTTCCACCAAATTAGTAGCAGATGAATTATCAAGGTTCTGTTGTCTTGTCTGACAAAAAAAACTGTGCTTGAGGAAAGGAGGAACTTTCACACACTGTAAGGGTGCTGGAGAACATGCAGTTGGGGAGCAGTGGTACCTTATGGTGAATTAGACAGAAGGATGCCCTCTTCAGCACAAACTCCAGTTCAGCTAGAACACTCGCCCTAACAGTCTTTGCCAAGTTCTTCATCTGTAAGAACGATCAGTAAGAAGAGAACTGGGTGCATTTAGTCTACTGTGTGCTTCTAGTAATCTCTTATGCTGCAGTTAGTACCTGGATAAAGTAATTTGTGACAATACATTTCCTTGGCACCACACAGCCACTAATGGCCATGCAAAAGAGCATGTAGGTAGTTCTGTTCAGCTCCAGATAAGCAAAAAACAGTCTGCAAGCACAGGATGCTATTAAAACCAAAGGGAGTTTTGATACTGACTTTGACTAGCACAAAAGCACACCCTTTACGTGGGAGACTCACTCTGTGGTGAGGTGGAGGAGGCCTCTTTGCCCTCCTACTGCCCCTTGTGGATAAATTCATGTGTATATTAGCCTCTACCTAAACCAAAGGCTTTAACTACAGAGCTTTACCTTTATTCTCTGATATAACTGCTTCCTTAGGTACTTTGACAGTAGCTTCCTTGGAGTTTAATGTAACATCATCCTCACATTGGCAGGACTTCTCAACTCTCTCTCAAAGTTCATCAATAGAGAGGTCTATATATTTGTAAAACATTATGGTGATTTAGTAAGAGAAAAAGTGAATAGCAGAAGGTTCTGTAAGTAACACCATCTCTACATGATCATTGTTTATCTTCTCAGAGGGAACCTGCAGTAGCTGTTGTAAATTCACACAATAGAAGAATACTTCCTTTCTTGCTCTGCCTACACCAGAAAATAAAGGGTGGCTGGCTGGAGAAAAGGAGAAGATACAGGAATGACTATAAGGGAAGAGGTTGAGAAGCTCACAGCATTTATTGTTCTCAAACTGAGAGAAGAAATAAATTTATCCGCATCAAGAGTTTTGAAGAATTGGTGTATAAAACAGAGATTTTAAGATTTAGGAGTGCTGCAACCTGACAGCAGAACAGTAAGCAACATATCCATGCTTATTAGAAAGACAAAGATTATCTTGATAGCCAAAGACTTATCAGTCTTTCTACAGTCATGGGCGATCTTTAGAACAATTTGTGAAGGAAAGAATAATTAAGACCTGAAGGTAAGTAGAAAATGATGTAGATAAATTTATTAGGGCAAACTCAGCTGGTATCTCTTGTTGATTTCCCAGGCATAACTCATTTATCTGGATGCTAAACTGATGAGCTAACTTGCTAAGTCAGGTTAATTTGATTCCTTGTGATGATTCTTGTCTTGGACTGGACAAATACCCTTAGAACTGGGTATCAAAGTGAATAAGGAGCCAGCACAAGACAACTCAGGCAAGGAATTACTTAATGGGAAGGAAAATAATATTACTATTCCTCAAGGTGTTGTGCCTGATCATCTTAAAGGTTTTCATTTATTACCATGGTGCATGTAAGGAAGTTCTGAAGTATTGTCAGCATGAAAGAGGGATGGAACGCTCACTGCATGCTACTAGTGGCTAAAGCAGTGGAAACAAGGTAGAATTTGTGGGGCAGAATACAAGCCATATATGAGGATGGGAGCTGGATTTGGATGTTGGATGTCAAAAGCGAACAGTTAATTAGGCTTATTTATTGGTGATACAGAAAGAGAAACACTTCTGTAAGTTCAGTCTTACTATTTGAGACAATTATCTGGTGTGAATCTCCCATGGGAGGCGTCTCCTGCACTCACAAGGTAGGTGTGAACCCTACTGTTCCATCAGCTAAAGCTGTGTCAGATCAGTCTGACCTTCAGAAGAGTGTCTGCTCCAAAAAGGCCACCCATAGCTCTGAGAGGCCTGCAGTGAGGAAGGAATGAGGGTAATAGTTGATCATATTATGACTATGATGGGTTGGTGATGAAAAAGGCAAACAGATGATTTGTGTATCCAAAAAGGTTTTTCTAAAGCAGAGTACTGACATATTCTCAGGCATGTAAACCCAGAACTCATCTGTGCACAGTTCAGGTGACCAAGGCTGAGATGAGCCCTTCCCAAATCTTCGTTCATGAAGCCTAGCCATGATGATGACAGTTTAGGTGACCTGTATTCGAGGAGGAAGAACAACTCAAGACTGCACCATGTGCAGAGAAAGCTACAAACAACAATGTGAGAATGGAAAATGTATTTATTAACAGTACCTAAAGGAACTGGGCTTGTTTAGTTTCATAGAGTGAAGGTTGAGGGGGCCTCTGTTGCCTTATTAAATGTATCATAGCAAAGGAAGATCTTTGGAAATTCTTAATATGATATTGGTAAAGGATCCTAGTCTGGTTAAGAATAAATTTGAACTCAAAATACAAAGTTCTGGAACTATCACAGCAGTGGTTATTGTCCAGTGTCCATTTTCAAAGTGTTGCTTGATATGTTGGTAATTCAGGTTTTTTGGTTTTTTTCTGGGTTTTTCTCTGAGATAAATATGACAGTGAAGAGTCCTACAGATACAGAATTTTTCACTATTAATAAGATGCCTATAATGAGATCTTGCTATCTCCTCTTTATTTTTGGTTCAAGCTTCAACATTGTACCTTCTCCAGCATGTTCTTAATATCAGTGTATTAGAGAAGTTTTAATTGTAAATGTTATTTTCTAATAATGGGGGAGTCTTGCTGAGCTGCTAGTCTTGCCTGAGAAATACTTACCAGCAGCTTACCCCCAAGAACTCCTGTGCCCAAGAGGCAAGATGTCAGGGGAGTTCTGATGCTTGGTATACATAAATAGCAAGTGACATTAGACATCAGAAATCCTTGGTAGGTAGTAAACTGGTACTTGTTTGTGACAACATAAATGTAAGGGTAAACTTCCAGTCCGTTTAGATTCTCCTTTGCCCTAACAGCCAGGAGTTGCTTTACAAATAAGCCTATTTTGGAAGCTGAATGAGTGAATGATGCTTCTGGACTGTTTGCAAACATGCTGACTTGTGGCTGTCATTAGGAATCAGCCCCACGTCATTAGTCTGGGTTCAGCGTTTAAGAGATACTTCCTGTTGTGCTGGCATTTTTACAGCATCCTGGGATGGAAATTTGCAAGTGCAAGTAAAGTGTAGGGAAGAACAGGAGCATGTTAAAAATTTGGTTTGAAGAATTGAAACCCAGTTCTTTTCAGGAGCTTTTAAAGATCTTCATTTCAGTGGTACAGGTGGTACCTAATGTTTGATGAAAATCTAACATACAGATAGATTAGAGCTGTGAACTCTAAGCGGTTGCCACAGAGCAGGAAGTGAGGACTGTCTCTTCCCAGCAATACAGTCCAGTTGGTCCTCTCTCTTGGTACAGGGAAAGTCAAGGATTTGCAAAGATAAAAAAAGACGGAGCTAGACTTTTTTTGACAACCAGATAGCTCTGAAAGGAAGGGTGAACTGGATGAGATGCAACAGAACAAATCACTGTTCTCTGGGTTTTTTCCCATCACCCTGTTCCCCAAGGATCATGGAGACATGGGCAAGTGTGTCTTGCCACCTGTAGGATGAACATTTGCAGGTTGAGTCCTGTAAGCAGGACACCAAAATGCTATTTACATTGCAATTATGGATCTGACTATGAAAAGGAGAGGATGTTTTGGACCATGAGGCCATATAAAGGCTGGGCTCTCAAGTTTTCCAGTGGTGTTCTTGATGGGTCTGTTGTTGATGCAAACATCGATGGATAAGTATTGGTGGTACAGTGACAAAACTTGGCCTCTGACCAGTAATGAAGGCCCAAAGTGGAGTTTGCAGAATGCTCCTTCATCCTCTCTGCACCATTGTTTTCTGTACAGAAATGAAGAACATTCTTGTTACACACCTGTGAGATTTACAGAAACTCCCAGGTATGCTCTTTCCCTACCTTACGCAGCTCAGGCTCATCTCTTACTCATGTAAGGTGGAGTGTGGTGAAAATTGTTGTCTGTCATCCTTAGATTTCTCTTTGTGCGGTTTACTGAGTGCTGTGATAGTGCATGTTGCTCAGAATTGCTGTTGGGGGCATTGTGAGAATACAGTGAACTTTTGCAGCTTTCCTAGAAAGTAGGACAGGAGCAAAGAGGCAACAATGAAGCAGCTCTGCAAGGCAGAAAGATGTGTGAGACTCCTCTGCGGGGGCTCTTCCTCTCTGACTCATCTGAGAGCTGTACTCCCACTTTTCATTTGAAAATGAACCTCTACCCCTCCCTCAACTGTAGTTGTCCCTAACAGTGTTGGCGTCACCTTTACACCTCTTTCTCTCACAAGCATGTGTGGGTGGTGCTAGCTCTGCACATGAAAACACTGGGTAGTGCTCAGCCCTGCTCTTTTGTTCTGGTAGTGGTCACCATTGGATACACTTTCTCTCATACTGTCAGAAATGTTTCCACCATAGCAAACATAAGGATGGAGATTGCTGCTAGGTGAGCTGCTCCTCCTACCACACAGTGAAAAACACCAGCCAGCAGAGACAAGGGTGGAAGGTCTCTACTCTGGAGTGCTGGCAACTGCCTTGCTATTGCTTTTTAAACACTCGTGAGACAGTCTTCCATTACATGTGAAATGAATCCATCAAAAGTGATGACAGGGGAACATGGATCAAACTGCCAGATGGAGGAAAGATATACTTACAAGAGTCCTTGCCAATCATACCAAACGTTTCAGATGGGAGCATGGTGACTCACAGGAGAGAGCTGCTTTTCTGCTGTGCTCCACGCAGGTGCACTGATAGCGACAGCATATTGCCACCCCAGGTGGGTGGAGGCTCTTTGAAACACAAAAGGAAGGAGTAAAAGACCTGAAAATTTGAATTTTGGAATTACTTACCCTTAGATTAATTCAGTCCTTCATGCTTTCCATTGCCTTCCTCAGGAGAGAAACAAATGTTCTGGTTCTGTAGCTGAGTGTGATGGCCAAGCCACAACTTGACAAGTCTGGAACTACCAAGAGTCAATGGCCTGAGTCATAAATCCTGAATGCAGGCACATCCCTTGCAGGGAATCACCTTTCAGGGATGTGACAGATGTGACCTCACAGCCACCTTCCAGCCATGGGCTCCTGCTGCCCATAAGATCCATGTAAAGCATCAACTCATGTAAACCTGTAATCTCTTGGGAAGTTTCTGAATGGTGCTTAGCCTTTATAGATTGAATCCTGTATAAAGATTAGAAACAACGAGTTAAGGCATCTTTGGAATCACAAATTCCTTGTTCTTAACCCAAGGCCTTTTGGTGTTAGAATGGATGCACAGGGACCTGGTAACAAAGCTCAGCCCTTCACTCCAGCACAAACAGGATGTGGCAGCAACACACTCAGGAAGATTTAACAACAGCTCACCTGAAAAATGAGTCAACAGATCAGCATTTTGAGGAGTGAGTGGAAAAGTGAAACTTTCTGTTCCCAGGACGACAACATTAAGCAAGGCTGAAAAGTGATGTTTTCTGTTATTGTGGAGATGCAGTCTAGTCTCCAGCACCCAGGATGGAGTCAGGCTGATTTCAGCATTACAGTCAGAACTGACTTAATCAATGGCAGTTTAATATCCTTCTCAATTGCTAGTGTCACTGCTGCTGCTTCACCTTTGCAGGGACCTGGCATCCCAGTCCATCACAGGCCAGTATGGTTGCCGAAAGGATGAGCCTCTTTCAGACATACCCACTGCAAGAACTGGTGTCACATGTAAAGAACAAGATCAGGGCTGCTATACCCAGCATGAAAAATATGTAAGAACTCAGTGGTAGTTGGAGAGCTATTTCCGTGCACAAATGTTTCATGGGTGTTTGGGGTTTTTTTTCTCTAAACTGTAAAAATAGAAGGCATGATGCTGAAGAAAGATCTGCTTGTTTTAGGCACTGGGGAAATTGTGCAGCAACAATTAGCCTTTATGCAAAGATTAATCCTTAAGTAGGGAGGTATGGGTCTCTTTTAACACTGCTTGACTTTTCCACAGGAGGTTTTATATTTATAAGTGATTTTATATTTATAAGTGATTGTTCCTGCTCACACAGAAAACTTCTGTCTCTTCATCTGCTTCCCCGGAGACTTCTGAACTTGTCATCAACCTGATATCCCAGTCAGAGGAACACTTCCCCACTGTGCAATGAAAATTTATCAGCTAGTCCTTCAGCATGTCTCAACAACTCAGAGATTATTAACTCATCGTTCAAGTGATTAATGCTCCTGGGTGTTTGAGAGGCATAACTCTGGTACTTGTGAGGTGCATGGAGGCCCTGGAAAAGAAGGCAGAAGTGGAATGCAAAGCATGACAGTTTGTACTGAAGGGCAGACTAACCCTGCTCTAGCTTGCATCCTGTACCCACTCCACCTGGGTTCTGTTTTAACTGGCCTCTGTAGGCCCCACAACACAAACAGTGAACAGCCCCTTTTAATCTCCTTCCTTTGTATGACAATCCAGATCTGCGGATTCTCAAGGGAGTGCATCTGAGAAGAAGTCATTTCACTTAGCACTGTCTAATTATAGCCATGTTGACAGCCACAGTTGTAACTCCTCTGCTAAGAGATTTTTAGTATTCATCATCAGGCTCCTCATTGGTTGCTGCAGAGTACCTGTCAGTCATGATAATTACTAATTTGTTTTAACTTGCCTCAGAAGCATTCCTAGAATTTATGGCTGTGCTGTGAGTCGGCACAGGCCTTGTTATTCCAGCTTTGCCTTCTACTATGACAGAGGTATGGCAGAAATGCAACATATACAGGCATCATGGCCTGTCTATAAGTGATGCCTGACCATGATTCATACATGTTTGAGCCACATACACCACCAGGAGCACCTTAGTATAAAATCAGTCCTGGGATTGCTTTTGTGGCTCTGCTCTCATTTTGAACATACACACTGACAGGTGTGTGTATATAAATTTCCAGAAGAGCTGGTCTGTCTGTCCTCGTACCTGTGACTGAGGCAGCTAATAGGGCTGCTGCATTCAAATAAGAGTCAGGTCAAGAGAAGGAGATCAAGCAGGACAAACGATAAAGACTATTTCTCAGCCAGGCAGGCATGGGTCCAGTGCTGTGTCCAAAAGATCTCATGTTTTAGCCTCGAGAAAGCAAAGTTGCTTCAGAAGATTGTCATGCCCCCCATTACAACAGGGGATGTCAATAACACCGCTTTACTGGAATGCATTGGTGCCAGTAAAGAGCACCCAGATCATGTAAAACACAGGGCAAGAACAGCATGAATACAGAGATCTGTGCTCTAATAAAGGACTAATGTTCTAATAATAAAGTGGGAAAATAAGCAAAATTTCCCCTTTCCTTCTACCACATACTGCAAGGCAAGCCTAGACCATGCTTCATCCCAACCTGTGCACCAGAATTTCTCCACAGCATGTCCTTGCTTTTGCCCAACAAGCCACCCCAGCAACTCTGCTGCCTGTGAACTGCTCCTCCACAAGCCTCCCCTTCCACTCCCCACCCAGCTTTCTGCCTCCCACAGATGGCTTTCTGAGTCATGATGGACATGGATGAAGCTTTCCAGCATGGCCTAGTAGAGCTCTTCCCCCATTTTGTCTCTAATTTCTGCAACCCTGTAGTGCTGAGCCATGGCTGTCAGCCTGGAAAACACGGCCTCTGTGAACTTCCCTGAATCCACATGCAGCACCTCATCTCTGCTGTGCTACTGCTCTTAGGAGAGTCCTCAAAGCAGGTATAAATTGCTTTCAGTGTGCTACAGCTGTGATTGTCTCACAGCTCAGGAACATATTACCCCTGTGTCCATCTTGACCAAAGGAGGGGATTTCCTTACACACCCTGCTCCACGTCCTGAGCTTTTGGAAGTGCCCTGGGCATCTCTGTTTAGACTCAACAACTCCAGCAAGAGGATCATGACACTGTTCCTGAGGCTGGGCAGGGAGGGGTCCCTGGCAGGGAAAGCAGAGTGACTAAGTAGCAGTTCTGCCCAGATCAAGATTTCCCTCTGCCAGCAGCAATCCTTTGCAGGAACACCTGCACCATAATCACCATAGAGACCAGTGCCAAAGCCTGAAGCATTGTAGCCAGTAAGAATTTCTGAGTTTAGGAGAGGTTCACTCTCTGTGCCATATTACAAATACAGTAATAATTATTTTGGGTGAGTACTGAAGCAGTAAGACTTTGCATGTTCCCTGCAGGAGGAGGCTGCTCCAGCGGCACTGCTATGGCTTTTGAAGCTATTATTTTAACTTGGAGACCCATCACACAATCAGTTCTGCTACTGGTCCTTGAATCCCAACAATCTCCCCTCCATCAAACAGAAAGTTTAATTTTATGAACAGACAGATGTTTCAAAATGTGACCTTTCCCAAGCTGAAGCACACAGTGGATGTATTATTTATTGGTTTTCAATTTTTCCACAGGCAGACATGTCTATTCCATCAGGAAGCTTGAACAAGAAGATGTTTAAAAATTCATTTAAGTGCAAATGCAGTCCACACTAGTGTAGTAATGCTTTCTCTTAATGACAAATTGAAGAGCAAGATGTGCTTATATGGGAGGATAAATGATAGCTTGTCTGAGGTACAACTGACAGCTTGTAGCTATCCATTCTCCCTGCAGGTGCAGCTTAACTGGTCTCCAGCCCTGTCCGTGGGCTCGCTTGCCATCCATCTGCTCTCTGAAATTGGACTGTACTTTAAGTGTAGAGCACCTCAGTTTGCCTCAGCATCTAAGTTCATGATCTTTGAAGGGAACAGCATCAAGGTGCTCAGAGCAGCTCCAGCAGCGCCAGCTAACCTTGCAAGGCTCTTGTGGGATGGGCCAGACCCTTGTGCAGGGGTGCAGATGGAAGAAAAGCTCCTCATTTTGGAAGCATTGTTCTTCTCTCCCTCTGAGGGAGGAGCAGAGGTCACCCTGGAGGTCACATGCAGGCCTGTGTCTTCTATCTCCTAAGGATCGTGATAACTGAGTGTGGCTAAGTCATAAGGTTCTCTTTTCTTCCAAACCAACATAACTTAAATTTTTGCAAATTGGTTAAATAGTAATTCCAAGAGATGCAAGCAAAAACCCCACCAGTGAATTATGGCAAAGTAGAACAGTTTGCTGAGAAATTAGTTCATTTGATTGGAAACAGTACATTTTATGCTGTAATGAATCCTTTAGAACTCAAAAAATGTTCATGAATTATGTAAATAAGAACAGCATTTTGTACTCATCTTTCTGGGAAAATCAGTCCTGACAGCTTGTTGGATTTGCCTCTTCTGGCTATTTGTGATGGTGACTTAGAAACTCTTCCTGATTGAGTGTTCAGTCAAGTAAAAAGGAAGAATAAACCCAGCGTAGGCTCTTACATGTTCTGTTATAAAAACTGACAGTGCCTGGCCCAAACACAATGTGTTATTTTCCTGTGCCAAACTGAGGCCAGGCCCCTACACAGACTTTGTTCCCAAGCTCTGACTGCTGACACTATTCTCCAATTCACACTGGGTGACACAGAATCATTAACATATGTTGAGCAAGTTTAAATTCCTTCATAATTGGGAGTAATCACTAACATAGGATAAGAATAGTAAGTAAAAGCTGCAGCCCAAGTGATAAAAATAGCCTGACTGAAGCACTGAGGCTGGAAGACAGCAGAGCTTGGGGCTGCAAGACCAGGACCTCAGAGTCCTCCTATGCCTCCCACATGTGCATTTATACTTTCTGCACAAGGTGCCATTTAATACCCCATGCTCCATGAAATGGCAGTTTCTGCACCAGGGGAAGGATTTTTCTGCAAGCTCTCTAGGCCCTAGAAGAAAAGGCAGGTTTGATAGTGTTTGCATAGCAGGCATCACAGCCCAGCTCCCCATCTCAGTTTTGGTCTCTGTGAGAATCCCTGCATGGGCAGCCTGCCTGTGAGTCTGACCAGGTCTAGCATGGCTTTCTCATACCCATGTCACCTCCTGATCCCTTGACGAGAGCCACCCTGGTGCACACTGGCAGGTGTGTGATCCCAGGTGCTGCACCAGGGAGCAGTGAGCCCCTCCAGTGAGCCCCTCAGCACCCTGGGCGTCAGGGTTGTTGCTCGCAGTCCTGGGGCAGCACTGCCCCAGCTCCCCTTGAAGCCCTCTCAGACGAATCATCAGCATTCTGAGCATGAAGCACTGTCCCCTGACACTCCCAGAGCCCATGGCACAGCCCTTGTCTTGCTGCTGGAGAAATCTGGTGGCACTGCTCTTTGGGCACATCTCTGGAACCTGAGCGGGCTGCAGAGGGGACATCCCTGGGGGTACGGGAAGGAGTGCCTGGCTCTGTGTCTGCACTGCAAGTGAAACATGGTTAGCAGGGTGTGGAGGATTTAAGGACTTCCAGTCCTTTGCAGTTCTTTCCCACATTCTTAGCATGGGTGTGTAGAAAACTAAGAAATTAGGCAGCTTGCTCTGCTATTTTTCCTCTCCTGTGACCCAGGCAACAGTGAGTAAGTGTAATGCCCATGATATACTCTTATTACCATAGTAACTCAGCCAGGAGCTGATGATTGCACAAGTAGATTCCAAAAGGGAAAGACTGCCTAAGGAATAAATCATCTCTCTGCTACCTGGGTGCATCGTCCCTATCTGCACTTGATACACCTTTGAAGGCAGTGGGATTTCTCTGGCACACAGTGAGAACAAATTACAGCTTAGGTCTAAGTCTGTGCTTGCAAGACAATCTTTCCAAATGATACAACATCTTACATCTAAACGAAAACTTACCCACCCCTTATTAGAAGGGGCTGATCTTCAGCAAGGTTCTGCTTTTCACCGATTTCCTTTGAAGCATGGACATGAGGTGCAGCTCCAGCTGTGCCACCTCCAAGAGCACAGGCATGTCTGCAGCTCTCCATAACAGCAGCTCCTCAATGCAAAGAGGAGGACAGTGTTAATGTTTCAGCTGAGTGAGAGCGGCTTGAGCCTCCATGCACAAGATGCCCTTAGCAGCACAGTGTCTAACCTCCGAAATCTCTGCTGTAGCTCCAGTGCTGCGGGGTGAAAAGGCCTTAGAATGTACTGTGGCCACGAGAGAGCCCTTGGCTCCAGTGTATACCATCTACCTGAAAACCTCACAACAGCAGCTGGTGTTTCGTGCGCTTGCCTTCACAATGCTCCGTGGGGCCTGAAATCACTGTCATACCCACCAGACAGGCAAACAAGGACTGGAATACAAAGAAGTCAGCCAGGTACCGAGGTCGTCAAAGGGACATGTATAAGAGTAAGGATTTGAAAACTCATGCCTCGGGTGAATATAGTATGAGTCCACAGGTGATCTCAGGGTCACACTTCCTTTTCTAAAGCAATTCAGATCAAAGAGGACTACTCTAGGTATATGGAATTTTGTTCATCTTTTCTTCTTAGTTTTTCCTGTTGTGTAGTAATCCTTGTAACAACATTTAAACTGCTGTTCTAACATTCACCACTCTTATTCAGAGGCATAAAATTTCTACTTGGTATCCAAGCAGTAAGAGGGACACAGAGGAGCAAGATAAGACTGTTTTGGCAGTCATGGACACCAGGACTCTGTGAAGGCAGCATTAGGTAGTGACCACCCTTCAAACTTCATCCTTCCCAACAGCCCAGGACACCTCCTTTGATAAGACAGGAAAAGACTTGTCCATCACTGACATTACACTGTGGTGGGAAGTAACAAAGTCCTGCCACACAATCCTGCCTAGTTGGATAAAAATATTTCACGAATATTTTCATAACCTCTCCACCAAGTCCTATTAGCAGCTAAAAGGGCAAGGCTCAATTATGCAAGGTTTCCACTTAAAATTTCTGGTCAGCAATAGCTCAAGCCGCTCTCTTCCCCTACCTAGAAACCTGCAAAAGGAAATCCTTCTCTCTCTAGGAAGCTTCTCTAAAGTCCTGAAGCTGCATCAAAACCAAAAATGTATATACTGTGGAGAACAACTGGAGCATTCATTTGGGAACACACTAAACATAACTCGTGGATGAGCTGTATATATGTTTACATATATATGTGTGTATATATCTGCTTATTTGTGCATATAAATCCTGAGAGATCTCTCCCCTGCTGCTGTGGATAACAAATTTCTGTCCTTTTGTGGCACAAGCTGGCAAGGCTGCCTGGGCTCCTGTCCTTGTCTCACGCTTCTCACTGTCTTTGGCCCATGAAGGTACCTGCTGACATTAACAACCCATTTGAGCAGAATAACCAAAATGCTTCACTGGGAGACCAGTGCAAGTGTATAAGAATCCTGTCACTGAGTCTTCTGGCCAGCTGGTGCTGGAGCCGGGGCTATGCTGCAGGGCCAGGCTGTGTCTCAGCACACACAGGACAGACACAGACTACCTGGATGGCCACAGGAGAACTCACCTGCCTCCAGTGCTGACCACTCACCAAAACCAGAGCCCAAAGGCATTGCCATCACTGGGACCCTGGAGAGCCATTCCAGGGCTAAGGCTTGTTTCAGTGGGGCTGCTTATGGGAACCCACAAAATGTCCCCCGAAGCATGGACTGTGGCTGCACCAGGCACGTGATTGATAGGAACAGCGAGAAGGAAAATGTGCTGTGCCAGAGTCAAGACTGCCATCCCAGTGCTGCCATCACAGTCAGGCACTGTAGTATATATGCTGAAAAACAAGAATAAACTGAAAGAAAGATGGGCCTTTTATTTCCCTGCACCTGAGCTGCAAAGAGGATACTTCTAATTGAAAGGGAAATGAACGAGTGAATGAGCTGCTGCTTCTGTTACAGAAAAAAATAATAGCATTGTCATAAATGTCTCCACATATCTCAGTGACAATTGCAGGGAACTATTAGCATTTGACCTTCCTTGTCACACACCTGTGTTTCTGGGTAGCAGACACACCTGTATGCCAAAGCCTGACAGAGTGCCCACGACCCAAAATGTACCAAGCAGAGTATGTAAGTTCCAGGTTAACTGAACTCAGTCAGATGAACAAAGACACAAAACTTTTGGCTGTGTGTACATCTGACTGAAATAAAGAAACAGCATCAGTCTGGTCTGTGCTCAGGTCAGAGGAGCTCCTAAGGAAGATCCCTGTTATTTACCTCCCTCTTAAACAGATACAACCCTCTCGCCTTTCTCCTAAACTTAACCTTTTTTTTCCCTTACATTTCCTGTATCTTGAAGGCCATGACCTCCACTACACAGTAAAGAGGGTTTGTTTCATACAGATCACCAAGACGATCTGAGCTTGCACAACTTACACAATTCCTACCGGATGAGAAACACTATCTCTAGGTGCTTATTGCTCACGTGTGAAACTCAGTGGTGAGCCATTGACCTACAGCAGTCAGGAGGAGATGGCAGGGGAGAACAGACACTCCTGATGGCCACCATTGGCTTTCATAGTAAGGGGAAAATAGACAGGTAAGTAAATATGGCAGTGAAGAGGACCCTTGTCCTCTGGCAATATAGCTCCTGTGATGGAATATCCAGCATTTGATCCCCAGACAAAACCAGACCTGGACAACTTTCTTTGAAAGCTAATGCATTATTTTACCTACTCTTCCTTTGAGAAGCTAATGTGAAAGTACCTGGGGGAATGCCTTCATTTATAAGGCTTACGTATAAATCAGAAAAGTCTTGCTGCAAGAATTTGAGTTACCAGAGATGGAGCCAGGCTGACTGGCCAGCTCACACCTCCATTCCCTCTGGGGTCAGACACCAGTAGGCGCTGAGTGTGTCCAAATCTCCAGAGTACCTGCACCTTTCTCTTTGTTGAAATCTCTTTACAACAGGACAAACCAAAAGGTGATATATGCCAGTCCCTAGCTTGTCTCTAAAATACTAGTGGAAATGGAAAACGGGGTCAGAGACAATCTTACAGCTTTGTATTTGACAGCCAGCACTTAAGGAATCAGACTGGAAAGAGTCCAGGGCAGAGGAAAGATGAAAAGGAGAAGAAAGTGGAGATAAAAGTCAGTGGAGCGACTGGAGTGTGTGCTAACACTGAGGGAGACTCTGCAGCTAATGATGAGATGACAAGTGGTGCAAAGAGATTTGAAAGTGGAAGCCAAACTGGGAAGTCAGATGTAATGCTAGAAAAGGCAGGTGCTGAAGTGTGTGTGATCATGGAAAATAGTGTGGAGAGAGAATGAAAGTGGGAACAGCAGAACAGAAAGGTTTTCAGAAAGGAGAAGAGACATCTGTTGTCTGCTCTGCCAGGCACAAAGGAAAGCAAAAGGAGTCAGCAGCATCTCAGCCCTCTCTGCAGCAGGTGGCTTGCAGACTCCATCCCCTCCAGAGCTATAGGGAGTCACAATTAAATGCGATGAAGTGGAATAAGATAGACTGGAGCATTGCAGCGTGGCAGTGCATGAAACCTGGAAGGTAGTCTCTAAATCCACCTGGAGCTTGTTCTTCTGATCTGCAAGGAAAACTGTGCTCACAGACCTGAAAAAAAAATATGGAAAAGTGCAAGTTTACTGTATGATGGTAAAACATTGAATTCTGTAGTAGCAGGGGAAGAAGCTGTGGATTCCCAAAGTGCTGAGATAGATACAGTATAGGCTTCCAGCCATGGACTTCTTGGGGCTGTAGGGGTCCCAGGAGCACTGCTGCAGGGTGGTCTTCTTAGGAGTCATCTTACTTCTCAAGTATGAGGACTTTGAGATCTCTGCACAGCTCTCTGCAGGCTGTTTTCTGAGGAGCAGAGGGCACTGAAGCGTTGTGTGTACTTTCTCTTCAGCAAGGCCATCTTAGTCTTAGGTGTGTGGAACTGGATATTTAAACACCCACACACTGTCCTCACACTGAGTGTCGGCTCAGTCAGTCATTCTCTGCTCTCTGCTCCAGTCCCACATGAGAGGGAAGCCCAGCCCTCAAGGTCTCTCCTGGCACAGGGGTACAAAGATGCCTGCCTTCAGCCCATGCACTGGGATTCGCAAAGGGCCTATTTCCATTAAAACCAATAGCAGCCTGCCTTCAGGACAGACTCTGAGCTTCCCTATTCCTATCTCAAATGGCGATGGGAGAAGGAGAGGTTATGAGCCAAGGGAAACTGGGGAGCCAGGTGCCTGCATCCTCAGCTCTTCCTGCAGGCTCTGCAGTCCTGAAAGCCTGGATCACTGTAGTGGGTTAACCCTGGCTGGACACCAGGCATGCACCAAAGCTACTCTATCACTCCTCTCCTCAGATGGACAGGGGAGAGAAAATATAATGAAAGGCTTGTGGTCAACCTAATGACAATGAGATAACACTCATCAGTCACCATCATGGGCAAAACAGACTCAACTTGAGGAAATTAACTGACTTTATTACCAATCATATCAGGGTAGGATAATGAAAAGTAAACAAAATCTTAAAAACACCTTCCCCCCCCCTTCTCATCTTCCTGGGCTTAACTTTATTCACTATTCTCTACCTCTTCCCTCCAGCAGCACAGGGGGACAGGGATGGGGGCTGTGGTTAGCTCATCACACTATTTCTGCCACTGCTTCCTCCTCAGGGAGAGGATTTCTTCCCCTGCTCCAGCATGTGGTCCCTCTCATGAGACAGAGTCCTTCATGAACTTCTCCAGTGTGAATCCTTCCCTTGGGCTGCAGTTCACAAACTGCTTCATGTTGGGTCTGAGTGAGGGTCTCTCCCATGGGGTGCAGTTCTTCCAGAACAGGCTGTTCCAGCAGGGTTTCCTGATGGGGTCACAAGTCCTACCAGCAAACCTGCTCTAGCATGGGCTCCTTTCTCCATGGGTCCACAGGACCTGCCAGGAGCCTACTCCAGCATGGGCTTCCCACGGGCTCACAGCCTCCTTCAGATGTCCACCTGCTCCAGTGTGTGTCCTCCACAGGCTGCAGGTGGATATCTGCTCTACCATGGGCTGCAGGGGGACAGCTGCCTCACCATGGTCTTTACCATGGCCTGCAGGGGAATCTCTGCTCCAGCGTCTGGAGCACCTACCGCCCTCCTGCACTGACCTGGGTGTCTACAGAGTTATTGCTTTCACATAAACTCTTTCCAGTCTTCTCTGGCTGCAATTGTTTCTGTGCAACAACTCTTTTTCCCTTCTTAAATATGTCATCCCAGAGGTACTACCACCATCACTGATGGGCTCAGCTTTCCCAGGAGTGCTGCCATCGTTGCTGATGGGCTCAGCCTTGGCCAGCCACCAGTCTGTCTAGAAGCTGCCTGGCATTGACTCCGTGGGACGCAGAGAAAGATTCCAGCAGCTTCTCAAAGAAGCCAAACCCTATAGCCACCCCCACCCCCGTTACCAAAACCTTGCCATGCAAACCTAATACATTCACTTCCCAGATCAGGAGTCCAGGACATCCAGTGGTGGTTTCACCACCATCAGGGAGGATAAAGAGGAGCGAAGGGAGGTTCATCCCTTAGGGCTGAAAGTCTCATAGTGGCCAAACCCACACAGAGGCTGTACTTCAAACAACATGTCCTGTCAGAGCCCATAGGTTAGCCACTAGCGTGGTGGTGTGTGCTGGTGGCCATGAGGAATCATAGGCACTCATCAGTTCACGTCTTCCCATCTCAGCCTGGGATTCTGTTGCCCACTGTCCATGAGAAATCAAGGACTCAAAGATTAGTGCTTTATGTATGTACTGGCACCTTTCATTGATGCTCCAAAACTTCCCATGTAATTATAAAAGCAGCCCAAATCCAATGCTTCAGAAGTAGGAGCAATGGGAACATGACAGTATGTTTAAGCTCCCTCCTGAGTGAATCAGACATGAGCAACTGCTCTGGAATATCCAGTAGCCAAGTTCCCAACATGAATAAGCTTCATTAGTTGCATTTACTTTTGTTTCTATTGGACAAATATTTGTATTTGTCTCATTACATGACAACACCCACAAAGCAGACAAATAGCTTTTGCAAGCTGCTGTTTAGTTGTTTCACACTGGTAAAGACTAGTTATGCTGGTCTCAGGAAGTCAACCTACATCCTTTCGGCTCTTATTATCTCATCAAACAGGCCAACCTCATGCTAGCTAGTTCTTGCCCTTTCTTGTTTCAATCAGTTGGTATAGTGTCTCTTTTTTCAAGGATTCACATTTCATTTGCATAAGAACGTTAATGGAATCATTTCAGAAATAAACGCCCAGCTTAACCCTGCTGTACCCTTCGGAAAAGTTCCTCTCCACTCTGAAGGTTTTCTGGCATCTCCCTTCTCCTTCACTGGCTCATAAAGGCACACATAAGAGAGGTCAAGCTTCTTTTGTGCTACTTTCAAAAACAGTGGCTTTCACAATAAGAAAACACATCCAGTGTTTCCTGTCTGGCTTAGGCAAAAAAAGTCATAAATCATTTTTTCCTGAGGGACCAAAGAAGTGTAAGACCAGAGCAGGCAGACAAGAGAATCTTACTGCTGGCAAACTTCTGAACTTTACATTCAAGGAGGGTGTGATTAGCACATGTGGCTGGAGGCGGTGCTACATTCAGGCCCTGTTTTGCACATTTCACCTGAGGCAATGATGGGTATTTAGAAAAAAACCACAATAATCCTAAAAGCAGAAAATCCCAAGTTTCCCTGCACAGGGTACAGAGTCCAACTGTTGGTGTAGAACCAAACTTCCACTGTTTCTTGTTTTGTTCCCTATGATTTTTGCATCCATGGCCATACTGTAGTGCATTCCCAATTCCAGCAAGGAAAGAGTAGAAAATCTTTCTTTGTCCTTGAAATAGCTTGCACCTCACTGGTTTCTGCGGGGAGGTAGCAGATGTATGCTTGGGCCCCTCCAACCTGAGCAGAGATTCCAAGTGCCAGACGCCACTCTCCAGCAGGCAGGGACAACGATGCCTGTTTTATGCCATCCTTCTTACTCACTTTCTCTTTTGCTATGAACTGTGCAGAAGGATTATGCTTTGTCAACCTTAATGGTATATTTATTCTACATTTGATCTGTCAATTTTAATCTTAATTACTGCCCTAGAAAGCTCCAGTCCTTGGAAATCATTGTTTGTGTGTAGAGCAAAGATGAGGCCCTCAGCTATTTCATACTCCATGAAAGAAGCACCATGTCAGTTCATGTTGTGAGGTACCTCCATTTTCTGTGAGTTGGTCAATCATAGGTTTTCCTCAAGCACTTTTTACCCCCCTGCTGTCATCCTCCTCCTTCCTTGTTGCTCCCTTTCACGTCCCTCACCTCCCTTGCTCTTTGATGCACCTGTGAGGACACCCAGCTGGGGGTGTATGGTCTCCAAGTCTGGGAGATCCTTAAATCCCTTAGGGAAAATTTCCTTTCCATGAAGGAACTCCCCTATTTGGTTGACATTCCCTTCCAGAGATGCTCTCAAGCTGTCTGTGACAGTCTGTCCCCCGGATGTGTGCATGCCTCCCTGGGGATGCCTTCCCTGGCATATAGCTATGGCCCTTGAAAGGCAAGGGAAGAAAACCCAGAAACCCAAGAGAAATAAAAAAAGGCCACTGCAAACACAGGGCTAGCTCCATGTAGAGCACTATTCTGGGGGGCTTCTGGCTACACTAGCCTGGTAAAAGGAGAGCTGGGCCCTGCTCCTGCTCCTGCTGGTGCCAGTGGCCCACACCAAGGTCTTGTAATGAGATGGCAGCATCACCTCTGGCACCTCCATCCAACCTGGGTAACATGACCTGTAGTATTGCACTGGGGGAAGGGGGCAGTGGAGATCTCTGGAGATCTCTGCCTGTGACACCCCAGCACTACCCCAGATCCTACTGACCAGGGATGCCCACCCAGCAACCTGCAGAGGAGCCAGCATGCCCTGCCAGGCCCCCATCCTGAACCCAAGCATTGCCCTTCTTGCCTTCATTTTTAGGAGGATTAACACAGTGGTGCTCCATCATCATCCAGGGGCAACTCAGCCTCTAGGCTGAGGGATCCTGGGTGTCTCTGGTGACCATCATGGCATGGGTGCTGCTGCAGCTCACCTTCATTGTCATGGAGGAGCTGGATGTGAGCTGCATGGTGCAGCACCCAGAGTGGCAGGAGCACCAGTGTTGGCACAGTACATCAGGAGACCTGATGAAGCCCCAAAAGGACCAGTACCAGATCACAGTGAATGTTCAGATGGCACTGTGGACTAAGAGCTGCCAATACCTTCATCACATGGCCAAGGACCTCAGGGTGTCAGGGGATGTCATCCTCCCCTGCATGCACGTAACCAGCCCATGGGACCCAGAACCAAGTCATTGATAAAGTTACTGGTGGGGACCTCCAGAGATTGGGGACCTCCAGATGTTGGGGACCTCCAAGAGTAGTGGGACCTCTAGTGGGGGACAGAGACCTCCATGGAGATGTCTGAAGGTATTGGGGACATCCATGGGGACCAGGACCTCCAGGGGTGGTTGGGTACCACAGGAGGTTGAGGAGATCTGTCGGTTGAGGATCTCCAGAGGCTCAGAGGATTTGCAGGAGTGGAGGTCAGGAGTAGGTGACATCCCTGCCCCATGGTGGTCCCATCCCCAGCTTCATGTGCCTCTGCTCCCCCCTGGCACATGGCTGTAGATGTTGGGGACTCCTGTGTGTGGGAGGTGTTGGAGGAACCACAACAAAAAACCCCACATCAGGTCAGAAGCTTCTGCCAGGCAGGATGCAAAGCAGTACAGGTCAAACCTCCAAACTGCGTCAGCAGAGCATGTTACGCTGAGCTGCACTAATTAGTAGCCTAAAGAGAAACAGCATCAGCATGGATGAGTTCTTCGAATCAAGTCTCCCTGCAGAGACCTGCTTGTGTATCACCCTTTCTACAGTCATTTCACCAGCTTCCAGCTCTGGCTCGAGGTCATTGTGTTGGTTTTCTCCCCTTGCTAAGATCAGGTGCACCTGTCAGGCACTTTCTTGGGGGTCAATGAGAGTGGTGGGGTTGCTCAAGCCCATAGCACCAAGATGTGTGCTGGGCAGGAAGCTGAATGCCGTTTTGGAAACACCTGTTCTGGACCCCGTGAGTTCCAGGGGAGGTAGGGTAAATCGGCCACCAGGAGGTGCTCGCAGTGACTCCTCAGGTGTCAGCAGGGAACGTTTGCACTGAAATGTGTTTCTGAAGTCAGGATTATGTATGTTGTCAGAGCTTTATATAGTCTCTTCAGTAAAGAGAGGAATAGTCACATGTCTAATGTCTTGTAAGATTTTAACAAGCTCTTCACTAGAAAGTTACTCTGAGCAATTTATTTTCAGTATGGCCCATGAATACATAAATATAAATGATCATATAATAATCAAAATACTGGGGCTCACTCAACAAGTCTGATTCATGGCTCTTTGCAACACACTGAAGATAATGGAGCAGTTACAGCTTGTCAAACATACATAAATTTGACTACGGGCAAGAGAAAATATTCTTAAATGTAGCTGCATGCCTCTTACAGACTTGCTACATTTAAGAGGTGAACGTCCTTCCAAGGTTGCTGCCACAATTGCAGTTATTCAGAAGGTAAAAACACACAGCCTCTCTCTGTATTTCAGTTTGAGATAGCTTGGCGAAAGCAAATCCAAAGAATGTGCCCAACTTGACTTTTCAAAGCTTAATTTTTAACAATTGCTTTGACATAACATAGCTGGTCGTTTAGTCCAAAATGATTTTAAAATTGTAGGTTACCTAAAGAACAAATAGAGAAAACAGCAGACAGCCCTCTCCCAGCACTGGAGGAAGGGAAGAGTTCTTTGTCTCTCTGTATCCACCTGTTGTCCCTGTAGTGCGGAACTACATAGTGCTGCATGGTTGTGTTCAGTCTTACTAGACAAGCATCAGTTTATGACACTCCACATTCTCCTGTTGAAAACTGCTCCACTCCTGGAATAAAAAGCTTTTTTTAATGCTTGCCCTAACTATCTTTTGCTACACTATCTGCAACATTTAGTTGAGCCATTTCTTTTTGAGTATCCAAGAATAAGACAGTACTGCTCTTTTTGCAGGCTTCACATTTTTAAAAAATACCCAATTTCAAAAACAAATAAACAAACAAACAAACAGCAGCAGCAGCAACAACAACAACAACAATTCCAGTAATAACAGAGATGACTCTTCCCTATTCTGCTGCAATAACAAGGTTAAACCATTCCAGATGTCATCACCGCTCTGAGAGGTACTCCTGCTTACGACAGCACTGACGCAGGGAGGGGAAACTCCTCTCAGAAGCGCCAGGACATGCCCAGCAGTGGCGATGCGTAGTGTTTCCTGTTATCATGGGATCGTTCATTAACTATGACAGGAAAACAAGGTGTGTCATGCTGGAAAAGCCATGCATGTTCCGTGTACTGTAGCCGCAGTCCGCGAGGTGGCAGAAGGAAGCGGGTGTCATCACAGGCTCAGCCCGCTCAGCCGCGTTTCTCTATTGCTGCTGTTTAGAATTTGAAAAGGAAGGCAAAAGAAAAAACAATTGAAGAACAGAAGCATGTTTAACTTTCATGTAAAAACTTTCCTGAGGAGAAGAGGATAAGCTACTAAGAGGATTGTTTACATACATTAAAGACAGAGAGACGGGTGGAAAACAAAGTGCACTCTTTCAGTACTCTTTCAGCACCATGTATTTCAAAATGGTAAGACAAATAACAGCAATGGCCAAGAATTATTTTATCCCTCTATGTGAAGTGATGACTGCCAAGAAGATAACTACAGACAGCTCTCTTGCAATATAAATTTGCACTTTATCAAACCAGCTTCCTACCAAGCCCACCTGGCCTGTATGTTTATTGACTTGTTTATTGATCTGTTTATTGACCAGTGGTAATTATTAAAAAAAAAAACAAAAAAAAAACCAAAAAAAAACAACCACTGAGAGCTTATTTAGCTTTTTGGTCTAACACATATTAAAATCTTGAAGGAATGCAATACATAAATTTATTTGGAAATCAGCAATCAACCTCTCAAGCTCTAAGAAACCTAGATACTAGTGAAGCTTCCAGGGGAATTTCACTACACACCTTACCCACACAAGGCTGCAGCTCTCCTCCTTAGAGAAGACATAGTGGTAGCACTACTAAACGGCATTCCTGATATCCATATACTTGGTGTATTTGCTTCCTGGCAGAGCTTGCCCCAAGGAGAAGGGTCCTCTGTATATTTGTTAAGTCCCTTTTCTAGATCTGAGTATGTCCTGCATTTTTGGGATTATCTGCTGAAGGAAGCTCATGCAAACACCCAGTCTCATCCTATATTGCAAAGGAGTTTTAAACCACAGCTGCAAGATGCTGCTCTGCACAGTGTGATAGTTCAGCAATATGACTTTACTATTAGTTTCTTGGAAAACGACCACAGAAAACAGAAAAATAATTTGTTTAATTGCCCCACTTAGCAAGGGGAGGGAGGCCAACATGAGCTCATCACATGTCAGAGAGCAGAGAACCCCATGAAAGACCTTCTGAGTGTCTGTGGCCTGAGCAACCCTGTGCATGCCTCAAAGGGAAGGCTGTGATGAGAGCTCATGCATCCAACCACAAAGTGTAAACTCTGAGGAAACCCAGTTTTACTTGACCTGTCCCTTGCTCCTACATATGTTGCTGCTAGGCTGGGGTCACGTGTTGTATTTCCTAGATAAAAGTGAGTGAGGTCAGCTTAGACTGTCTTTATAGTAGATCTTAGACTGCTCCTGGACTACATCCCCTCCTTGCCACCTCTGCTCTGGCAAACTTGGCTCGCTGGCCATTACTCCAACACGTCAGGAGTTTTGCTGGCTGGCTGAGCTGCCTGTGCTCTGGAGTCCCTCAAAGCAGGCCCATGGCACTTGGTGCCTACTGGCTCACCCTGCAATGTCAGCCCTGCTCACACAACGTGCAGAAAGCGCTCAGGGAAGGGGTCCCCTTTGCTATGAGGCTATTTCTATGCTATATTCCCTTCATTAACTTAAATCTCTATAAAGCCCTCCCACCAGCAGGCTGACACCACCTTCTCAGGAGCCTGCAGTGCTTCTCGCAGATCCAGCACAAGCATGAAGCAACCACCACTGGGAAATGTTCCTGTTCTGGTACTCTTTGGGTACCAGTTTAGGTTCTTCTGCCTTTGGAAACCCTTAGTGCTTTCTAGTGGGGCCAGCTTGGTGCTTTTCTATCACTACAGAGCTCAGTACACTTATAGCACCAGTGTGTAATTAACATTGCCATCATTTGCTGATGATCTTCTTTTGTTTCTCTTGTGCTGCAGTTTTGAGCTAATGCAGATATCAACAGCAAAAAGATGACTGTAAGGTCATTTGCCTGAGAGTTTCTTTGGATTTTGAGCCAGTGCTTTTAGTTATAATAAAAACCTTACCTTAAAAAGTTAAAAAGCAGTTGAGTAGCACAGTTAGGAAATCTGTTTTCCCATGGATTTATAGCTGGATTCTCTGGTGTCCAGCAAGACACAAACTCCCCAAAATTGTGTAGATGGGATGTAATATCTCTTCCATGTAGATTCTGTGGTATCTGAGAGCAAAATTCACAGTGAAGCTCTCAGGGCCTGGGGAGGATAATCTGTGCATGGGTGACTGCCTCTGCTGATTAACTGCTCCCTCAGATTCTGACTGAAATCAGCCAATGGGTCCAAAATTGCCAGTGGGACAGACTCAATGGTTGTATAAGCCTCCTCTCCATGGAAAAATGCTCCAGAAGAATACATGGTCAGGCCAACTGTGCGCATCACTAGCTGTGCTCTGAGTAAGCCAATTCACCTCAACCAGTCTAGTCCTATCAACAAAACATAACTACTGATATATGAGACATGCCAGTAAAGCCTAAGTAGCTCTGATAATGCTGTGTGTGGAACAGAAAGGTTAAGATAAAGTCAATGGAAAGAATTTAAAGCTTGCCAAGATCTGAGTCTGAAGTGGAGCCCTGGCATTGTTGGGACCCCTGCACTCAGCTGAGCTTGTAAAGGCTCCCTCGAGAGGAGAAGGTGCTAGGGACTGAGTGCACGGTGCTACACTCCTCCTGAAGAGAAATCCCTTAAAAATGCAGTCATCATCTTAATTGCTGCTTCTGTCTGTTGGCAACAGAAAAGAGATCAGAGCTACTTCTGAGTTAGTGAGCTTGCACGGACTGTGTCAATGTACTGCAGAGGCAATGGATGTTGTGCTAGAAATAAATGGGACTCTATAGCTTGAATAGATGCCAAGGAGCAAGTCTGATCTCCAAAACAGCAGCAAACAGACCATGAAGAGAAATTGGCAGAAAAACGCAGTGATCAGCTGTCAAGAACTGCAACACGTCCGGCAGATGAGGAGCTCGGGGCCAGGTACTGCATTCTCATACCACATGCAAGTTGCAAATGAACAACTGCACCTCTTTTAAATTCACTTCTGCACCTTCTGGAAAGAGTCAAACACAGGCAATGGCACTCAAAACAGCAGAAGTGGGTTGATTTTCTCTGAGTATTTCTCTGTCACCATAAGACTTGATTTAATAGAGAGAAGAACCAGAGAGGAGGTCAAGTACAGCTGTTGTCTGAGCATTTGACATGTACCTAATGCCAATGGACCTGTGCACATCAGCACCCATGAGCAATGCAACCCATAGTATTACACACGCTTATTTTTTGAATGCCTTGTGAGCAAATCAAAGTTCAGAAATTCTTAGTCCTACCTTTCTTAGACGTTAAGAAATAATGTTATTCATAGCTGATGTTATCTGTCGTGATATTACTTCTGTTCTTATCCAGACTAGGGCTGGCTAAGGCTCTGCTGTGACATGAACCTTTGGATTGCTGTTAGCCCTCTTCAAAGCCAGTGTGTGGAGGGCAGCAGTTTAAGTTCTCTGGGCTCTGCTGTGTCTCCAGTGGAGACTTTCATAGCAAGCTGGAACACATTTGCCAGTGCTAGGCTTGTCCAGTCTGGACTCAGCCCTTTCTTTGAAGAATGGATATTGGATACTTTTTGAGTATTACTGGTATGGTGCTGGGTATCACTGCTATGGTCTCTCTGTTTGCAGTACAGTGGAACAGCTGTTTCCCCCCTAGAGTCTAAGTAACAAGATCTTGAGGCCCTTCCTAGAGGCCACCTGACACTTGGTCAGAAGCGCTATCACTGGACTGCGCCAGGCCATGTAACCTGAATGCTTTACTCTGCTGCCTCTCCTATCACAAGCAGTGTAAGAGCTGCAGGCACTCAGGAGCAACCAGGCTTTTTACCATGTGATCAAGTTGGTTCATAATTTCTGCTCCAGTAAATTCCAGCTAAAACTCTTCAGGATGTGCTAAGGTTAGATAAGACACAACATGCAAGTAGGCTTGCTAGTTTAATATCTTCCTGCCATCTGGCTTTGTCCTAACTGCTAAAACCAAATATTTTACACTGAGAAAGTTGTTGGCTGAAGTAATCACAGGCTTCCACAGCCACCATGCCTTTGCCCAGGGCAGGATGCTGATGTGTCAGAGACTCTGTGTGTTGTTAGCACATCCCAGAGAAATTGCAGCTGTATCTAACATCACCACTGAGATTTAAGAATGTAGCTGTCCCATCATGAGACAGCTGAGAGCAGGGGATCCAGCATGTGAGGTCAGAGCACTCCACAGGATCATAAAAAAGCAGAGGTGTATAGTGAGCCTGCCATGAGCTTGGCTGGTGTCTGTCTCTGGTTCTTCAACATTGTCATATAATTCTCCCCAACAGCTCTGAGCAAATTCAGAGAGACTCAACCAGAGCCTTTTCTCTTGCCTGGGCTGTGGGTGGTTCCTCCCATGTCCTGCTCTTTCCCAAGACAAACATTTCTACCTTTGCAGGTAGGTGTGGTAAAAAGCCACCTCCTGTGCTGAGACAGCAAAGCCATACATTTTTTCCCATATCATCACTGTTTGCCCAAGCACCTTGCCCTCCACAGCGCCTCTCTTAGCAAGGAGAGCCACTGGCTTTCAAGCTGTGTAGAGCACTAAGGTCATTTCCTGACCCAGGCTAAGATCTAATTGGTGGAGTTATGAGCTGCAGTGCCTGTGAGGAGTGTTGATGAGGCTCTGTGTTGGCACAGGGCTATAAGGTTAGAGTGATGAGGAAGAGGGGATTTGAGCTTCAGAGTAGCTATGTCAGTCTGAGTCCTTCAGTGTGTTTTACATGCACAGCTGCATCTGGGTACTGCTGGAGGCTGCCAAGTCAACAGTGGTGTCAGGGCATCCATAGGGGTTAGTGAATATCAGGCTTTGCAGTTTTGTTTGTGGAAACTTTG
Source organism: Manacus vitellinus (assembly GCF_001715985.3). NCBI lineage: Eukaryota > Metazoa > Chordata > Aves > Passeriformes > Pipridae > Manacus > Manacus vitellinus. The sequence continues at coordinate 20,090,906 of NW_021939396.1, forward strand.
CCTGGCATAAGGGAAGGGACATCCAGAGAAAGATCAGGGGAAGACCCTCAGGACTTTTGGGCACCCAGTAAAGCAGTCAGGACAGGGACTGCTGGACACTAGTGAGACCTGGACTTGGTTACCCTGGGGGGCAGGTTGTCCACAGAAGTCTTAAGAACTCAAGAGAGAAATACAGGTGTCCTGGTTTTAGGCTGATGGAAACTATGGGAACAAACTGGGACCTGACTGTACGAAATCTCAAAAAATAATTGTTAATGGGAAGCCATCCTCAGTGCCAGTCTTTTTACTAGTGTTGGTCCCACAGGGACCTGTTCTTACAAAGTGCTGTTCAATAATAGCTCAAGCTCTCTGGTTTATCAAACAGAAAGGTAAAAGGAGGATCCAATCCTGATTTTAAATATCTGAGGAAAAGATTTCTCTAACTAAAGAACAATATCAGAGAAAAATATAAAAGCAATAAGTCTGGTAGGTCATCTCCAGTCTAAATTTATTTTGCTTAAAGGTGCACTTTTTAAAATAGGGAACAGGTGAAGTGTGAAAAGACTTATGCTGTGCAGGCAGCCTTTGGTTTGAGCTTTGCACAGATGGAGTTGTTACTATGGATGCTGGGACATAGGGGACAGTACCAGGAAAAGCCTGAGACAGCTGGTTTGGTGAAGGGTACCCTGGAGATGTGGAAGTAGGAAGGCTCAGGTGCAGGATGGTAAGGAGCTGAAGTCTCTGTTTGGGAATGGAGAGTGCAGCAGGCCGGTCTTTAAGCTCCTGTCTAGGCACAGACAGGATCAGGGCTTTGTTTTCTAACCTGGCCTTTTTGCCCATGGAAGCATTGTAAAAGACACTTTCCCACTGGGACAGACATGCAGGTCTCCAGCACCAGGCATTTCCACTTCACTTCATTATAATTTTTTAGCCAGATTGCAAGAGCACAGTTTTTTAAATTAGCTTTACAGACAAGCAGTCAGATTAAAATGTCTTTGTTTTTTTAATCAAGTAGTTTAAATTAGAGCTTTACATTTTTCTAACCTAGTAAATACTAATGTGCAAAGTCTGTACCTAATGTTACCTCACAACCAGCTCTTGGGACTCTCCTTTAAGTGCTATTCTGTCTTGCCTGATTAGAGATGTGCACTGAGTGTTTTCACAGAAGCATTAATTCATCCTCCTTGGTTTTCTACCACAGTTTTCAAGCAAAAGCCAAGCTAAAGGACTGAGTGAAAAAGCAGCCCTCTGCCTGTGCTGCTCAGCCACCAGCCATTTAGCAGGAAAACAGTTTTCCATTCCTCCATCCCATGGCAATCTATCTTAAGAGTAAACTTATGAGCATCTACAGAGACATGACTTCATATATCCACAGTAACTCAGCTGCAATAATTCTGACAATCAAGACAGACATTCTGTCTGGCTGCCCCACAAGTAAAGTCTTTTACCTCTACATAGCTGCTGTCTTTTGGCATTTCTGGCTCCTTGCAGTAATGTGTTTTCTGCTCGGCTCTGCATCCCATAGCACATTGCTCTGCTGCAGCACTCTGGGATCTTTTGCAGAAAGCAGTGGGGTCCAGTGGCCTGGTGCAAACCAAATCATTCCCCTGATTTCTCTTGCCAGGTCCTATTTATCTACCAGTGTTTGTGAGCTAGACCTTACTATGTTCCAAGCACTGTCAGCAGCTGGCAGGAAACACTGGCAATCGGAGCAATCCCCACAGCTCCATTTGAAGCAGGCTCTTTGGATTCCTGCCTTTAAGTCATGCAGTGACTTCAGAGTGAGTGCAATGGGGCATCTGAAAAGGAGAACGTTGAAATCCAGCAGATGTTTCTCGCTGATTTCCTGAAGCAGCAGACTGCTGGGACTGAGCCAGCACTGCAGACCTGGGAAAACCAGCAGTGCGTGTGTGCCAGTTTTGAATGTCCAAGGCTGCTTTTCTTCCATGGGGAGTATCCTACAGCTGCAGAGCCCTTTCCTGTGGACTCTCTGTGCTCATTCTGGGATGCACCTTTGGCTTGTTGCCTCATTGCCCAGCAAGATTTTACTTGCTGCTTGGACAACAAAAAGAGTTTCCCACCCTGCCCTTAGCAGTTCTAGAATGGCAATGAGATCTGCACGCAGATGACTGAAAGACAGATGGAAAGGCTGGCTCTGCATGAGAAGTAACTGCCCCTTCCACAGGGCACAATAAGCAGCTACCAAAATATTTCTAGTATGAGGCTGGAGTGTTGCAGTTGGGCCGAAGAAGGAAGCAAGCAGAGATGGTGGATGCTTTGAGCACCCTTGACACAGAGGCATCTCTGGAATGTGCAGCCACTCAGAAGCTGAGGGATGTGTTTCCTTCCTTGAGGCTAGAGGCCAGTTGTCAACAACATTGGCATGTTTGTAAGAGGTTTTAATCACAATTGCTGCAAGTTTTAATGCACACATGACATCTGTGGATTGTTTTCATGCTTCATACATGTATTTTACTGGTGGAGAGGAGGGAAATCTTGGTATTTTGAATTAATTAAAAATGTACAGATATATTTGTTTTCATGATAAGGCAGGGACTTGAACACGTACAAGATTCAAAAGCATGAATGGAGGGCACACGCAAAAAAGGGAGTGCATTTAAAAATAGTAACTGTACGTAATGCTGTGCAAAGCTAAAATCTATTTTAAACTGTTTATATAGAACGGAAGCGTATGTTCTCAAGGTCTCCAGTTTGTCTATGTGGGTTGGTCAAAAAAGTTGTGACATGCTGAGAAAGGCATTTGCACATTGTTGTTTTTAGCAAAACTCACTTCCAGCAAAATGGATTTAAAAGAGGAGAGACTGCAAAATACTTAAAGATCACAAGACAATTTTTACCCATGCTCTCCAGGAGGTGCATATGCCTTGCCAGCCTTTAAGGAACTGCATCTCCATGCTTCTGACTGCCTCTGTCTCTGTCATTCTTCATGAGCCTTCTACTCAAGCCTTCACATTTTTGTTTCTCAGAGGATGTGGGCAGCTCCATGTTGAATCCTCCCTTGTACATTTTTTTCCCCTTCCAGTGGAGAGGAATGCTCACTGAAGTAGCTCTGTCCATGCTTGCTGGAAAGGGTCAGAAGCTATGAGAGGAAAAAAGAAACAAACCCAGAGAGACAGGACAATTAGTGTAGTCTCTGTGCCAGCAAAAGCAAACCAACACACCACCACAATCTACCATCGACTTTGAGATGCTTCCTTAGGTTTGTCTTAATTTAAGGTTTAGTGGCAAAAGTATTTCCGCAGGCTGCCTTGTTGTACAAGAGCCTGAGCTCATGGTAGAGATGAGGTAGAAGTGACAGTTATATAAAATTTTAGAAAAGGTTAACAAATGCATGGGCACCTGGCATGCTGCCAGCTCACTGTGGGTGTAGGAGAAGAGGGCACTGTCCTCTTGTTTGTGTGCTTCTGGAGTCTACTGATGGGAGCAGTAGGACAGTGAGGAGCACTGGGAGTTGGCAATGTGGTGGACATCACTTGAGGTTGTCCTTGTTCTGGAGGATGCCATCCATCAGGCGTGATGGGATGCCACCCTGAAGTAAAGAGGCTGTTCAGAAAAGCAGCAGGCAAACCACGAAAAGATGCTGCACTGCTGCTAATGGGGCTAGTCCTTCAAAGCTAATGTGGAATTGGAAGGGTACCACGAGCCTGAGGTGCCCTGCCAAGAGAGCTGCATTGCTGTGCCAGTTTCCTTCCAAAACAGAGCATAGTCTTTTGGCTTTCCTTCTCATTTTGTTCACTATTCCTTTTTCTTCCCTTCTTTTTCCATTTTTAAACCTTGTGGATCAGCATACTGTGCACTACAGGACACCTAGTTCTGCAGTAACCTGCAGAAAGAGGCATATCATCACAGGTTTAAAATATTTCTTTTTCCTGTATATATGTATTGTGACTTGGTATCATCTCATACCAGTGCAGAGGTATGAATCTATTGAGTCTGTGAAACAAACATATGACTTAAGATCTCTGGTTTTTTGTATTTGCCACAACAGCAATACTGGGCAAGTCCATGAGGTGCCCACATCCCAGCTGCAGAAAAGTAGCACACAACAGTCGGGGTCAGTGGAGGGACAGGAGTTAATGCTGTGTCAGGGAGGCGTGAACTGGATGTATGAAAGCTGGAGCTATAGCTGTGAAAAATGCCTTTACATGGAAAGAACTGTATGTTAACACATGGGGGAGCGAGGAGGTGAAAGTCTGCAAGGCAGAGGAAGGGAATTGAACAAAATGCTACCTTGTCAGGCCCCTGGGCTAGGATAGGCACTGCTGCATGATGTTTTCTGTCAAACAGTACTAACTACCAGGACTCCAGCCTCGCTGGGGTTCTGCCTGCAACCATGACATCCCATCCCTGATATTCAGTGATGCTGACTCTGACCTACCATCACATCAGCCTCGAATATCCTTTCAAAGACTTCAAAGACTGGGTCTTACAGGCTTCAACTGCAGAGATAATCTCTGCTGTTGTGTTTGTGTCAACATTGGTCCGAATCCACAAAATCCAGTGAGAAGACTGCTGTCACTTGAGGGTCCAGGGCATGTCTCCTTCCCTTCCTTTCACTTCTTGTGACTGATGAGGGGTCATGGTGGGGCACCAAATAAAAACACTCAGTAGGCAGGCACATGGTACCAGCATGTTACTCCCTGCAAGTGAGTGGCCAAGGGCAGCCCTCGGCCACCAGCCAGCATTTAGCCAGTGAGATGATGTATGATTAATGTGACATTGGGTCAATAGTGAGTGCACAAGCAAATGAGCAGGAAAAAGACACCACAGTAAGTTGGTAGGGAATGGCAGTGGGAGGACCTGGCAGATGCACAGGGGCTGATTCAGAAGGGAGATGCAGCCCCACCTATGCTGTTGTGAGCAAGCTTGCCCTGCACCTCACAACAACTACTTTCAAATTGGGTTTAATAACACATGTCAAAATGTCAGCTGGTTCCCAGCAGGGAACTGTGCTGGGGACACCAGTCATGCATTATATGACGGGACAGTTCAAACTGACCTGCAACAAAATCCAACTGTCAAGAAGTCACTGTTGAGCAGAACAGGTATTTTGATCTAATGACAGAAATTGCACTTATATGCAGGCAAGAAAATGATGAGGGGCTGGAATCCAAAGAAACAGGAAATAAGCATGAGAATAACAAAAAATCAAGACAGCTTAAAAAAAAACAACCAAAAAACTAAGAAATAATCCTGCCTTACAGCATTGCTTCTGCCATGTTCCCTTTCCTGCATTTCTCCTAAGTAGACTGGCATTTTGCTTTTTTTTTTATCACATTGTTCACCACATTCATCCTTGCGCTTAAATTGGAGCCTTGTTTCTCGTCAAGAAGATAATAGTCTTTATTTTTTTTTAATTTGGACTATTTTTAGGGGCTTCATAAGAGCTACAATGCCTCATCCATATCCCTAAGAACCTGTGTTGTCTGTGTGTACAATGCTGCTACAGATTTCAGTGAATTGTAACCACTGAAACATTTTCATAAGGCTTGGCTTGGGGATAATAAACTCCCTGCGTTTGGTCTACCCTTAACTACCAAGAGGTATTCTTGATTTTCATTCTATTTTAATGCAGAATACCGTGGGGTTTAGGAGATTTGAATTTTAGAATTGATGTTAAATTAGAAAACAACAATTAACAAAAAGCACACAGAAAAGCACTGCAGTGTATTTCTAGTCATTTTAAGACATTTCAGTCTGTTCAGACTGAACATTTCAGTCTAAAGCTTTCATTTTTTATATTTTAGCTTCTATTTATACTTTCATTCATACACTCTGGCTTGGTTGATCTCATGTGGGAGCAGCACAAAGCAGAGGAAGTCCATAAGCCAGATAAACTGCAATTACCACAGGCTCATTTTGTCAGAGTTATGCAAAGCATCCAGCGCACAGACTGGCCTGGCCTCTCTAACAGCTCACCACATCTACCCTCTGCCTCTTTGCTAACCTGCACACATGCATGGAAATATCCCCTTTGGTGTGACAAGTAAGTTTCATGCAGTGAATAAATTCTGCAAAATTATCTAGAGTGAATGGGAAGTTTTCCTTACTATCTGCATAGTAGAAATCTCAGCTATGGGGACTCATACTCTTCCACCCTGGCTTTTTGTTTCCTAACAGTCTCTTTGGAACCACCTAAATTGCAGAGCCATGATTTGGGCAATACAAGGACCAAAGCTGTGACCAGATTCTACAAGGGGACAGAAGACAGAGCAGCCGGAGGGACAGCTGCAGTCCCCTGTCCTACAAGGAGATCCTCTGTTCTCCCAAAAGAAGAAGGTTCCAAGACCAGCCAGAGCTCAATGTGCACTCAGGCAATCTGCTTTATTTGAAATTCTTGTCCAGCCAGATGTATAGCAGTGCCATAGTATGAGGACACCACCCTTGAAAGCCATCTCCAGTTCCACATCTGATGCCAGTAGTCTTCCAAAAATAGCATCATCCAGGAAAGAAGCTACTTTTTTCTTGGCAATCTTCTCCCTGATGAAAGTGAAACTTCATTTTGAATGCCACCTGCTTGCAAGCAGAGGACACAAAATGCCTCCCTCTCCACACCACCCTACAAGCAGATGCACACGTGCACTTGAGGGTTATTTATAGTTGCCTATTTCCATAAAGTTCAGAACCAACCGAGAAGATATTTTAATGCAGTATGGATTGAACTGCCCAGGTATAAGAATTTTCGGTGCTATCAGTTTAACATAGAAGACATAGTCGCAAACAGGAATGTTAGGAAAATAGGGTTTTTTTAGGGCAGTGTTAGGAAATCCATTTTTTAACACAGGCTTATGTTTGACTGTCATAGATGTCACATCCAGACCTACTTCCAGTGACTTAAGTGTCAGAAATCTGCTACATGGCTCCCCTGTAATTGTTATCATGCTCTGAGCATGACTCATAATGATGTCCCAAAACATTCAGTCTACTGTTTTAGGGATTTTTTTTTTTAATTGCATTTTTCTCTGTCAGATCAGAGGAAACATTACAGATCAGAACATTACAATCATCTACCCTAAGCCCTGTAAAACACCAAGCCAACACCTCATAATTCCTCTAGTAAGCATATTATGGTTGCTTTTTTGCCCAAAACACAGAACTGTTCAAGATGACAGGCTAATTTTGAAGTTACAATTGCTCAGTGAGTAGCAGAACATTGTCTCATCAGAGATGCTGCCCCTATTTCATTTTTCACAGACATTCAGCCTTCCTCTGGGATATATGAAAATGTCAATAGAAAATAAAGAGCTCCTTTACCCTTCCTTACAGGGACTGCCTACATCTATATCCACGCAAGCTAATACCTTTCAAATCACTTGTGCTCTGGACACAGCCTGTAAACTTTCTCTGTGGTCCTTGCCAGAAGCGTCCAAACCACGTCTCCACTTTCAACTTGGAGAAAATTCTGCTTCTCATCTCAGGCCATTTCCTTCTGCTTTCAACTCATTTAACCCTTCAAGTCTATATATAGGCCTTCTGTGTGAACGGCAGCCAGAACAGGATCTCATCCTCTCTGGCATCCCTGCCTGCCCTCATCTCCAGCCCTTTCCCTACTGCCTCTCCTGAGCCACTTATCTGGATTGCATTGGGGAGGAACAGCACTATTTTTAGGCTGCGCCTGTACTCTAACTAAGCACAGAGGAATGTGGCTGGGACCCGGGCCTGCCGGGGAGCGGCGGTGCTCCGAGGGCAGGCAGCACCGCATCCCCCGGGCGGCACCGCATCC